>NC_047085.1:260826333-261126333 GCF_902459505.1 Geotrypetes seraphini | reverse complement strand
TAATTAATAGTACTAGTAGTAAAATATCTAGAGCAGGGGTGCCCAAAAGATCGATTGTGATTGACTAGTAGATCTTAAGGGCAACGTGAGCCAATTGCGGAGCCCATCCCGGGCTACACGATAGACTCGCGTTGCCTTTGCGTTCTCATGCTTCCCCAATGCGCAAAAGCCAGGTCCATGCAGCCACTACACAAGCGTTCCCACCCGACGTCAATTCTGACGTCAGAGAGGAAGTTCCAGGCCAGCCAATTCTTGCCTGGATGGCCCAGAACTTCCTCTCCGACATCAGAATTGACGTCGGGGGGAACGTTTGTGTAATGGCTGCACAGGCCTGGCTTTTGCGTGTCGGGGAAGCAGGGCGAAATCAACAGCGGCGGTGCCTGCTTGGGGGGGGGGGGGCACGGAGAGAGAAAGAAAGACTCAGAGCTTCATGCTTCCTGGAACTAAACAGGCTGCTGTTCCTCCATTGACTAACTAACAATGCTGCCTTCTCTGGAGAGAGACAAGAGAGAAAGAAAGGAGGACAGTCACAGTCGGCCGAATCACTCCTATTTAAACTGCACTATCCCCTCTCACTTCAGCTGGGTTCTGGTCACCTCTGCTCCTCTAATACTGGCCCTTCCAACAGCCAGTCAATCTCATGCAGAAATTAGTGCTAGACTATCTCCCAAAAGAAGATCAAAAAGAAGAGAATGGCACAAGTTCCTGCAATGTGCCAAACTTCAGACTGTGCCACAGCTGTCCATGTGTGTAAAACGTTCAACATATGGGGATCTACTAATTCTTTTCTTCTAAGGTAGCATCTATCATTCAGTGCAGACAATGTGAAAGATGTTATGCTGAGGAGACAGGCCAGATGTTAAAGACAAGAATCAATTCATATCAGAAGCTGCACAGCAAGGTGAACGGCATTGATAATAGAGGTATCAGTGCCAAGTAATTATTCTGTTCATTGCGTGGAGAGAGAAGGTTCTCAAGAAATGCCTCAGAAAACCTGAAAATGTGGCAGAAAAAGATACAGCAGTATGTCCCATCATATTGGCCTGATTCAAAGCAAATTCCAAGCACATGTTTAAAGTTGGCAATGAGCATTACATCTTATAAACTCTAGCAGTGAAATGGTGTGCTGGCCACTTTCCAAGGTAGTATAAAGAAATAAAACAAAACAAAGGAAATAAGGTGATACCTTTATTATTGGACTACCTCAATGCATGTTATGATGAGCTTTCGAAGGGAGGGAGGGGTGGGTGGGTGGGCAGGAGACAGCCACCTTTCTGGCTCCTGCCCACCCCTCCCTATCCCTTAAATGCTTTCATGCTTTCCTTATATATACACTGATATTTAGAACATTTGCTTATTCCTGATCTGCAGAAGGGTTACCTTAGAAAACTCCAAAAGGAAACTCTGTTTGGCTTGATAAAAGCATTACAGTGGGAGTATACTCCATATACCCATAGGCAGTCAATGACTCAGTCATTTGAAGGAGCTATAAAGGTGTGGGGCTGAAGAAAGGCTAGGGTGAGGGAGGCAGGGCAAGTTAAAATCCTAGGGGGGTGGCAGCTCTGTCAGCAGTAAATGAACAGCAAGTCACTTTTGAATTGAGCAGGGAATGATCCCTCCACTGTGTCATTCTGGTATAGCAGCATATTATTATTCAACACAAATCCCTACAGAAGTCACTCAAGACAAATAAAGTAATTCTATTTTACCATATACCACTAACTTCCAGGAGCCACACCAACAAGGGCCTGCCTAGAGAAAGACAACACTGAAAACATCGCAAAGGGCAGTAGAACATTAATATACGTACTAGGAAAAATTAAACAAGCCAACTTAGTACCAATTATTCGGTGTCTTTTTCACACTTGCAGAGTACAGGTAGACCCTGACCAAGGACAGAATAAGTAATCCGCAAACTGAAAATAGAAATAAGTAGACAAAAATGAAAATGAACCCCCAGAATGCCAGCCTGCATATAAGGTCTGATTCTATACATGGCGCCTAATGGCACTTAATTTTTAGGCGCCGGTCAGCACAGTTATCAATCAATTATAAGAACATAAGAATTGTCGCTGTAGGGTCAGACCAGTGGTCCATCGTGCCCAGCAGTCCGCTCACATGGCGGCACTTAGGTCAAAGACCAGTGTCCTAACTGAGACTAGCCTTACCTGCATACATTCTGGTTCAGCAGAAACTTGCCTAACTTCGTCTTGAATCCCTGGAGGGTGTTTTCCGGAAGAGCGTTCCAGTTTTCTACCACTCTCTGGGTGAAGAAGAACTTCCTTATGTTTGTACGGAATCTATCCCCTTTTAACTTTAGAGAGTGCCCTCTCGTTCTCTCTACCTTGGAGAGGGTGAACAACCTGTCTTTATCTACTAAGTCTATTCCCTTCATTATGTTGAATGTTTCGATCATGTCCCCTCTGTCTCCTCTTTTCAAGGGAGAAGAGGGCCAGTTTCTCTAATCTCTCACTGTACGACAACTCCTCCAGCCCCTTAACCATTTTAGTTGCTCTTCTCTGGACCCTTTCAAGTAGGTCTCTGCCCTTCCTCAAGTATGGTGACCACTAGGTGTCATTTATAGAATCGTGCCTACCACCACCTAACTCAGCTTAGATGTCACTAGGCATCCTAATGTTAGGCGCTGGTATATTAGACCAGGATTTTCCTGGCCTAATTTACTGGTGCCTAACAGAGATACCTAGAAGTACCTAAGTCATACCATGCCTATTCTCCACCCCCTAACCACGCCTACTTTGCGGGTAGGCCACTCCAAGTTCTCCATGGAACTCTTAATTGATCATTTTTAAAAAATTTATTATGAGCTTTTAATGGTATGATGATTCACCAAGCCACGCAGAACTCGGCTAGGCATCCTCAATCTAGGTACCACTTATAGAATCAGGCCCATAGTGCAACATCAGAGAAAGAGAAAAAAAAGTGATGTATGCCCCTTTCTGCCCTGCAAACTAAAAAGACAACAGATGTCACTTTCAACATTGACACATTCCAATCACTATGGGCTCTGTGGTAGAGGTTTCTACCGAGGGCCAGTGAGGTAAACGCTCCGACGGTCATAGGAATTTTATGAGCATCAGATCATTTACCTCACCGGCCCACAATAGACACCGCAGCTTTGTAAAAGCCAGTGCATATTAAAAAATTTTTTTTAAAAAGACAAAAAATGGAAAACAAGGTGATACCTTTTTATTAGACTAATTCAATACATTTTTTGACTAGCTTCCAGAGACCGGACCCATCTTCCTCAGGTTGGATTTTGGTCTCTAGAAAGTTAGTCACAAATGTGTTGAATTAATCCAACAAACATACATCACTTTATTTTCTGTTTTTTATTTAATTTATTAACCTTTAAACTAGACTAACATTGCACCCTACAACATTACACCCTAAATTAAAAATAACATTACAACATTACACCTAAATTAAAAATAACCCTACATTAAAAATAACATTACAACATTACACCTTACAACATTACATTAAAAATAACATTACAACATTACACCTAAATTAAAAATAACCTTACAACATTACACCCTAAATTAAAAATAAATTTCTCTACCTTTGTAGTCTGGCCATTTAATTTTTCTAATTGTATAGGTTCCAGTCTCCAGTTACAGCATTCTGCTTTCTCTTAGCTCTCTTTCCAGGTTCTCCTGCTCATTTCTTCTTTTTCTCTCTCTTCCTGACCCGGTAAGGCTATTCTTATGAGTTTTCGGGAATAAAATTAATAGCATGGTTTTACTAGAGCTAGGTCTTGTCAGATGAATCTGATTAACTTCTTTGATTGGGTGACCAAATAGTTGGATTTAAGGGGCGCGCTAGATGTAGTATACTTAGATTTCAGTAAAGCCTTTGACACAGTTCTGTATAGGAATTGATAAGAACATAAGAACTGCCGCTGCTGGGTCAGACCAGTGGTCCATCGCGCCCAGCAGTCCACTCACACGGCAGCCCCTAGGTCAAAGACCAGTGCCCTAACCAAAATCAGCCCTACCTGCGTTCGTTCTGGTTCAGTAGGAACTTGTCCAACCTTGTCTTGAATCCCTGAAAGGTGTTTTCCCTTATAACAGACCGGACTAAAAAGTGACTAACTGGATTAGAAACTGGTTAAATGGAAGAAGATAGAGGATGGTGGTAAATGCAGTTCACTCAGAGGAAAAGACTGTTATCAGAGGAGTGCTATAGGAATTGGTCTTTGGCCCGGCTCTTTTTAACATTTTTATGAGTGATATTGCTGAAGGGCTGTCACATAAGATTTGCTTCTCTGTAATAGGGTAGTTACCCCTGATGGTGTGAATAGCATGAGAAGCAGTGGCGTAGTAAGGGAGATGCGGAGGGGGGGTCCACCTTGGGCGTGGTCTTCCTAAGGGTACACTGGCACCCCTCCGCCTCTCTGCCCTCCCCCAGCACACCCGCCCGCTCCCCTGCCCGCCCACTTCTTACCGTATGCGCCCCTTGCCTTTCCCCTTACCTTTTTGGCAATTTCTCCCATGTCACTTCCTGGACCCATGCCTAAGAAGTGACATCATAGGTGATATGGGGAAAGGGAAGGGGGCGTAGTGGGGAGGGGTGCCACCGCCTTGGGCGCCCCTCAGCCTTACTATGCCACTGATGAGAAGGGATCTAGCTAAGCTAGAAGAATGGTCCAGAAATTGGCAAGTAAGATATAATGCTAAAATATATAGGGTTATGCACTACAGGGTTATGCACTAAGGCTACAGAAACCCAAGGGAGCAGTACTATTTAGGAGGAGAAGTATTTTTGTGCTCGAAAGAGGAATGGGTCTTGGGTGTGATCATTAATGATGATCTTAAGGTGGCCAAACAAGTAGAAAGGGCAATGGCCAAAACCAAAAGGATACTTGGATACATAGGGAGAAGGATGGCCAGCAGGAAAAAGAAGGTGACAGTGCCTCTATATAAGTCTCTAGTGAGTACTGTGTGCAGTTCTGGAGATTGCTCCTTCAGAAAGATATAAACAGGATAGAGTCGGTCCAGAAAGTGGCTTAAGGCACCTCACTATCCCAGACATGGACCTAAGGCTCTGACTGGCTCAGGTTGTAAGGCCCCTCCTAGGGGAG
Source organism: Geotrypetes seraphini (assembly GCF_902459505.1). Taxonomy (NCBI): domain Eukaryota; kingdom Metazoa; phylum Chordata; class Amphibia; order Gymnophiona; family Dermophiidae; genus Geotrypetes; species Geotrypetes seraphini. The sequence continues at coordinate 261,121,229 of NC_047085.1, read as the reverse complement.
GGGCTTCAGGTGCCAGAGCCAATCAGGGCCTTAGGGCCTTCCTAGTGCATCCCAGAATGTATCATGAAGGGGAAGGCCTGCCATTTTGAAGAGGCGATCCTGCTGTCCAGATGGAGTGGGCATACTTCCTGCTGTCCTTCAGCTTAACGGTAAGGCAGGGGGTTATTGTGGGGTTTGGGGGACCCTGGCGGCCTGCCGGCAGGAAGGAGTGGACATCCCTCCTGCTGTCCTTCAACTTAAAGGTATGGGGGCAGGGGGCTGTCGGGGGATTGTCAGGGGCGGGGGATCCCAGCAATAGGAAGGAGGAGTATTTCTCCTGCTGTCCTTCAATTTACAGGTACAGGGGTTAGGGGCTGTTGTGGGACAGGGGACCCAGCAGCAGGTGGGAGTGGGCATCCCTCCTGCTGAATTTCTTTTTTTTAAGTACTGGGTCAGGGGCATTGAATGGCCCTAGGGATGGAATCGGTGAGAGGGAGGGAGGAATCAGGAGTCTGTTTTTTAAATTTGTGGGCAGGATGGGATTTTTTTATGATGAGCTCTGAGCTATCAAGCCTTACTTTCCTGTCGGTGCCTGAGCCAGGCACTGATAGGAAAGTAAGGCTACGACAGCTTAGACCCTGATGGAAAATTTTGCCAATAAAAAGTGGGCAAAAAGTTTAGAGAATCTCCCGGAGTGCTCTTTTAATATTAATGACCTTGTACTACCATTTTAATATTAATGATCTCATTGTACTACATTTGCATAGTACAATCAAAGGCTGCTAGGAAGCCGGAAAAGACCACAGTGAGCTGTTCTGAGATTTGGCCAGTAAAATACTTGGATGCTAAACCAGCTAGGACTGGTTTAACATCCATCGTTAAATGCACAGTGAGTTTTGAGAATCTGGCCCTAGGTATTTTTCTGTCCTTGTAGGACTCATAACCTGAGTTTGTACCTGGGGCAATTATTCCCTCTAAGTTGTGCACTTGTGTGTGTGCACAAAGTTCTTCAACTGAGTGCACATGGCAAAACTCTGACCATGCATAGAACTCTGCTTTCCAAGTTCCGTTCATCCAAAATTCACACCACAGTCACCCATGTTTGAAATAAGAACGTGTATTTTAGCATTGTTGCTATTGTGATGTCACAGCAGTTATGTTTGTGTTTTCACTCGAATAATAAAGATCAGTGCATCAGTATTGCCGCCATTTTGAAAAATTTGTCACATGAGGCTAAAATATGGGGTATGACTGTGAGCGTCTACCCTCCATATATTTAGCTAACCTGTTTATTCATATTGAGTTTATTATAAACTGATCAATTCAAAACAGTGAAGTCTAAACACAAGTGTAAGCAAGCAATGAATTCGTCTATCATAACATCTGAATAAAACAATTGAATTGGCTACATTGATATCACACAGAATGATTCAAATCATGTTTTGTGGTATATGTAAATGCAATGAGGACTATGGAGTTACTTGTGTGTATTGCCAAGATGCCAAAATACCCAGAGAATATTCTAAAGGAACAGTCTGAGAGGATGTATGGAAGCTGGATTTCTTGAAATGTCTTCTCTCGAGTAAGTTGTATCTTGATAGTACTGTATAACACATATGAGAACTAAAAACCTTTCACTTTGTAGAGGGATGCTTGGTTTGCTGCTTGAAACTCCAACTGAGAAGGAGGAAAGGAGAGAGCATTCAAATTTAGAAGTCAATGTTATCATTGATGATATACTTAGTGTTGGCCATTAAAATGAACAATTCAGTGTTATTGGTTCAAGTTATAAATGAATATAATGCAAAATATGTCCAAGTACCCAATAGCTGCAGAAGCAAAAAATTATGTTTATGAGTTCTTAGAAATTATTAACAATGTTGTCTAAAAGTATATCATAGATGAAATCAGATCATCAATATTTTGTTGATGAATGTACAGATATATCAGTTACCAAATATCAGATTGTACTTCAGGTTCAGACTCATGAACTCAGAATACAAAGCATTGTTCAATGGAATTTCAAAGCTTCAAGGATGTTAAACTGATGCTGTGGAGGAGCATAATTTTTTTTAAAAATGTCTAAGTCCCCTTTTGGCTTAAGTCAGTAGACGCTGAAATTGGCAGCAGGGGAATGTCCATTCTAAAAAAAAAAAATGTCCAAGTTGAAGGGTTTTTTTGAGAATGGCGTACCTGCACGATCAGCAATCTACTCACCCAGACTGCCACTACATCTATCCTACACCACATTCCTGACCAAAAAATCACCCAAGTCCCAAACGCCCAAACCCAGACCTTTTGTATGCCTTTGTGACCACACTACTTGGGTAACCCCTCTCTTTCAGTCTCTTTGACAGAACTTTCACTTGATACTTAAATTCTTCTTTCAATGAGCATAGCCTCCTATATATCAAGAACTGAGATACTGGAAGACTTTGCTTTAAATGAGGTGGATGATAGCTCTCATAATGCAGAAAAGTGTTGCGGTCAGTGGACTTCCTGAACACAGTGGTCCGACTATTCTTCATTGCTACTCTGACATCCAAAAACGAAATGTCATCCCTACTGCACTGCATGGCAAACCTAATTATCGGGTGCCATGCATGCAACCATCCCACAAACACATCTGTATCACAGACCATATGACAAAAACATCATCAATATACCTCATCCAACAGTGTAAGTGCTGTTTGAATGGGGATGTGAGTATCCATTTGCCTTCAAAGCTGGACATGAAAAGGTTGGCAACTGAGGGTGCTATTGTGGTGCCCATTGCAACCCCAGATGTTTGTAAAATTGGTCATCAAAAAGAAAAAATTTTCACACATAGCTATAGTTGCCAGCTGAGTTAAAAACTCAGTGGGCATTCTTGCAGGTTGCTCTCTCAGGTTAAGGACTTGTTCAAAACATCCAGTGCCTCTCTTTGGGGAATGACAGTATACAGTGATTGAATATCTAATGTTACCAACCACTGCTCCTGATTCGCCCATGCCATAGAATGAAGTTTGCTCAAAAAATCAGTAGAATCACATACATAGGAAAAGGTGTTGCTGACAAAAGTTGCAGAAGATGGCCAATGAAAGCTAGCAAAGGTTCAAGGAGAGAACCCCCTCCCTGACACTATTGATCATCCTGGCGGCTTGTCGAGGCCTTTATGGATCTTAGGCAAGGTATATAACACTGGACATTTTGGAGACATAGGATTCAAAAATTTCCACTCTTGTTTAGTTAGGAATCCAGGTTCTACTCATGTCGTTAACTCTTTGATTCTAATTTGTAGATCATTTGTGGGATTCTTAGATAGCAAGGAATAATCACCTTCATTATCAATCTGCCTCTGTATTTCTGTGACATATTCTGGTCTACTCTGTAACACAATTGCACCCCCTTTTTTAGCTCTCCTAATAATGATGTTAGGGTTATTTTGCAAAGCTTCAAGTGCAACTGTTTCATAGTTAGTTACATTCATCTTTTTATAGACCGGGCGATGTTCTAATGTCGCCAGATCTCACAGCACTAGATGTTTGAACACTTGTAAGAGGGGATCCATAGAGACAGGTGGTACCCAGGTGGAGTGTGGCTTAAAGACAGAGGTTTCAAACATGTCATTTGGATTGCCACTTTCTATGTATTTTGTAGTTTGATCATAAAAATAACTTTTCAGGTTCAAAGATCTCATAAAGCACTCAGTGTTGACCCTGGCTTTAAACGCATCATACTTTTGTGTCTTAACAAATGAGAGTCCCTTGTCAAGGGCTCTCACTCATGTTGGTGATAGCACTTCATTCGTCAAATTAACCACATTTGAAGTTCCTATTGCTTCCCTTTTTGTGCTCTGATCTCCACTCCCCATGGGGTAGCCTTCTTTCGCCCCTTTCCTCGTCCTCTTCCTCATCCTAAAACAGCCCCTTTTCGATCACTATCAGATGTGTCTTCTGAATATCCGGTAGAACTGCCAAACGCCACCTTCTTAGCACTTTATTTGACACTTTTGTTAGCTGTCGATGTCATCACTCTGTTTCTTTCTCCAAGAATAAACCCTGGAGGCTTTATAATCTTCATCACGTTTAAATTTTCTCTGCTTGGTTCTCTGAATATTGACTTGGAATTGCTCAAGATTTTTCTTATATTCTTTGATTTGAGCATCAAGGGTGTCAGCTCCTACTTCTTCCTTCAACCAATTAATACTTACTTCCACCTCCTCCTTGATGGTCACTATCTCCTGATTCGTCCTCTGTATTATTAAGACCATGAGGTATAAGAAACACTTGTTAAGGATTTGATGCCATTTTTCTACAAACTCCACTTCATCACTGAACAAGTGTGGTTCTAGATTCACTCTGAGCCCCTTAGGGATAACCTCATGTTTGCAGTATTCCCTTAGGGTGGTTCCATACAGGTCAGCTTTGATAAGGTGCTTATTTATATTCAGGAAATCATTCCATCCATCACTTGGTAATCACTTAGAGAAGAATCCTTTAATATGTCAGTCACTATGTCAGAGGAAAACTTAATCCTGACTTAATCATGGCTAAAGTAGCCCAACTTGTGGTAGAATAACCCATCTTAGCTGTAGCATACACTGATAAATCCCCCCACCCATTCAGGATGCCAAAGTCCAGATTGCAGTCAACAAAGAATAATATTTTGCAGCTTTCAATTGCTAAACTAAACCTTAAGTTTATATACCGCATCCTCTCCACGTAAGTGGAGCTCGGCACAGTTTACAAGAACTTAAAATATAAGAAGAGAAAGGAAAAGGTTTACATGAGCTTATATATAGAATGGAAGAGTAAGGGAGAAAATAGAATTACATGTTAGAGAAGAGCCAAGTTTTCAGTTGCTTGCGGAATAGTTGGAGAGAGCCCAGGTTCCGCAACGGGATAGTAAGGTCGTTCCAGAGAATTGCTCTGTGAAGTTTTTCCTTTAAGGGCTTTACTCAATAGCTAAATAATTTTGCATTCCCACTGCCCTTCCTCCAAAATAATGGTGGTAGGTTTCTGTATTTTTTTATTCTGCTTAAATGTTTTCATAAAATATGCCTGCACCTACATGATTTTCAAAAAAAATTTCCATTGTCATACATATATCATTGATCTGAATTCCCTTGTAAGGCAATATCCAGAGAATTGTGGACTTTTATTAAAGAAAAAAAGAGATTCTAGAATGCATCGCCATTGTTTAGCATTTTTGTCTAATTTTCTTTGCTGAACTGAATCTCTTTTGTCCAATGACAATTTGAGCAATGTTCTGAAATAACTCATGTGTTTATACTTGGCCAAAGAGGTTGAAAAGACAACGGTGAAAGCTAGAAAGGTGCTAGGGTGAATAAGGAGAGACATGGCCAGTAGAAAAAATGAGATATCGATGCCCCTGTATAAGACTCTAGTGAGACCTCATGTAGAATATTGTATTCAATTCTGGAGAGCGCACTTTCAAAAATGTATTTACAAGATGGATTAGGTCCAGAGGAAAGTAACTAAAATGGTCGGTAGTCTACATCATCAGGCATATGGGGACAGACAAAGATCTCAATATGTACACTTTGGAGAAGGGAGCTATGATAGCACCTACATCAGGAGTCCCATGTGACCACACAATAAAATTCTGAGTCATTAACAGGTTTGAGGAGAATCATGATTAAACTTATGAGCAAACCTGGAAAGTGAAAATTTGTGAGTAATGTTTAGATGTATTCTCTATGCTCCTGTAAAACTGTGACTCTCCTTAAATCTGTTAATGACAAAAGATTAGGTTCTTACCTTTGCTAATCTTCTTTTTTGTAAATTGTCACAGACACGCTCCGGCCACAGCTGGTCTGAGTGGCACGTGACAGGGGTTAGCATGCGCTTCTAGGGGTCCAACAGGTTTTAGGAGACTACTGAGTACTGGTGTTCAACCATTAAGACACCACACACCATCTGTAACTGAAATATGAACTATGCTTTAATATAACTCCGTTTCCCAGCCTCAAAAGAAAGTCCAAACAGAACAATTCAAAATACAAAAATCAGAATACAGTTCACAGTGTCAAAATGCTCCCAATCAAAGGAAATTTCAGCATCAGTTCATACTTGCAACAAACAAAAGAAAAAAACATTGGTTTCTCTGTGCCTCAGAGTCTTCCCTTCAGGTATGTCTATTCAGGTGTTCTTTAAGCAGGAAGTGCACACAGGTAGGATCTTTGCAAAAAAGTTCTGTTCTCACCCTGAGTTCAAACATATAAATCTCAGTGAGTTAGAGCAGGAAAGAAAACAACAAAAAAAAAACTTCTTTTCAGAGCTGTGCTGGGCTAATCAGCACAGCTCTTCTGCTTCTGCACTAGCCAGTCTCTTACAAAATCCCAGAGAAAAAACACAAGAAAAATGAAACTTTCAATGGTTCCTCCTAGAACCTGGGTATCACACAATACTGAATAGCAAAGAGTTCCTTATTGCAAAAGAAAAAACCACTCCGCTTTTAAACACGGTCAGCATTTCATAATAATCTCACTTGCCTTAGTTCAAACAGCCCTCTATCGCTTGTTGGTCTGCATTTGCTTCTCTTAGGTCCATGGCTTATGGCAAATCTCCTGTTGCCTGACCCTCAGCCCTGGCTTCCCCCGGCCATGTGGCTTGGCTATTTCCTCAGTCTGGACAGCTCTCTTTTTCTGTCCTAGGACACCTCCTCCTCTCTTAGCGGTGCAGCTAGCATTTAATAGGCAAGTGCCCCACCCCCAACCACCAGGTGAAGGAGTTCTATGGCACTCTGTAGCTGCCTGCTTCCTGATTAAAACTACACTTATCCCTCCGTATTCGTGGGATCAGCAATCGCAGTTTCAATTATTCACGGTTTTTAGCTTGCTGGCTCCTCCCCCTAAATGACCAGCTTGCATAGAGAAATCGCCGATTCCAAGCGTTTACAGAGAAAATCGCTGATTCGCAGCACTTTCTTCATCATATTTTGCCTTTCCTTCAGGAACAGGCCAGGTTTCACCATATTCACTATGGTTTTTAATAGAAAATAGAGAATAACATATGAAAAAGTTATTTGCGGTTTTTCTGTATTTGCAGTTCTGTTAATCCCCTATCACAGCGAATAAGGAGGGAGAAGTGTATTTACTTTCAGTTCAATATGTATTGCACTTCAGACCCATCTGCTCTCTTGCGCCCTCTGGGGCTTCTGGCGAAAACACCAGTTTGAGGATTTTCTGTTTTTCTCAAAGCTGGAATGTCTCTAATAGTCTCAACTGGCTCTGCTACCTTAGGGACACTCCTAGCAGGCATACCCTGCATACCACAAAATCCACACTTTATTCCGGGACCACAAAATTAAACACGATTAGAAAAGATAAGCTCCTACAGCCTGGAATGTAGGAAGGAAGATAGGTGAGATGAGGAGCATGCTCAGTGATGAGGTATGTGGGGGAGGGGAGAAAGCTTCTGAAGTTTTGAGGCTTCCTACAGATCCTGGTGGGTGGATGGAAATAACCCACTGGTTCCAGAATAAAGTGGGATTGTACAAGAACTCAAAGTTTTATTGTATGATCACATGGGATCCCTGATGAAGGCTGTTGAGCTGAAACACAGATCATGTTGGGTTCACCTTTGAAGCTTGGTATGATACATTTCAAACTTGATTTGTAACTGAGAATACAATTGTGTTGGATAGTTCTCCTGGATCGTTAATCTAATTGCACTCACCCTCCCGTTTTGGTTTCCTATTTAGCATTTAGCATTCATTAATTGTTAGCACATAGTAAATCTATTAGCACACCTTAATAAAAGGACTGCTTAATCTGTTATGTATATTTTTCCATTTGTTAAAGCCTTCATGGCACAATGTTTTTAGGAGAACAGTTCATGCATCTGTCAACTATGCATCTACTTTCCCCCATTTGGAAGCATTTGATAATACTTTGGCTGCATTAAATTTCTCACTTCTACCTTCTTGGATTGTTATGGGAAGCAATCTTATTTGCACAGGCCAATTCTCACCATAATTATCAGCCTTTTTGGCTATTTATCAGTATTAGAATACATTTTGGTATTTGCAGAACAAAATACCAATCAATCAGTTACATCCCTGCTTTCTACTGTAGCTGGTGACATTCAATAGTCATTTCCTATTCACCATTTGGTCTTTTGGACTGTTTTCATCTCCATTTATATCCATTTCTAAATTCACAGCTGTTTCACTGGTACATGATTCTGCTTTGGGCTATTTTTGAAAAAAAAAACATTCAGTTTGTGTCTATTTTGTCAAAGACAACTCCTGTTGAGTTTTTCTCTTCTGATACTCATCGCCAGATGGTTTCTTTTTTAATCCATTACTTGTAGAACAAATAGAGGTAAATATTAATACTTTATGAAATTTAATCACCCGCATTCTGTTCACAAAGGTTTTTGTTCCCTTCCCCTCTCTCTAATTTTTCTCTAGCTGAACAGGGGGAGTCTTAGCAGCTGGTTCATTTGATAGGCTAGTATTCAGTGGCAAGATTATAGTCTACATTAAACTGAATAATTCTACGGTTTATTTATTTACAAGTTAATTATTGTTTATTTATTTACAAGTTTATTTATTTACAAGTTTATTTATTTACAAGTTAATTATTGTATTTGGAATTTTAAAATGCAATTTTATTTTAAGGCGTCCTTATTTGGGTACTCTGGGCCCAATTCTAGATAGTCCACTTTAAAAATCAGCACCAACTAGAACAGTACTAAGCACAGTTCTATAAAAGTTAAGTGCACTGTATAGAATCATGCTTTGCGCCACCTAAGCATTCTAACTTTAGGCACATCCAATTTATGCCTGAATCCCTGTGCCCATTAGGTACCTAATTCAAAAAGAGGCGCCTAACTCAAAAACACATCCACAATCTACCCCTAACTATGCCCACTTTTAGACAGGCATTTTGGACTAGGTGCCCACTTTTTAAAGAATTGAATTTTTCAACTTGGACACCTAACTTTCAGTTAAGTCCAATTTAAGCAAGTTATGAGGTAAGTGACAATTATTGGCACTGATTAGCCCTATTAATCAATTAAGTTATTCTGCTTATACCTAGGCAGATTACAACACCCCCCTCTCCCAAATCATAGGATTAAAACACCACAAAAAGTATTAAACACAATAAACAAAATACAATATACAGATAACATTTCCATTAATCACTTCATTCCTTCAGTCACAGCTTCTTAACCACTTAAAAAGCTTCTGGAGATGATAGGAGACTGCTTCCTTGAACAAATGGTTGGAGAACAGACAAGAGGGACCGCAACCCTGGACTTGGTCCTAAATGGCATAACTGGAAGGACAGCAGATGTTGAGGTCACGACCTCGCTGGGGACAAGCGATCACAGCATGATAAATTTTAAAATTGGCATCGGAAAGGGGAAAACATTCAAGACCCAAACCACAACCTTTAACTTCAAAAAAGGGAATTATGACAGCATGAGAGCCATGGTTAATAAACAGCTCAAGAAAAGGAAAGCTGAAATCCAAACGGTCGATCAGGCATGGTCACTACTAAAAAACACCATCACCGAAGCACAGAATCTCTACATTCCGCAAATATCCAAAGGAAGGCGAAACAAGAACAAAGGAGAACCAGCTTGGCTATTTAAAGAGGTGAAGATTGCAGTGAGGGAAAAGAGGAACTCGTTTAAAAAATGGAAATGTGAAAAAACAACAGAGGACTGGAACTGTCACAAGGTCGACCAGAAAAAGTGTCATAAAGCGGTAAGAGAAGCCAAAAAGGTCTATGAGGAAAAGATAGCGCAAGAAACCAAAATCTTCAAGCCCTTTTTTAGATATATAAAAGGGAAAACACCAGCAAGAGAGACAGTAGGCCCTTTCGACGACCAAGGAAGAAAAAGGTGCATTAAAGAATACAAACAGATTGCAGATAGGCTAAATTCATTCTTTGCCTCTGTCTTTACCAATGAGGACACTACAACAATGCCAGAAACAGGGAGGGTATTCAAGGGAGACATAGAGGATAGCCTCACCACAGTGAATGTGGATTTGGAAAAGATATACTATCAGATTGACAAACTAAAAAGTGACAAATCCCCTGGACCGGATGGAATTAACCCGAGAGTATTAAAGGAGCTTAAGGTTGAAATTGGAGAACTATTACAAACCCTAGCTAACATGTCAATTAGAACCGGGCAAATACCAGATGACTGGAAGATAGCAAATGTCATCCCAATCTTCAAAAAAGGATCGAGAGGAGAACCGGGCAACTATAGACCTGTGAGTCTTACATCAGTTCCTGGGAAGATGGTTGAAGCACTAATCAAGGATAGCATAGTGCAACATCTGGAAAATCATGACCTGATGAAAGCTAGTCAACACGGCTTCAGAAAGGGGAAGTCATGTTTGACGAATTTACTTCAATTTTTTGAGAAGGTGAACAAACTAATCGATAGCGGAGACCCGGTGGATATAATTTACTTGGACTTCCGGAAAGCGTTCAACAAGGTCCCGCACGCAAGGCTTATGAGGAAACTACTAAGTCACGGAATAGAAGGGGACGTACTCAGATGGATTGGCAAATGGCTGGAGAACAGATTGCAGAGGGTAAGCATAAAAGGGAAATTCTCGGACTAGGAGAGGGTGACTAGCGGCGTGCCCCAGGACTCGGTTCTTGGGCCCATCTTATTCAATATCTTCATAAATGACCTGGAAGAGGAAACAACAAATAATATAATCAAGTTTGCAGATGACACAAAACTATGTCGGGCAGTTGGGTCACAAAAGGACAGTGAAGATCTCCAGAAGGATCTGAACCAGCTGGAGGAATGGGCGGAAAAGTGGCAGATGGAGTTTAACATAGATAAATGCAAAGTGATGCACCTGGGTAGGAAAAATAAGGAACATGAATATAAAATGTTAGGTGTAACATTGGGCAAAAGCGAACAAGAAAGGGACCTGGGGGTACTGATAAACAGGAACCTGAAGCCGTCAGCTCAATGCGCAGCAGCGGCAAAGAAAGCAAACAGGATGTTGGGCATGATAAAGAAGGGGATCACGAGTAGATCAGCGGCCGTCATAATGCCGCTTTACAGAGCAATGGTCAGACCACACTTGGAATACTGTATCCAACACTGGTCTCCATACCTAAAGAAGGATATAACCCTTCTGGAGAGGGTCCAGAGGCGAGCCATGAAGCTAGTAAAAGGTATGGAAAATTTGAGCTACAAAGAACGCCTCGTAAAACTAGGACTGTTCACCCTCGAAAAGAGGAGACTGAGAGGGGATATGATAGAGACTTTTAAAATACTATAAGGATTCGACAAAATAGAGCAAGAAACATCGTTATTCACATTGTCAAATGTGACACGGACAAGAGGTCATGGACTGAAGCTGAGGGGCAGCAGGCTCAGGACAAATGTCAGGAAGTTCTGTTTCGCACAGCGAGTGGTGAACATTTGGAATGCTCTACCGGAGGAGGTTGTGATGGAGACTACCATTTTGGGATTCAAGCGCAAGTTGGATACACACCTTCTTGCAAATCACATTGAGGGATATGGGTAATCAAGGTCTCCATCAGGGAGCACCTAGCTTGGCCTCCGTGTGTGCGGGTCGCCGGACTAGATGGACCTAGGGTCTGATCCGGTGAAGGCGTTTCTTATGTTCTTATATAGAAAGAGATGTTTTAAAACTCTGAAAGTTATTATTCATTCTCAACCAACCAGATTATTCCAAAGCTTCACTCCTGTCACCGAAATAGCCATAGCTCTGGCACTAACATACCTCACATGCAGTAACTCATCAATAGATGTTTGTGTTGTGGTTGTGGGGAGGATGTTGTGATGTTGAAGATGACTGCTGTTAACTGTTTTATGTTTTTATTATATTTTTGAATGGTTTGTTGTTTATTATTTATTGTTGTTTATTATTTATTATGTCTGTTCATTTGTACTTCGCTTTATATAAGGCGAATAATAAACACAACACAATACATAGCAACAGATAAACGCATCATGTTCTCCAGTCTTAAGGATCGACGGGGCTGATGTAATGTCACAGCATGTGAAAGATACCTTGGTATCCCTGAGTGAAGTGCTTAAACACTACTCGAGATTTAAAAGGTGACGGGACAAAAGTGCGTGAGACTTTGGCGCGCCAACATTGCAGCGCAGACAAATCGGCACAAGACCCCAGCGCACCGCCTTAAAAGTTACTTTTAAAGAGCTACAACAGGGGTGTGGGAGGGAAAACCCCCACTTTACTTCATACTCTTCGCGCTGCTGTTGGGGGGGTGCAACCCCCACATTATAGAGAAAACTTAACTTTTTCCTAAAAAATTGGGTAAAAGTTAAGTTTACTCTATATTGTAGGGTTCCAACCCCCCAACCACCCTCCCCCCAACGGCAGCGCAAAGAGTATGAAGTAAACTGGGGGGGTTCCCCACTCACACCCCACGTTGGAGCTCTTTAAAAGTCACTTTTTAGGTGGCGCGCTTGGGTCTTGCGCCGATTTGTCTGCGTTGCAATGTCGGCGCTGCAAAGTCCCGCGCACGAATGACTATGAACTATTTAAAAGGTAGCCAATGCAATTTTCGTAGTAAAAGTGTCACATGCTCAAATTTACTGCCACCACTGCAGTGCTCTGAACCACTTGTAGAGCTCTACATTTTGATGGTGACTTACCCAAATACAGTGCATTACAATAATCCAACTTTTGCAATGCAACACTCTGAACTATAAGACGAAAATCATATGGGGACAGCATTGGTTTTAACCTACTCAAAAGCCACATCTGAAAGAAAGCAGATTTAATGACAGATAAAACCCGATCCTTCATGGATAAAAGAGAATCTGTCCAAATGCCTAAAACTTTCACTTTCTTTTCACTGTAAGCACCATGCTATCTGCCTCAACAACTTCTGGCCATAATGCATCTTCAACCCTTCCTACTGACGTAGGTGCCTAACTTTAGGCGAACTATATATACTGTAAATTTGCCAGTCTGTTTGTAAGTTTAAATAATCACTACTCTAGGGAATCTCAGTGAAATCAGTGAAATGAAAAAAATCCAGTTGATACAAAAAACACAGCAGCAAGACTCATATTCTACAAATCAAGATTCAATCATGTCACACCACTGCTTATAGTTACATTAGCTCCCAGTGGAAAAATGGATGATTTCAAGTTATGTTGTATAGCATTCAAAACCCTATATGGAGATGCTCCTGACAGCTTCCCAAGATTCACTATTAGGCAGATCTGTAATACACTCAATTCTGACCGATTGACTCTATCATTCCCATCTATGAAAAGTATAAAATACAAAAAAGCTCACTGCAAATCTTTCAACTATCAGACTGCAAAAGTTTGGAACTCGCCTCCTGCAGAGATCTGAGTTACTACTATGTACACCAGGGGTGTCCAACCTACGGCCCCGTGAAGTATTTTGTGCGGCCCCGGTCGAGGGCGATGCAGTGTTTTTCCTTTGCTGCCCCCAGGTGTATACCATCTTGCCGGCTCCCTCCTCTGTCTTGCTGCAGCGTTTGTGCGGCCCCAGAAACATTTTTTTCGGCTGATGCGGCCCAGGGAAGCCAAAAGGTTGGACACCCCTGATGTACACCATGTTCCACAAATATCTGAAAACATGGCTTTTTCAAAAATCTCTATGAGGGGTCAAATGCAATCCAGATTTCTCACCATAAGTTTACTCAGTACAATGATAATGAAATCTGTAACCTACTACCTATGAAAATGTTATTTATTAAATCACCATTTTAGGAATAACTGTTGTACTTTGTAATCTGATTCTGTCATATTTTGGTATGTATATAGGTTCTGTAATACAAACTACCTTCAACAATAGAGGAATTGGGGTAAAATAAAACATCCAACTCAGACAAAAACCACCAATTAGGCTGTGTTAACTTGCCAAAAACTCCACTTTCTATTGGAAATTACAGATAAGGGAAAAGGCCTCAGAAGCCACAAGGTGCAAAGAACCACCAGGGCTATAAGTGAGAGCTAAAACTAAATCTTGGCTCCCCCCCCTTGCTTCGATCATCAGCCATAAAAACCCTTAACATGCTACAGCGATTGTACTGTATAACATTTATACTACACTTCTCCCTCCATATTTGCGGTTTCAGCACTCACGCTTTCGCTTATTTGTGATTTTTCACATACTGACTCCTCTCCCCAAAATTATGTCATGAGTAAAGTACCTGTACTGTACCGATAAAAAAGTTTGGCACTTTCCAGCTTTCACTCAGAAAATCGCTGCTTCTATGCTTTAACCCACAAAATCGCTGCTTCCCAGCATGCACAGAGAAAAACTATGCTTCCCAGCGTGTACAGAGACAAACGCTAATTACCTGCTATCAGCCTGAAAATCGCTGCTTTCTTCACTGATATTGCCTCTCCTTCAGGAACAGGTCAGGTCTCCCACCATTGTTTGTTATTCGCGATTTCAATAGTAATAACGGTGGCTGTTTTAAAAAACCGCGAACAACATATAAAAAGTTATTCGTGGTTTTTCCATATTCGCGGTTATGTCCCGGCCCTAACCACTGCGAATACCGGGGGAGGAGTGCATTTGTAACCCACCCAGAACTCCACAATGTGAATATTTGGTGGGATATAAGACTGCACATAACATAACATAATGGCTGAAACATTTTTCTGTTAAAAGTCAAATAAAACTACAGTATTCTAGATATCATAGCACGGTGATAATGACAACGGTGATTGAACATAAGAATTGCCATACTGGTCCATCAGGCTCAGTATCCTGTTTCCAACAGTGGCCAACCCAGGTCCCAAGTTCCTAGCTAGATCCCAAGTAGTAAAACAGATTTCATGCTGCTTATCCTAGGAATAAATAGTGGATTTCCTCAAGCCACCTCAATAATGGCCAATGGACTTCTCTTTTAGGAAATTATCCAAAACTTTTTTAAACCATACTAAGCTAACTGATTTCACCACATCCTCTGGCAATGAATTATAGAGTAACACCTAACCTAACATAAAAATTTTATTTCTATCATGCATAACCTTGCAGTTCGATGTGGGTAACAAGCAATAAAGAAGACTGTACATCTACAGTGAATTATAAAATAAAAAAACTCCATAATCAAACAATATTAAGCATCCAAATAGTTCTTAAATAAATATGTTTTTAACAATTTCTTAAAATGTAAACAGAAGGTAGAGGACAAGGAAAAAGGATATAAATCTGAATCCCATCTAGCTGCCTGGTAAGAAAGCAATCTATCATGAAGCTTTTTATAAATACATCCCCTGGCAGATGGAAATACAAAAATAACTGAATTTCATGAAGAATGATTTGAGTTATTAAAGAGGAAGTGATCCATTAAATATCCTGGCAATAGGTCATGAATTGCCTTAAAACAAAACCAGCCTAGTTAAAAACAATACATGCCTCTACAGGAAGCCAATGTAATTTACAAAAGTAAGGTGTTACATAATCTGTTCATCTCAAATTGAAGATTAGCCCTACCGCTGCATTTTGAAACATGTGGAGCCTTTGGAGAGCTTATGACAGTTGCTAGCAAAGCTATATTACAATAGTCTATAATCAACAAGACTAATAACTGCACCAGCAATTGGAATGCTGACTTCTCAAAATAAGATCTGATGATATGCAGTTTCCAGAGTGTACAAAAGCCTTTACGGACTATTGCACTCACCTGGACTCCCATCATTAAATGAACACTTAAAATTTTTATAGTGGGTTAAACTTGATAACTTATGCCACTTAAAGTAAGACTAATAGTGGACATAGCACTGCCGGGGTACAAACTCTATCGCGAAGACAGGTCAGGTCAGAAAGGAGGAGGAATAGCCCTATACATTAAAGAAAGCATACACTCGACCAGAGTGGACACAGCAGCGACGACCAACAAATTGGAATCGCTATGGGTTAAAATACCGGAAAGGGCCCGAGATAAAGATGGGCCTGTACTATCGTCCACCTGGGCAAACCGAAGCTACCGATGAAGAAATGGAAGCCGAGATGAAACGAGAATGCAAAAGCGGCAACACGATTATTATAGAAGACTTCAACTATCCCAGGACAGACTGGAGTCTTGGAAACTCAAAATGCGCTAGGGAGACCGGATTCCTGGAGGCTATACAGGACTGCTTCATGGATCAGCTTGTCAGAGAACCGACGAGAGGGAATGCCACTCTGGATCTAATCCTTAATGGGCTAAGACAGGGGTGTCCAATGTCGGTCCTCGAGGGCCGCAATCCAGTCGGGTTTTTAGGATTTCCCCAATGAATATGCATGAGATCTATTGGCATGTGCTGCTTTCAATGCATATTCATTGGGGAAATCCTGAAAACCCGACTGGACTGCGGCCCTCAAGGACCGACATTGGACACCCCTGGGCTAAGAGAACCTGCAAAGGAAGTGGAAGTGGAAGTAGTGGGATTGTTGGGAAACAGCGATCACAATATGATCAAGTTCAAAGTTGAAGTAGGAATATCAAAGGGAAAGAGAACCACAGCAACAACTTTCAACTTCAAGAAAGGAAACTACAAAGCGATGAGGGTAATGGTAAGGAAGAAACTTAGGAACAGCTCAAAGAATTGGCAGACTATAGAGTACGCCTGGTCTCTATTCAAGGTCACGGTGAGCGAGGTGCATAATCTGTATATCCTCAGATTCAGAAAAGGGTGCAAAAAGAGCCGAACCAAAGACCCGGCATGGATAACTAAAGAAGTGAAGAAAGCGATAGGTGATAAGAAGAATTCATTCAAGAAATGGAAAAAGGGTAAAACTGAGGGGAACAGGAAAGAACACAGGAAGTATTAAAAAGAATGTCACCTTGTAGTTAGAAAAGCAAAAAGAGAATATGAGGAGAAGCTAGCCAGGGAAGTACGAAATGTCAAACCGTTCTTCAGATACATTAAAGGGAAGCAGCCGGCCAGGGAGGAGGTGGAACCGTTGCATGACGGAAGGGTGTGGTGAAGGAGGAGAAAGAAGTGGCAGAAACACTAAACACATTCGTCAGTATTTACAAATGAGGACACATCCAACATACCAGAACCTGAACAAATCTTCAAAGGAGAACAAGCAGAAAAATTAACATCCATGGAAGTAAACCTTGAAGACGTACACAGGCAGTTAGAAAAACTAAAAACTGACAAATCACCAGGCCCGGACAGAATCCACCCTAGGGTACTGAAAGAGCTTAAGGAAGAAATAGCAGAACTACTACAGCAAGTTTGTAATCTATCCCTGAAAACAGGCGTGATCCCGGAGGATTGGAAGATAGCCGTTACACCCATCTTTAAAAAGGGATCAAGGGGTGACCCGGGGAACTACAGACTGGTAAGTCTGACCTCGGTTCTGGGGAAAATGGCGGAAGCACTGATAAAAGATAGCATCGAGGAGCATCTAGAAAGGAATAAATTTATGAAAACAAGTCAACATGGCTTCTGCAAGGGAAGATCGTGCCTAACGAACTTATTGCACTTCTTAAAAAGAATTAACAAATGGATGGACAAAGGGGACCCCATAGACATCGTATACTTAGACTTCCAAAGAGCCTTTGACAAGGTACTCCATGAACGCCTACTTCGGAAACTGAAAACCATGGGGTAGAAGGAGACGTACACAGATGGATCAGGAATTGGTCGGCGGGTAGGAAGCAGAGGGTAAGAGTGAAGAGCCACTACTCGGACTGGAGGAGGGTCACAAGTGGTGTTCCTCAGGGGTCGGTGCTTGGACCGATGCTATTCAATGTATTTATAAATGATCTAGAAACAGGGATGAAGTGCGAAGTAATAAAATTCACAGACGACACCAGACTATTTAGTGGGGCTAGGACTATAGAAGACTGTGAAGATTTACAAAGGGATCTGAACAGACTGGGGGAATGGGCGATGAGATGGCAGATGAAGTTCAATGTAGAGAAATGCAAAGTCTTGCACGTAGGAAACAGAAACCCGAGATATAGCTACACGATGGGAGGGCTGTTACTGAGTGAGAGTACCCAAGAAAAGGACTTGGGGGTAATAGTCGACAAGACAATGAAGCCATCGGCACAGTGTGCAGCGGCCACTAAGAAAGCAAATAGAATGCTAGTTATAATCAAGAAGGTTATTACAACCCCCCTTGAAGGCCTGCCTGCCTGTCCCCCCCTTGAAGGCCTGTCCCTCCCATGAAGGCATGTCCCCCCGAAGGCCTGTCTCCCCCCTGAAGGCCTGCCCGCCCCATCCTGAAGCCCTGCTGCCCCGCCCCCCGAAGGACCGCTCTGCCCCCCACCTCAAAGGACCGCTCATCCCCCTGGCCTCCCCGCACCATTTACCTAGAAAAGCAGCCTGCACCAAGATCGCGATGCCTGCAATCTATGCTGCTTCGGCGCTGTTTCCTCTGCCGCGGTCCCGCCCCCTCCTCTGATGTCATGGTGCGGGGAGGCCGGGGGGGAAATCCAGATGC
Source organism: Geotrypetes seraphini (assembly GCF_902459505.1). NCBI lineage: Eukaryota > Metazoa > Chordata > Amphibia > Gymnophiona > Dermophiidae > Geotrypetes > Geotrypetes seraphini. The sequence continues at coordinate 261,102,827 of NC_047085.1, read as the reverse complement.
CAAACGGGAGACACGGATGTCAGAGGGGAACCGGATGCCAGGGGGACCGGACCGGGAGCACCCCCTCAGGGCTTGCACCCGGGGCGGACCGCCTCCCCCACCTTGGTACGCCACTGTATGATTGAATGATCCACCAGATCAAAGGCAGCGGACATGTCCAGTGAAAAGAGGATAACATCACGATTGCCATCAAGTATTGATCTTATATAATTTATAAAACTACAAAAGTGAATGTTCAGTTGAATGATGAGGATGAAAACCTGACTGATGAGGGTGTAGAGTGTTTGTACAATGAAGAAAGTCAGAAAGTTGTGCTACTACTAACTTTTCAGCAATTTTAGAAAGAAAGGGCAAATTAGAAATTGGCCTATAAGTTGTTACTTCAGCAGGGTCCAATTTAGAGGCTTTAAGCACAGGGTGACTATGGTATGCTTCCAAGTAGAAGTAAATGTAGATGAAATGAGACTATTAGATACTATAGCCATCAATGGTCCTAAGAGATGGTCTAGGAATCTTTGTAAAAGAAAACATGGAATAGGATCATTTGGGGACAATGTGGATCGAAAAGATGCAACTACCTTTTTCAAAGATGACAAAAAAGCAAGATTAAAGGCTGAGAGTTCTGAAACTGGAACGAGAGAAGAGGGGGTATTAGGAGTAGAAGGAGGAACAGGTACAATATTTGTTAGGGATTGCCATAACTGGGTAACCTTATTTTGAAAACTGAGCAAAATGATCTGCACTGAGGGAAGTCGAATTTTGGGACGGAGGTCTACTAGTAGAAGATATTCCAGAGAGAGAATTTTAAAAAACGATACAGTTGAGACTTATTCAAATCCCATTGCAAAATCCTTTGAATATAATTTTGCTTCGCTTTCCTTAAGGAATCTGAGTAATAATTGAACAAAGAATCCCTCTGTGACTACATATGCACGATTTAAATCCCTCTCTAAGATCGTTCTGCACTATGTAATTGTTGCCGCAAGAGTGAAAGAGCTGGATGAAACCAGAGCTGAGAAAGACAATGATTGGAAGAAATTAATTTAAAAGAAGCAGAGAGATCCAAAGTGGATCGAAGGGTATTATCCCAGATTTTATCTGATCACACAGATCAACGTCCAGGTTATTAACAGGAAATGGATCACAATTTTTGAAAAAGGTATCAATAATTAAAGACTGAAAATTTCAAACTTGTGTAGAAGGAAAAACTTCAGAGACACCAGATACATGAGAGGTTGAAATAGTAAGAGAAAGCTGGACAAGAAAATGATCTGACCAAGGTATAGATACAATAAAAAAGGTTAGAAATATTGGAAGAAAAAGAAGAATGAGTAATAACCACGTCTAAGAGGTGCCCCGCAGAGTGAGTAGACCCATAAACCAACTGCTGAAGAGAGTAATCATCGAGAAAAGTAAAAAAAAAAATTATGAGTAAGATAACCAGAAGAATCATCAAGATGAAGGTTTAAATCACCCAAGATAAGGAGAGGTAAGGTAGTACGTGAACATGAAGAAATAAAAGCATGAAGCAGTGAAAGAGAGGATCATGTTATAGGAAGTGGAGCATAAACCAATAAAAATGACATTTGTAAAGGAGATGAAACCTTCAGTATAAGACTTTCCAATGTTGAGGGAGAGACTAGATAAGAAAACTACAAGTACACCTCCCTTCCTTAGTAAACAATGACGGTAAAAAAATTGTATATCCTGATGGACATGCCTGATGGAGAAAACCCTCATCACCAGATAACCAAGTTTCCGCAACAGCAAAATTGTCCATTTTTTCAAGAAATATAAAAGCATTTATTAAATGTACTTTAAAACAAAAAGACTGAACATTTAAGCTTGTGACTTTAAGAAGCAAAGTATCTTGAGAGGAGTAGAGAGATGAAAGTTCTCTGGAAGAAATCAACAAAACAGATTATTGGAAGGGATGAAGTACTGGATTTCCAGATATTGGACTTTCGATTTGGTGACCCATGATCTTCTGTTGCAGTAGTAAGATGATATAGGAATAACAGGATATGTACTATCTTGGTTGTCTGGTTTCTTGAATAATAGATGTTATTTGATTAAAATGCATAATGAAATTTCAACAACGTGATCACCAAGATGTGGGGTTCCATAGGGATTCTTTCACCAATTTTGATCTTCTTAGGAGACGAGCTTAGAGATATGGAAAAGCCTTACTTTATTTACACTGATGTTGTGCAGATAATAACTTCATTGGATGAAACTTTGAGATAGATATTCCCCCACTCCACCCCACCCCACCCCCAATATTCAGCCTGCTTTGTAAGCATTTTTTAAATGCTTACCATCACCGGAGAGATTATCCCCAGGTATTCAGTGCCGGGCCACATGCAAGTACCAGCACTGAACATCTGATGCTAATTTTAAGTGGCCTGGCCACCAGAGTTTTTGTGGGTCCTGGCCAATATTCAGTCAGGATCCATATTAAACAGTTATGCAAACCTCAGATGAATATCAGTCAGGGCCCATATAACTTATGTACCTAACATGACTCCTGATCCCCCTCCTGATCTCCAAAACTGCCCCCTTCCTTCTACCCCCTGCCATCTCCCCACCAAGAATAAGTATACCCATCCCAACCCCCCCCAAAAGGTCGAGGTAGGACTCCAGCCCTACTCTATCCTTAGTGGTCCTAGTGAGGTCATTAGGGGTAGGAGAAAAGCCCCATCACTCCTGCTCCTTGTGGCTGCCTGTATATAATGCTTATATAAACACAAAACTCACTTTTATACCGCAAATACTGCTAAGTTCTATGCGGTTCACAAAAGATTATAGGGCTCATAATCGAAAGAGAAAAACATCCAAAAACCGGCCTAAGTTGGCACTTGGACGATCATCAGTGAAAAACGTCCAAGTGCCGATAATAAAACCTGGTTTTGGACGTTCTTAAAAACGACCTAGGCCTTCACAGTTCCACTGAACAACCATAACTAAACGGGGCATTTCAGGAGGAGTGTCAAGGACAGGATTTGGGCGGGACATGGGCAGACTTAGACTTAGTCGTACTGCATGTATAACCAAAAGTTATACAGCACAGCATAGATGGAACTTGGACGTTGTGACTTAGACCATTTAAAACATGGTCTAAGTCACAAAAACCTACCTAAAGTCACCAGATAAGCACTGCAGACACAAACTACAGACTCCCACACACTCCCCCAGTGATCACTGGACCCCCCCAACCCCATAGAAATCGTAATCACACCTTTAAAATTCAGCCTCCAGACCATTATCGCCTGGCAGCCTAGCATAGGAAAGCATAGTCGTCCAGCACAGAGGCAGCTTAAGCAATCTTGAGGGTGGGTTAGGGACCCATGGAGAGGAGGACCCATGCCCATAAGCCCCTGTAATCACTGCATTGATAAATGCTCCGACACTGCTCCAATGTTCATAGGAATTCCACGAGTGTCAGAGCATCATTGGAGCATTTCACACTCTGGGCTGCCTCTACCGCAGCCTAGTCAAAAGGAAGAGGAGTGGTTAGAAAGGAATTGATGAAAACTTGCTTATTCCGGAAATATTTGTGTTAGCTTTATTTTTTATCATTCTTAAGTCAATTCTTTTAATTTCTTACTAGGGAAATTATTCTAGTGTTTCTTTTCCAGTCTTAAGTATGAACCATTTAGAGCTTTATAGTTAAAACAGTATATAAGTATCATGTTTTTAATGATTATTATTATTACTAGTCTTTAAGCCCGTTACATTAACAGGTGCTAGAATAGATGTCTGTCTGTCTTTCTTTCTTTCTTTCTTTCTTTCTGTCTCTCTACCTCCTACCTCTCCCTGACCCCCTTTCTCTGTCCCTCTTCCTACCCCTGTGTCTTTCTTTCTGTCTCCCTCCCTCCCGCTGTCTGTCTGTCTGTCTTTATTTCTATCTGTCTCTCTCCCTGCTCCATATGTAACATTCCCCCCCTTCATTTCCCTGTGCAGCAGCATTTCCCTCCCCCAACCTCACTTCGCTGTGCAGCAACAGAAGCAGTATTTCCCTCTCCGTCCACTTCTCTGAGCAGCAGCAGCGGTATTTAACTTCCCCTACAGGTCCCTGTGCAGCACCATTTCCACCAATCCCCCCCCCCTTTGCTTCCCGCAGTCTGGCCTACCATCGCACTCACTGTGATAAAGGAGATCGAGAGGGCACAGCAGGAAAAATGGCACTACTGGTAGAAGTTTATTTTTAAGTTTAAAGTTGCCGCCGCGGCTCCTCTCACGATCACTGCCTGCGTTGGAAGCCTTCTCCGACGCAGGTGTGGCTCGTGAGAGGAGCCGCCGCAGCACCTTTAATCTTAAAAATAAACTTCTACCGGTAGAAACATAGAAACATAGAAAGATGACGGCAGAAAAGGGCTACAGCCCATCAAGTCTGCCCACTCTTCTGACCCACCCCATCAAGTCTGAGTGCTAATGACCCAGTTCCCTAGCTCGACCCCCGTAAGGATCCCACGTGGATGTCCCATTTGTTTTTAAAGTTGAGTACACTGGTGGCCTTGACCACTTGCACCGGAAGTTTGTTCCACTGATCCACCACCCTTTCTGTAAAGAAATACTTCCTGGTGTCACCATTAAATTTCCCTCCTCTGAGTTTGAACAGGTGCCCCCTTGTGACCGAGGGACCCTTAGGGAAAAATATATCGCTTTCCGCCTCGACACGACCTGTGATGTACTTAAACGTCTCAATCATGTCTCCCCTTTCTCTACGCTCCTCAAGAGTGTAGAGCTGCAGTTTATCCGTCTTTCCTCGTATGGGAGACTCTTGAGTCCGGAGACCATTCTAGTGGCCATTCGCTGGACCGATTCAGCTCGAAGCACATCTTTTCGGTAGTGTGGTCTCCAAAATTGCACACAGTATTCCAGGTGCCGTTTTTCCTGGATTTAGGTTTGCGCGAGGTGGCCACCAGGTATAAGATTGCAAATAAGGCCCGTCTCCCATTTTACTTGCCCCCGAGCACCAATTCTGTGCACGTGTCTACCGCCAGTACTCCCAATGACCTCCTTGTGGTCCAATGCGGTCAGCCATAGCGATGTTTCTCTGGTTGTGGGGAGTAAGGGCGGGAGGGGGGAGTCGCGGCATGTTTGGTGCCTCTGTCAATCGGTCCCTGCCACAGCTAAGCGCGCATGCGCACTCCTACCTGCGGGTCCCTACAGCTCACGGAAAATGGTAGCATGAAGGTGGAAGTGCGCATGCGCGCTTAGGGCTTTATTATATTAGATTATTTTAAAAGAAAAAATGGGACTGCTAAGTTAATATTCTGCTGTATCTTATTTCAAGCCTGGAACTATGGATTTTGCTTTAAGTAATTGCTTCTTGGTTTCCTGCATGGAAGCCGCTGTAAGTACTAAAAATATTCAGCTTGTGGCCCATAGGGTTTCTCCTCACACTTAGATTTTGACAACTGAATTCAACAGACAGGATCATACCTCTTTCTCTCCCTCTCCCATATAAAACAATCCTGTAAAAGGACATGACAGCAGTGATGCCAAGATCCTACAGGCCTTGTGAGGACAGTTTTTAAAGCTAGCACCTGTCATACCAAAATAGTCATTGAGATACACCATATGGTTGATTCTTGTGCAATCAGCAACGTGCTGCTAATTTTTCATACAGCTGAGGAAAGCAAGTAGAGCATGACTCGTGGAATTCTTTCCACTTCTTCTGCATGTGTATATCTGTTTGGGCAGTTAAGAACATAAGAATTGCCGCTGCTGGATCAAACCAGCAGTCTGCTCACACGGCAGCTCCCAGGTCAAAGACCAGTGCTCTAAATGAGTCCAGCCTCACCTCACTTGCAGAAGATAGTATTTTAGATTGAGCAATTTTCTGTGAGCACTGCATCTGAAAGGTAGTTAGTTTTTAGGGAGATGGGGCAGTCTTCAGGGTGGATGAGCAGTTTCAGGGGAGGTCATTTTTAGGAGGGTTGCTTTTGGGGCAGAGGCAATTGCCAGGGGTAGTTTTAAGTAGTGTGGGCCTTTATGGGTAAAAAACAGAGAGAAGCAAATTGAAAGGATTAAAGGCCCTTTCTACAAAGCCGCAGTAACGAGCACTAGTGCAGCAAATGCAACATATCCGATAGGAGTTGAATGGGCTGCATCTCATCTGCCGTTCCGAGACTCACTACCGAGGCCCTAAGTCCATGACTGCTATGCTTCATTGTATATTTCTATGCTATAGAAACTGGAACTTTTTTCCCCATAGAAATGAACCAGGCCATTTTTTGGGAAGGGGGAATGGGAGCTTATTTCTCTGGAACCCCCTGTCAGTTTCAGTTAGTGGCCCCCCCAATGTATGGTGGTAGGGGTTAAGTGAAATGCGTACTGACCAACACCAGGTCCCAGGTTCAGTTCCCTCACAGATGACTCACCAGGAAATAGAATAAACGAGCACAGCCAGAAGTGGTTATATAAAGAATATATTATAGAAATAGGCTTACAGAAAAGTAATATTTATAAGCATTACAATTAAGCAGAGAGCATTACACTTAAGCAGTTTCCCTCCCTTACAGAGTTCAGAGGAAAAGAGAGACATAGAAGCCTGCAGTTCTAGGGGGAGCCAGAGAAAGAAAGAAAGAAAGAGAGAGAGAGGGCCAAGACCCCTCTCCTGATAGCTTGATAGAAAAAGAGATAGATTGATAGAGCCGAGAGCAGGCTTTTATACCTTGGAATCTTATTCTGAATAAAGAAAATATTGTATGTCCCAGTATCTTTCTGTTTAGAATTTGTAAACTGTTTGAAACAATGGTTAATTTAATTGCTAAGGAGGGTGAGATACCTGCAAGCATGGTGATGGGATTAGCCTCTGGCTTCTTTGTCCCATTCAAGCAGGCCATTGTCCTAAGCACCCTCTTAATCAGACATTAACACCTTTTAGCTAGTCATGATTCAATCAGGGAAACTTAAAACATATCCGGGATACTTAAAACAGTTTCCCTGCACTCAGGGTCTATCTGCATTCCCATGCCAGAGTCAGATTGATATAATTTCCCATAGGCCTCGCCAACTGAAAATGCTGAATGGTTGCGACAGCTAGGCTGACACCCCCATTCTAATATGGCTCATTTTCTTTTTTATTTCTCCTTATTTAATTTTACAATATAACAAAAACCAAAACATCTTTGACAAGAAATCTCCAGTTAAAAGACATAACAATATCCAAAAACAATTGATAAAAAAAGAAATAGCCACTATAAGGGGGATGCAAGAGATTTTTTTAAAAAAATTTATATACTACTTATATACTAAGTGGTGTACATTCAGGTACTTTATCGTATTTCCCTATCTGTCCCGGTGGGCTCAAACTCTATCTAGTGTACCTAGTGTACCTGGGGCAATGAGGGGATTAAGTGATTTGCCCAGGGTCACAAGGAGCAGCGTGGAATTTGAACCCACAACCTCAGGGTGCTGAGGCTGTAGTTCTAACCACTGCGCCACACACTCCCAGAGAGATACCTAAGTAAAAAAAAAAGACTGCTTTTTCCCCAGACATTAATTCAAAAACACCTAGCTCTGAGGCACATTAGATATTAGTTAATTTGCCACTGTTCTAGCAGTGCCTGAAGAAAAACTTTCAACTGCAAAAGTTTAAAGAAAAGAAAAAGAAGCCTCTCTTTATTAAATAATGCATTTACGTGGAAATCACACGCAAAATTTAGGGCTCCTTTTACAAAACTGCAGTAAACATCCAGTACCAAAACTGAACATGTATTTTTCACCAATTCCAAACCATCTACCTTATCAGAAATTGCCCAGGATTTAATTTCTTCTTTTTATTCAAATTTTACAATTTAAACAAGCACTTCAACTTGAATATTGATCAGATTTACAATATAAGAAAAACTGGATGGTAACCCCCAACCAAAGGAAAATTTTAAAGAAAATAATATTCATTATTTCATCCACAATGATCCAAGACTTAAGTAAATTCAATAAAGAAATAAAATAAATAATTTACCTGGACAAAATAAAAGTAAGAGAGACTACTTGGGGCAGTTGATTTGTTAAACTGTAGGAGCCACTATTGAACCAATGGTTACTACCGCCCCCCCCCCCCCCCCTTCTTTGGCCACAACAAATTGTAACAACTGTTTGGGTTTAAAAAAAAAAGAAAACTTTTTCCTTCTAATGAGATACAGCATATAGCAGGAAATTTTAAAACAAAGGAACCACCCAAAGCTATGATTCTTGGTCTGTAGACCAAGAAATCTTTTCTTCTCTTCTGTGTCTCACGAGATATATCAGGAAATATACGAATAGTTGAACCCAAAAGAGTATTATTCATATGCCCAAAATATGTTCAAAAAATCAAATTCCTATCAAACTCTAGAGCAAATGAAACAATAAGAGTAGTTCTTTCAGTTATTACTTCAAGGGAACTTTCCAAGAAATCTGTTAAGTTCAATCCACTTGCTTCTGGTCCTATTAGGTCCGTAGGAGTAGAGCTTTCCCATTTCTTCTACAGGGTAATATATTGCACTCTAACAATAGGCGATAAGCTTTCTTCTGGTATTAAAAGGACTTCTTTCAAGTATTTCCAGACCAGAAATCACTGGAGACTTGGGAAAATTCAAGTACCTCAAATTATTCCTCCTCTGTTTATTTTCCATGAATTATAATTTTCTGTGAATGAAAGATTGCTCTTTAATAGTCTCCAATTCCAGTGATTTAAGTAAGTTGATCTGCTCATCATGTTGCTGTAATTTTTCACCTTGTTCTCTTAGTTTAAGTTCAAGTTCCTTTACCTAAGAGCTGACAGTACCACTATCTAAATGTAGCATTGAGACCACATTTTTGAAGTTGGAGTCCATTGTCACAATGGCTTCCCACAGGGTGTATAAACTGACTATTGAAGGCTTAGTTATATCTCTAAATTGGTGGCTGATAGGAGCAGAAATTAAGTTCTTACCAGCTTCTGTGGATGGTGCCAATGAATTGGCTACAGTGAGAGTCTCACCTCCTAACAACTCGGTTCCCACTGCTCCTCTGGGGCTCTCCGGCTGCCCCTCTCACCGGGTCTGCAGGAGTGCCTCTCCTTCCACATAACTTTCTCTCCTGGGCCGAAGAGGAGCCTGAATTTCGATCAGGCTAAGAGAAGCCCGATCCACAGAATTGACTTTCTTAAGGCAGAGATTTAGCCACCAATTCTGATGAGACTGTGCAAACAATGAGCAAACTTCATGCGTGGAAGCCACTACTGACCAAATATATTCCACTGTAATCTCTTCTGGTCAGACCAAAGGCAACACTGTTGGTGTAATAGACAGCCCTATTAACTCTCTTACTGTCTCTTCACTTCCCCTCACCTTCTGAGTTGGTAGATGTTCTGAGTCCCATACACCTATTGAAAATGCCTCGTCAACTCCATCAGCACTTTAATCCTGACTTTGGCAGCCTCTTGGATCTGCACAATGGGAGCAGCTACACTAAAAGACATGCTGCTCCCATTGTGACTGAGCTCCTTTCATGGTTCAAATGGCTGGCAAGAAAGTAGATGTCTAAAAAATATAGAGAGGGGCATAATCAAAACAAACATTTAAGACTTATGTGGATGTAGGGCGCTAGTCACCCAAATCGGCAGCAGCAAAATGTCCATTATCAAAAAGTACATCCAAATTTTATTTTATTTTTTAGATCATCCAGCCCGCCACTACGTCTATCTTTATACCATATTCTCAACCAAAAATTCGTCCAAATCTCAAGACCATTTAGACGTGGGAGGATGGACTGATCACCCAGACATGGCAAGAGAGCAGTGGGGCACCATAGAAGGCACTTCTGTGAACTTCACAAAAAGGGTGCCACCTAAACATCTCACCATAACTCCCTTATGGGTCATGGTGAGCCCACCAAAACCCACTATACCCATCTGTCTATAACCTCAATAGCTCTTATGGCTGCAGGTGCCATCTATATGGCAGTAGAGTAGGGTTTGGAGGGGTTTTGGTGGGCTCATATTTTCCACCATGAATGTAATGGTTAGAGTGGCTTATGAGCCTGGGTCCTCCTCTCTATGGTTCACTAGCCCATCCCCCAGACTACTTAGGCCATATCTGTGCAGCTTTACTAGACTTTCCTATACCAAGTGCTAATGTTCCAGAGGTAGGTATGTACGTTTTTATTCTGAACTTTGTGGGGGTGCACCAGGGTCATTGAACACTGGGGTGTGGGGGTGGGGTCTTTACTTTGTCCCTGCAGTAGTTCTCTGGTCATTTTGGATACCTTTTAGGTACTTATACGTGTCTTTACATCGTCTAGCTCACAATGTATAAGTTCTGCCTATGCAGTCTCATCAAACCTTCGATTATCCCTGCAGGACGACTAAGTCTAGGTCGGCCCACATCCTGTCCTAACCACGTCTCCAAAATAAAAACAGATATGCACTTCTTTCTGTGCTGAACGCACAGGGATCCCAGGCCGAGGTCCACCGAAAATTAGCCATTTCCCTTACTGTGGTTGGCGGGGATCCCAAAACCCTGCCAGTTGAAGACCACCTCCAGTCTAGCAGCCAGTAATCTCCAAGCTCTGCAGCTAGTGGCAGTGACTCTGAGCTGCCATCAGCTGCAGAGCTTGAAGAGTTCTGGTCACCGAATTAGAGGAAGAGATCTTCAGCCAGCAGGGCTTTGGGAAGCCCACCAACTTAGGTATTTATATTTTGCTTTTGGGTGGGAGGCATGGGACATGGCAGGAAGAAAATTTAGTGCCCACCATTTTATTGGACTAATACATTTCTCAATTTGCTTTCAGAGGTCAAAACCTCTTTCTTCAGGTCAGTAAAGTATACTGCTGTTACAGTATCCCTGTCCTGACCTGAGGACTTTCCGTACTCACAATTTTTAAGATTACGCAGATTGTGTACTGATATGGATGAATTTGAACGACAGGCACCATTGATGGCAAATAATTTTCTAGCTAGAGGCTATCCACAGGGATGTGTTAGGGAGTATTATCGCAAAGCACAAATGAAACATAGGGAGGAATTGTTGGATCAAGTGGTGACCAGACCTAAACCAGATTTAGTCTGTACGCTCAGATTCTCTCATCTTTCTAATGACATACAAGGCATCATTAAGAAAAATTGGCATATTTTACAATCTCATGTATGTTTTGAAAAAATCACACCAGTAATAGCATTTTCTACAAATAGAAATCTTAGGGATATGCTGGTCCCTTCCACTCTTCCTGAGCCACCATCTAACAACACTGGTCATGTTGGACATATACCCTGTGGGCGTTGCTTAATATGTAAACACAGCATGACCATTGAAAGTTATGAACATCCAGTCACTGGTATTACAGTTAAATTAAGAGAATATAGTGATTGTCAGATTTCACAAGTGATTTATGCAATTATATGCCCATGTAAGAAGTGGTACATGGGTAAAACCAAATGTATGGTCACGATGAGGATGATTGAACATAGGATTTGTATCAGTAGGAATGTACAGTCTGCTCCAATTGTGGAGCATTGGTATGAAAAGAGTCATTGTATTGATGATTTAAAATTTTTTGAATTAAGAGTGATTCGGACAAGGTGGAGGGGAGGGGACTTGGATATCACGCTTATGAGAGAGGAACAACATTTCATCCATAATTATAATACCATTAGTCCACATGGTTTGAATATGGACTTGAATCTAAGACCATTTATGTAATTTTCAAATTTCACGATTTATATTGTATAAAAAATCTGTTATGGGCTGAATGCTGGTTCAAATTTGGACTTAGCTTTGCTACCATCCATACATTTATTATACTGTTTTATTGGCTTACTTTTTTTAAATTTTGATATCACATTATATTTACATGCTTGGTTAGGAAAACATCACCATTTAAATTTTTTTTAAATTTTCTGTTTGGAACTTAAGGTCTTTTTCAATGTTTGGTGTTATATTATATTCATAGCCATTTTATATTTTATGAGTTAATTTTGAGCTTTTGTTTATATATATTTTTGGAATTTTTTTTAATTACCATCCTCTTTTATCAGAAAAGTACATTTTATCATTTGCTATATCTTTAATGTTATTTTACTTTTAATTGTCTTGATGCTCATGTTTCAGAATTGTCTTTATGTCACAATTTGCCTTGATAGTATGTGTACGTCCGTTTGGCCATTTTTTTGCTTCGGATGTTTGTTTACAATATGGCTGACTCGATGATGTCAGTACGTAGACGTCCTGTTTTTTATACCCCGTGATTTTCCTCCCTTCTCCACTACTTTGCAGCAATGTCGCAGTGTTTGGCAAAGCGATACGTCCTTCCAGTAAGTTTGCCTTTGTGCTTTGTTTATTGTCGTTTTTTTAGTTCTATTAATTTTTTTCTGCTAGGCATTTCCGTGATTTTTAGAAGACTGTGCCTCCTTGTGTCCTGTTTTAGTTCGGGTTATGTTTCCTTGGTGCGGTAATTGACTCGTGCCTTCTTTACTGTTCCGGCCTTTTACATTTTTTCCCTCTGTAGTTTTTAAGCCTTTCTTTAGTCCATATATTAGTCCCGGTTTGCTCTGGTTCGTATAATTACCCACAGCATTCATCTTTTCTTGCCCTGTATATGTTTTATATAGTTTTTCCCTTGTCCTTTTATATGCTTTTGTCCAAGTTTCTTTCTATTTTTTGATAATGTTTATTTTTGTTCACTTCCCCATCCTTTTTGGCTTATCATGTCCTCGGTATTTGTTTTGTTTTTATGATTCTGGTTCCTTTTCATCCGTTTTGTTTCATCCCTTATACAGAAGCAGCATTTAGTGAGATTGTGCACCTTTTTATACATTTGAAGACTCATAAGGTATGTTCTTTTTATTTATATATTTTGAATATTTAGCATTTTGACAATGACCTCCTTTTTCTACCTCTAAAGGCATTTTTGCACTCTTATTTTATAATAATGTTCCCCTATAGTCTTATTAAATGGCTCATTGTTTTTACTCAAGTCATTAAATTTTATTTCACATAAGGTTTTAATAATTGTTTTTAACACATTTTTGGTATTTTGATATTTTTATGTGGTTTTGGGGTTTTATATTTATATCATCAAATAAACATTATGTATCGTTTTTTATAGACACAACTTTTATAGGTGTATAAAAAAGGTTTATTTACTTATTAACAAACATGATTCTTAGCAGTAGTATATGATATAGTGGGTATTTATATAAATTGTCAATTATAATTTTAAATGTTTTCATATTTGTTTCGTATGATGGATTGTTTTACATTTGCTTCGTATGATGAATTGTCATGTCTATGCTTTGATCATATATTTGACATATGATGAATTCTTTTGTTTTAATTATAATATTTATATATAGTTTTTATTCTTTGCTGTTATTTAAATATATGCTCTATATGAATATTATGTATGTTATTTATGTATTTATGCCTATGTATGTATTTGTAGACTCCTGAGGCAGGCCGTTTGGGCCGAAACATGTGCATGTCGGGTCACAGAGTCATTTTATGTATTTTGGATGAATAAAGGCATTTGGATTTATCAGATGAGTTGAAAGACACTTTTTGTTATCAACACAGCTACAACACTACTTTATCCTAAAGCATAAAAATAAAAAATGTTTTTCTACCTTTGTTATCTGCTTTCTGCTTTCCTCATCTTCTCATCATTCTCTTCCTTTCATCTACTGTCAGCCCTCTCTCTGTCTCTTCCCTATGGAATCTGCTCTCTTTATGTGCCTCTTCCAGAAACTGTCTCCCCCTCCCCACACCCATTGGTCTGGCATCCACTCCCCCCATGGTGTGGCATCTTCCCATCCATCTCTCCCTCCCCCCTAGAGGATTTTAGCATCTCTCTCTCTCCTCCTTTCTTCCCCTCAGATCTGGTATCTGTCTCCTTCCTCCTTTTCTCCCCCCAGATTTTGTATCTGTCTCCTCCCCTTTCCCCCATATTCTGGCATCTCTCTCTCCCCTCTCTCTTCCTCTTCCTTTTCTTCCTTGGTCTTCCCTCTCAATTTATTTTTTGCCTCTGTCTAGATTAAATTCATTCTTACTATCCAGTCCTCAATTTCCCTCTTTTTATTGTGTCTACCTACAGCTTACTACCCCTTACCTTCACCTTTCCAGTATCTAACTCTATCCTCTTTCCCCAATCCAGCATATGCCCTTTTTTAATCTCACCTCCCCACTTCCATCCAGTATCTGTCCCCCCTCTTTCTCCACACAATAAACCTAAAGTGCCACTCAACCTCTTCCCCTTGTCAGGTCATCTCCCTCCCTTCCCCTAACCTTCACAGACGCTTTTGCAAACCAAACGTTTTCTTTCTCAGAGGGGTCCTGATGTGGCAGCTATTCTCACAACATTTGCACGCAGCTGCCCTGAGGTTTCTCCTCTGAAGCAATTTCCTCTTTCCGCCAGATCGCGTCAGAGGAGAAGCTGCGGGGCAGCCGCATGCAACTGTGGTGAGAACCGCTGTTCGCGTACAGGGTTGTTGTAATTCTCCTGAAGCAGCCGGCTTGACTGGTGAAACAGGATTTCTTGTTGGGTTTCATCTGAAACTTTGGGCAGCAGTTGGAAGAATTTTTTGTTGTGAATAGCCTGGCTTTACAGAGCCATATCAGATAAGTCCCCTTATGTGCACCTTTAACCTAGCAGTTAGTGTGTCAGCTATGCTGCAAGATTTATGATGAACTGGTTGGAGTTTTTTTTAATGCCTGTGACTGGCTTTAAGGCAGCAGTATTTTCATTGTGGACAGACTTCCACTTTACTCAGGCTTTTTTCTCCATTCAGATTGTAGTTGTAACAGTAACTGCTATATGCTCACTCTATGTTTCTCCTTTGCTAACTGTATTGTATTCAGTTATTTTGTTAACCTGTTGGGGCCCTTGTTGTTTGCAGTCAGTTACCATTCCATTTAAATTAATTAACATAATTTGGTTTGTGCACGGCGTCACACCCGAGCTCCTAGCAAGCACCGTGAGAGCCTTGGGATGTGACAATCTTGAACCCAATGTGTCCCCTGTAACAAGGGGAACCCTTAGGACAACTAGGTCACCGCCTAAGATTATATTCACAGGTAAGTAATCTTGCTTCCCAAAGGACCACACTGTCAGAATGTCCAAAAGTGATGGTTTATTTAAACCATGGTTTATTTAAACCATCGGTCAAACTGTGACCAAAGGTTTCAAAACTTATATAATTGCAATAACATACAACAGGGGTGCACAACTTCGGCCTTCGCCAGGCCAGGTTTTCAGGATTTCCCAAATGAATATGCATGAGATCAATATGCATACAATGGAAGCAGTGTTGGCAAATAGATCTCATGCAAATTCACTAGGGAAATCATGAAAACCCAACTGGATTCGGCCAAGGACCAGAGTTGTGCACCCCTGACATACAACAAAGAATAGCAGCAGTTCATAATCTCCATGCAAATAGAAAAACTCAGGTCTTGTTTTAGGCTCAGGATGAATTACAACAGAAATTGTCCTTGGTCTTTTCCTGGGCAAAGCAAGCTCAGTTGCTTTCACTGAGATTACTTCTTTGAACCCTGACCAGTTTTCCAGCATAAAGCAAAAACAGTTCAAAGGCCAAATCAAATATAAAGATAAACCAATGCTGGCACAAAATAAACATTAGCACAAAACAACTTGCTTTTAAATTTCCCAGTTTTCTCAAACACTCCTGTGCAGGACAGAGCTCTGAGCTGAGCTGGAACGGGACTGCCAGTGTCTGCTATTAACACAGCCCATATAGCAAACACAGCCAAAATGTTTCAGGCTAGTTTTCTCAGTGCTAGATAGCAAGTTTGCTACCAGCACAAGAAAACTTATTTTAGCAGTGTTGTACTGAATGTCCTTATATTCAAACATGCAGGTCATAAAAGAACCTGGCAAAAAGATGCTTTTAAACAGAAGCATAAAGGTGCACCTTGTGGCAGCATTCAGGGTTAATTATCCAGAGTAACAGCAAGGCTTACTTCCTACTGTCTCCTTGGCAATGGCCAAGAGCTGTCTCAGCTGCACAGAGCACAGTAATTGGAGCTGAACAGAAAGCAGGAACTGTTTTATACAAACACTTGCATACACACCTTTTCCACACACAATGCAAAAATGCCTTGGTTCAAAGAAACATGAACAGTTTGTCAAAACTTCACATGGCAAAAATCCTAGGCAGGTAAGTAGGTAAATCAGCATAAGAGAATAAAAGCTAAACTTCTCATGCAATCACACCATAGCACCATTAAAGTCAATAACATGCAAAAATTCACATTTTTTCTGTCTATTTGCATTGCCTCAGGAAAGTTACCAACTTCTGTCAAGCTCACTTGGATATCCATAGCCTCTAGCTCCGCTGGCAAACACTCTGCTATTGAGGGAAGAACTTCCTCTACCTCCTGCATGTCCCAGTCAGATCCGGCTGGGTCTGACCTTTTCAGTGAGAGCTCCTGGCTCTCCAGCACCACCCTGCTCCTGCTTGTATCTCAGGGGCCTCTCTTTAAGCCTGGACAGGGGGATGGGTATAGGCTCTGTAGTAAACTGTACGGGCTTCAAAGCCCTGCTTCTTCCTGACTTCTGCCTTAAAGGCACATGCTCATAATTAGGTAATAAGCCTCTGCTCCGCCTTTCTTTATCCAAGGGGTAGTCAGCTATTTCAGGGTACAAGGCTCTGATCTGATCTGCCTTTCTGCATCGTGACTTTGTGATAAACTTATTCCTACTTGGGACAAACCCTGTGCTGGCTATGGGTTTGTCATAGCAGATTTTAGTTAGGTGCTGCTAGGTGTCTGCGATAAGGGCACCTAGTGATGCATAACATAGGTGCTATTTATGGAATTTGGCCCAGATTCCCTTGTGAGGAACATGCATTAAACAGTTCTGCAGATTAGGGTCATGTGGTTTAACATCACATATTCATTTGATCACAACTGACTCATACATTTATCTGATTACAGCTGATTCATCAAGTGTGCGTCTTTGCACACACTGCATATTACATTTGGAATTCATTGCCTCTCTGAACCATACGTACTTTAACCTTGGAACAATATTGCCTCTTTGTATTATATATATTTTTGTATTGGTTTATTGAATGTGTATTTATGGTTTTTAACTTTTGCGTTTATTTTAATACATTTGTGCTTGTATCATCCAGAGACTATTGCCCCACCCTTTTTGGTTTTGGCTTTCCCAGCTACAGTGTGGGACATAGGTTTTTCTTTTGTTTTAATATTACTTGTATAATCTCGAAGGCAAGCTTTGGTGCCAGATTTATAAATTAGGCCTAAAGAAATCAGTAGCACATGAACAGGAGCAACTATACAGGTATTGCATTAATATTATTGCAAGTATTAAAATGAAATAAATGTAATTATATCTTTGCCAGTAGAAAATTTCCATTTATTAGGAGACCAGCCAGAAGGTAAATTAGAGTAAACACAGAGAACACAGCATAGTATTACAATTCTGTTATTAACTTTATGACCAATCCACACTTTTTTTTACACTTTTTGTTTCATTTCATATCATTGAAACAAAAAGTGTCCAGGAAAGTGTGGTATAACTTGTAAGTTTCATGGCTCCATATCATTCTCTTCTTGGTTGGGCTGAGAATTTTTCAGTGGCCCCTGGCGTATCAGGCTGTGTGTGTGTTTATATGGTTTACAGACAAAGGAACAGCTGTGTTTTTTAATTAAAACAGAAAGGCTACTATAAAATAACATACTTAACAAAACATTTCTTGTATTTAACTAATACCAGATCCAGTTCTAAGCAGATAACAAATGAAGAGACTAGATCATTCATCTAGGAAAATACATACAATACATAGCAAACCTTGCTACCACAATTATACAGATCAGTTGGAAAATACATATTTATGAAATAAAAAAAACCTTATAGTTAGAGATCTAAGGTTATTTGGTAATTTATTTTCTGCATCTGTCTACACTAAATTCTTTCTTACTATCCAGTCCTCAATTTCCCTCTTTTCACTTTATCTATCAACAACTAGCCACCTCTTTCCCTCACCCCTCCAGTATTTCACTAACTTTATCCTCTTCCCTCCATCCAGGATGTGCCCTTTTTTATTTATCCCCTCCTTCCATCATGTGCCCTCTTTCTCTACCCCTTCCATCCAGCATCTTCTCCTCTCTCTGTCCTCTCTGCTTCCATCCAGTGTCTGCCTCCTCTCTCTCCTTCCATTCAGTGTCTGCTCCCCTCTTTCTCTCTTTCCTCCCCACTTCCATCCAGCGTCTGCTCCCCTCTCTCTCTCCCATCCCCACTTCCATCCAGCATCTGCTCCCTCTCTCCCATCCCCACTAACTTCCAATGTCTGCCCCTTCTCTCTCTCCATTCACCCCACTTCCATCAGCATCTGCCCCTTCTCTATCCCTTCATCCCACTTCCATCAGCATCTGCCCTCTCTCTCCCTCTACCCCACTTCCCTCTCCCTCCACTACCCTTTCATACCAGTATCCTGCTCCCTTCTTTCTCCCTCCACCCCAATACCATCCAGTATCCTGCCTCCTAACCTCTCCACCACAGCTGTATGCTTCTCAAACCAGCAGCAGTGGCTGTAAACTTAAATGCAGTCATTACGGGACCTCCCCTCACAGCCTCCCATAAAGTCCCCTCATTATCATACATTTTAATACAGTGTGGAGCCATGTCTTCTAAACAAGTTAACACATGCACTCAACCTCTCTCTGCATTGCTCAGCCTTTAACTTTCATTTAGAAACCTTGGTAACCCTGGGGTTAAGGCTGAGGTAGCTTTCTACATCAGCCTCTGAGTAGGTTAGTACCACACAATATTCAGTGTTATTTAGATGGCTGGGAACAGCTCCCTGCTGGCTAAATACTGCTAAGCCAGCTAACCACTGGTATTCAGTGAGAGATAACCAATTATCTCCTGATGAATACCCTGGTCATTAATTGAATGGCTAAGTTTAGCAGCCAAAAAGACCCACCTAAAAAGCAGGTCTATTTCTTACTTCTATGCCTTGGTCAGTCAGCTGATCAATATCAGCTTGGCTGGCTACATCTATGGCTGCTCTACTTAACACAGAAATTCAATGACGATGGCCAGATATGAACTCAGCATTGAATATCCAGGTTTGTCACCAACCATGAGAGGTAGCCAGGCTGCCTCCCACAGTCTAAATATTGGCCCTATAGCATCTACAATCACCGTAGTGAAGTGTACCTGTGGCAATCCAGGAATCCTGCAATTAACATGATCATAGTATGACTTGAAGTACTGCAATGATTCACATAAGAACATAAGAACTGCCATCACCAGATCAGACCCAAGGTCCATCGAGTCCGGCGATCCACACACGCGGAGGCCCAGTCAGGTGCACACCTGATGTAGTTTTAGTCACCCATATCCCTCTATGCCTCTCGTAAGGAGATGTGCATCTAATTTGCTTTTGAATCCTAGAACGGTGAATTCAATAATAACCTCCTCTGGGAGAGCATTCCAGGCATCAACTACTCGCTGCGTGAAGCAGAACTTCCTGACATTTGTCCTGGTCTTATCCCCCCTCAGCTTCAGTCCATGTCCTCTTGTCCATGTCACACTTGACAAGGCAAATAATTTATTTTCCTGCTCTATTTTGTTGATGCCTTTCAGTATTTTGAAAGTCTCAATCATGTCCCCTCGCAGTCTCCTCTTCTCAAGGGAGAACAGTCCCAGTTTCTTGAGTCGTTGCTCATATTCCAAGTTCTCCATACCAGTTATTAGCTTCGTTGCTCGTCTCTGCACCCTTTCCAGCATTTTTATATCCTTCTTTAGGTTGGGAGACCAATGTTGGATGCAGTATTCCAAGTGTGGTCTGACCATTGCCCTATAGAGCGGCATTATAACTCTCTCCGACCTACTCGTGATTCCCTTCTTTTATTATACCTAACATTCTATTTGCTTTCTTTGCCGCTGCCGCGCATTGTGCCGATGGTTTCAAGTACTATCTTGTTCGCTCTTGCCCAGAGTTGCACCAGTCATTCTATACTCGTATTCCTTATTCTTACTGCCTAAATGCATTACTTTGCACTTTTCCACATTAAACTTCATCTGCCATTTCTCCGCCCATTTCTCTAACTGACACAAGTCACTCTGGAGTACCTCGCTGTCTTCTGCGATCTGATTGCCCGACATAGCTTTGTGTCGTCTGCAAACTTGATGATCCCACTGGATGTTCCTTCTTCTAGGTCATTTATGAAAATATTAAATAAGATGGGCCCAAGTACCAAGCCAAGGAGCACACCGCTAGTCACATTCTCCCAGTCCGAGAACTTCACATTTATGCCCACTCTCTGTTTCCTGTTCTCTAGCCATTTGCCTATCCATCTTAGTACATCCTCCTCTATTCCATGGCCTTGTAGTTTCCTGAGAAGTCTTTCATGTGGAACTTTGTCGAACGCTTTTTGGAAGTCCAAGTATATTATGTCCACTGGTTCTCCATTATCAATATGTTTGTTCATGGTTTCAAAAAATTGGAGTAAATTTGTCAGACATGATTTCCCCTCCATGAAGCTGTGTTGACTGGATCCCATCAGGCCGTGTGTGTCCAAGTGCCGGATTATGCTATCTTTAATCAGTGCTTCAACCATCTTTCCAGGGACAGACGTAAGACTCACAGGTCTGTAGTTGCCCGGTTCTTCTCTTGACCCCTTTTTGAAAATTGGCGTGACGTTCGCTATTGTCCGGTATCTGACCAGTTCTAATTGACAGGTTGGCAAGTTTTTGCAATAGCTCTCAGATTTCAACCTTCAGTTCTTTTAAGACTCTCGGATGAATTCCATCAGGTCCAGAGGATTTGTCACCTTTAAGTCTGTCAATCTGGTAGTATATCTGGTCCAAGTCCACCTCAACTGTGGTGAGGCTGTCCTCTATTACTCCTTTGAACACTTTCACTACTTCTGGTATTGTTGTGGTGTCCTCCTTCATAAAGACAGACGCAAAGAAGGAATTTAGTCTGTCAGCAATTTGTTTGTCTTCCTTGATGTACCCTTTTCTTCCCTTGTCATCCAACGGTCCCACCGCTTCTTTCGCGGGTTTTTTTCCTTTTATGTATCTAAAGAAGGGCTTGAAGTTCTTGGCCTCTTGCACTATTTTCTCCTCGTAGTCCTTTTTGGCATCCCCTCACCGCCTTGTGACATTTCTTCTGCTCCACCTTGTGTTTGTTCTGAGCTTCGGTTGTTTTTGTGCGTTTCCATTCTTTAAAGGAGTCCTTCTTTCCCTTTATGGCTTCCCTCACCTCTCTAGTAAGCCATGCTGGTTCTCTTTTTCCTTTGTTTTCCCATCCTTTGGTTATCTGTGGGATGTAGAGGTTTTGTGTTTTCGTGACAGTAGTTTTCAGTAGGGACCATGTCTGATCAACCGTTCTGATTTTATCCATCCTTTTCTTGAGCTGCTTTTTTACCATGGCTCTCATGCTGTCATATCTTCCTTTTTTAAAGTTGAAAGTCATGGTTAGGGTTTTGGTATGTTTTCCTTTCTCGATGTATAGTTTAAAGTTGATCATGTTGTGATCGCTCGTCCCAAGCGGGACCGTGACTTCTACTTCTTTTGTCTGACCAGTAATGCCATTTAGGACCAAGTCCAGGGTGGCGTCTCCTCTCGTCGGCTGTCCCACCATTTGTTCTAGGAAGCAGTCCCCTATCATTTCCAGGAACTTCGTCTCCTTACCACAGTTTGAGGTTCCCAGGTTCCAGTCGATCCCCAGGAAGTTGAAGTCTCCCATGATCATTACATTTCCTGTCTTACATCCTTGTTTGATTTCCTCTATCAAATCTGAGTCTGTCTCCTCTGTCTGTCCTGGGGGGCGATAGTAAAGGCCAATTTTTGTGTCTGTACCGTTGTGTCTGGGAATCTTGATCCAGAGGGACTCCAGCTTCTCTTTCCCTTCTGTCTTCACCTCTCTAACAGAATCTATTCCCTCCTGAACATATAGGGCGATGCCTCCCCCTTTCTGCCCTGTTCTATCCCTTCTATATAGCTTGTATCCCTGAAGTACTGTATCCCATTCATTTTCATCATTCCACCATGTTTCTGTTATGCCAATGATGTCTAGTTCATTGCGTCTTGCTATTATCTCCAGCTCTCCCATTTTGTTCCTCAAGCTTCTAGCATTCGTATACATACATTTAAGTTCCCTTTGTGGTCCCTTCTTGGATTTTCTAAGTTTTGTGGCTCCTCCTGTGTCTTTTGCGGTATCTATATGTGCTCCTAAGTTGTCTCCCTCATTTGTTTCGTGGTCTTCCCCCCTATGTCTGGGTAGCTGTCTGTGGATCCTTCTTCAGGGCAATCTGTCGCCCGGGCCATCGACTGGTGATCGACTGCCAGCTTTCCCCTGACCTTTAGTTTAAAGCCTTGTCAATGGCCCTCCTCATGTTGCCTGCCAATACTCTTGCTCCTTCCTTCACATTTGGGGGTCTCATGTAAAATAGTCCACATAGCTGCAAAGTACATGGCTGGGTTTGTTTTACTACATGCACTTGCTCCTAATTTACAAATAGAACCTGCCTGGATTCTTTCTTCTCACCACATATATTTCACCTTACCCTTCTCTACCTTGGTGTTGCAGTACTTCAGTGGATTGGAACAGACTGTCAGTATGCTCTAACCTCTAGGCTGTGGCTTTCTGTATTCCAGGTAATTCTGGATATGGTTCCACTCTTGTGAAGAGCAGGAGTACTCATGCCGGGTCTTGCAGGTTTCCTGCTCCCTCAGGTGCTGGCTGAGTGGGATCTGTGGAGCTGGGGCTAATTATTCCCACCTGCTCTAATTTTATAATTCTAAATTTGTTTTCTGCCAGCTGAAGACATGGAGATTAACATTTGTGATCCAAAATATTATTTTTCAGCAAAAAGATTCATCATTTCTGGGCTATTGTGCAGCAGAAGAGATTGCCCTCAGACAGCATTTCGAACAAACCCTCTTTGCAACAAAACTTGCAAGACGTTGCCCTGTCATGTCTGAAAATTCCTGTCTGAAAATCTGTCAGAAATGTCTTTTATATTATATCATGGGGACAATACTCAAAAGCAGTTGATGGGAGGCAGTAAGGGCTCCCGCGTTAACCCTGTAGTCAAGAGTTAGCGTGCACT
Organism: Geotrypetes seraphini; assembly: GCF_902459505.1. Taxonomy (NCBI): domain Eukaryota; kingdom Metazoa; phylum Chordata; class Amphibia; order Gymnophiona; family Dermophiidae; genus Geotrypetes; species Geotrypetes seraphini. The sequence continues at coordinate 261,079,749 of NC_047085.1, read as the reverse complement.
AATGTACTACATGCACTGATTACCACTTCCACGCCCCACTCTCCACCCATGCCATGCTCCCCCTCCCCAATTTTAAAAATAAATACTGCATGCTGAGCACGCAGACAGCAAATTAATAATGTAGGATGCTTCGGCGTGTCCCACATTAGGCTGTTTATGCTGCTTTAGGCACATCCTTCTGTTTTCTGCCCCAGGGAATGCTTAGCTATTGGCTGTGTGAGTCACTATATAACCAAAGCTAACCATTTTAAACTTGGGGAAGGGCAGACATGAAAAATTACCCATGGTTCAACTGCTCTCCAGATAACTTATTCATTCAAATTGAAGAGATAAAGTTTAAAAGGTAGCATATTCATTTCACTTTAGCATGGATTTTCAGTGATCCAACGTGCATATCCCAATGAGAATTGGCCTGCCAAAATTGGAATTCTGCAATACTGCAGTTTCTGGTTTATTTGTCTAGTTGCTTCCTTTACTCTGATTCTCCCACCTTCCCTTTTCGGAGCATTTCTCAATAATTCCCTGCTTCACGTATCTATTTACCCCCTTTCTCTTTTGTTATTGTTTATTAAAATATTTATATTCCGCTACATCCAGAGTTCTGAGAGGATTACAAATAATATAAATAACCTCAACTTAAGGCACATTAAGAAAAACTTTCCTCTCTGTCCCAGATGGGCTCACAATCTAAACTAAAGTGCCTAAGAAAAAAACATTTGTAGAATAGAAAAGAGGAAAGGGCAAAAGATTAGACCAAAAATGAATAAAAACCCTAGCAGAAAAATAAAATAAAATTGAATTGAAATTAAATTAAATTTTAAAAAACCCCAATAAAAAAAAAAAATCACAATATCAGTTCAGTCTAGTCTCTGTTTAGTGCAAGGCCATAGCAATATCGATGTAGGAGGCAGTCCCAAGCCGAGTTGTACCAGGCAAGGTCATGGCTGACAGCTACTGACCAGACCGGCGATCCTCATTCTTAGCAACCTTCACATATTGCAGCTCCTCCAGTCTGACTTCATGGATATTGGCAGCTCTTCTGTGGCAGTTGTAGACAATCCACCTCATATTCAGTTGTGGTGGTCAGTGCTTGAATTAAATGCCAGCTACCATAGTTTTGTAATACCCAGAGATTCAGCATCGGTAAGTGGATATCAAGAAGTACCAGATAGTCATATACTGTATAGGTGATATCCAGTATTGGTGATAGGCTAGTATTAAGTTAGCAATAGCGCTACTAACCAAATGACCTGAAATTTCTCCCAGGCTTCATCCCAGATCACCCTGAAACTACCCAGATAGTGATTGGGTGGTCAAACAGGATATCCTGACAATGCCACTGAAAATCTAGGTATGGCCCTGGTCATCAAGACTTATCTGGGTGGGAAATGCTCTTACCCAGATGTCACACTGAAGATCAAGCTCAATAAATACATTTTATGCACCTCAGTCCTTACCTGCAACACCCTCTGCTATTCCAATACTGATTCCCCACACAAACACAATTTTGCCAGTGCACCTCATTCCTGACCTGCAGCACTCCTTGTTATTCCAGTACTGAGACCCCACACAAGCACAATTCTTCCAATGCATCTCAGACCTGACTATCAGCTATTCCAACACTGAGTCCTCACAGCAATGCACCTCAGTCCTGACCAACGGTACCCTCCAGTATTCCAGTACTGAGATCCCACACAGAGCTGTACCAATACACCTGTAGCTGAAGAGTATCTTATTTCATCAAATGCCAATTTGCAGAAACTAAATTCTATATTTTTGACATTGTTTCAGATCATTGATTGAACCATATCCACGTATTTCTCTTCTTGGTTGGGCTGAGACCTTTTCAGCACCCTCCTCATAGATATGATTACCATTATGTACAGTTCCATCCAAATATCAGCACTTTGAATGGCTGATAGAACCTTAAAGGCAATTTATAAATCTTTGGAATAAATAAATAAAACATAAAATGAGTGCACATATGCAAAGCTCTCGTTTGCCTTCATATCATTATGTTTCTGCACAGCCTCTCCCAGGCCTTTCCTGTTATAATTGTTACTCATTTCTTGCAGATTTCTAATTGCCTCCGATACCTGCCTGGAGATGGTCTCAGATGACTCTTCTGCTTGATCAGTAATAATGATCGTTCTTAGCCTCTCTGCACGGAAAGTGTTTAACCAGAGCCAGAGCATTCATTACTAGCCATTACCATGTTTGATAAATTTCAGGGACAGCTGACCTGAGGCTATCCCATTGTATTTCTGTCTCTGTAATCTTGGCATATGTAATTTTCCAAAGAAGGCATTCCAGAGCATTTTAATGTAGGAACAAACAGCAATAAATGGAGCTCCTCCTTCTCCTTGGCTGTTCTTTAGGTTTGCTCAGATGTAGAACTTTCCAGGGAGAGTTCACTGATTTGCATTCATTACTTTTCTTGGAATTCCTTTATTAAGAATTTTTTTAACACATTCGAATTGATTTTCTGGGCAATGCATTAGTCTTAACGATCGGTAATATGTCTTCTCCAAAACAGGTTCTTAAAGTTTTTTCATACATCAGGGTCTGACTTCTGGGCTGTTCATGTTCGATGTGCTAATTAACATGAAAGTTCATGTCAGACTGAAGAAAAAGTACCCTAACACCATGAGGTCAGTTTTTAGAAACAATGATGAACTTGGCAGTGGATGCTAACTTGCAGAAGTATTTTTCTTTCATATTTGTCACCGTATCATGGATAAAGTTTGACCAAATAATTCACTATGGCAGTGTCTCACAGGGACGTCTAAGTCAGAATATGGATGTCCACATCAGATTGTCCTAAAAGAATGTCCATCTCACATATATTTTTGAACAGGAAATAAGTCAAGGTTTCCTTTTCAAAAGTGTATGAGATGGATATTCTGTGTGCTGGAGATGTTCGCATCATCTAGAATGTCCAAATTATGATGATGGAGGGACACAAGGGACATGGTCATCTTCCTAGGAGGGGCCTCAAGCACCTGGACCAGTTAGAGCCTTAGGCCCATCTCTGGCGCATCCGAGAATGCACCTGGAAGGGTAAGGCCCACCATTTTGTAAGAAGTGGGCCTGTCAGCTGGAGTGGGTAGGCTTCCTTTTGGTCGGACTTCGTGAATAAGTTAAGGAGGGGCAGGGAGGATGTCAGGGGCACAGGGGGAGTTGTTGGGGGGGGGGGGGGTTTGAGCGATGGTGAGAGGGAGTGGGTATCTCTCCCACTGCGGGGTGGGGGAGTGGGTAGTAGTGTCGGGGGAATGTGTGGCAGGAGGAAGTGGGCATCTCTCCCTCTGCAAGGTGGGGTGGGTAGTAGTGTCAGGGGATTGTGAGACACGACGGGAGAGAGTGGGCATCTCTCCTACCAATCTTCGATTTGGGTGTTTTTTAAAAAAAATTTGAGTGAGGGGGGGTCCGAGCTGTCAAACAGGCCTTGATCAGAAAGTAAGGCTGAGATAGCTCACACCTGTCGGCAAATTTTGGCCGCAAATGTAACACAACATTAGAGAATCATTCAGCGATGATAGAAAATAACTCGCTCATTTTAATATTAATGACCTCGTTGTACTATACAGTGGAATCTTGGTTTACGAGCATAATTCGTTCCAGAAGCATGCTCGTAAACTAAATTACTCTTATATCAAAACGAGTTTCCCCATAGGAAGTAAAGGAAACTCGCTTGTTTGGTTCCACCTCCCCCCCTGGCCACTGACGCTGCTCGGCCCTACCCCACCACATCCCCAAAAGACCCCACCCCCATCCCCAAGGCCCTGGGGCGCTTCCACATCCCCCCTCCCCCCACGAACTGGCATCGCTTTTCCACCCACAAACCGGCATCCTCCGCCTGCCCAAACTGAAGGCTTGCCCCCATCTGGCACCAGCACGCAGCACCAACCCACAGGAGGTGCCGGTGACCGAAGATCTTGCCTCTTGCCGGACTGGGCCTTGAGCATCTGCACATGCTCAAGGCCTTCTAGCTCTCATTCTCTCCGAGAATCACAGAGAGAGGTGGGAGTCAGAAGGCCTTAAGCATGCGCAGATGCTCAAGGCCTAGTCCGGCAAGAGGCAGGATCTTCGGGCACTGGCACCTCCTGTGGGTTGGTGCTGCGTGCCGGTGCCAGATGGGGGTAAGCCTTCAGTTTGGGTGGGCGATGCCAGTTCGCGGGGGGCGGCATTTGTAGGTTTGCAGGCAGGGGGACTCACAAATCGAATCAATGCTCGGTTTGCAAGTCAAGATTTGTGAAAATGTTTTGCTCGTCTTGCAAAACATTTGCAAACCATGTTACTCGCAAACCTCGGTTTGACTGTATATGCATGGCAGAATCGAAGACTGCTACGAAACTTGAAAAAGACCATGGTAAACCGTTTTGATAATCCACTGCTAAAATACATGCACGCTAAACTGGCTGGAATTAGTTTAACGAGCACATTAAAGGCACGGTTAAATTTTGAGAATCTTCCTCTCAATCCCAATACTCAGTCAGTTCTAAACACTCCACAAGGAGCTCCAGAACCAGTAGAACATCTAGAACACACAGAATAGAACACTCAGGCCAGTCAACAAGACACTCCAGCAGATCTTCCACAGTCTCCATGTCTGCTAATTGAGAATGGAGGCAGAAGCAAAAATAAAAGTTTTTTTATAGCTAGAAAGAAGTAGATATAGAGACACAGAAGTTAAAATTAGAAGAACAGCAGAAAAAGGCATCAGTAGAAGCAACAACAGAAAAGGCAGAGCTACAGCAACAGAAGGAAGTGGCTGCCATTGAGGTGCAGCTTAAGGTGCTGGAAGAAGCCATGGGGCTAATGGCAGGAGAGTCAGCTTAGCCATATCAAATGGGAAGATCCCACACAGTGTACATTAGAATAAGTAAAGGCCAAAGCCTCAGAGCAAGAGAGCAAATAATCACAGTCTGACTTGGAGGAATCACATGATGAAGGGAAGGCATATTCCTCGGCAGTGGAGTCAAGATTGCCTGAAAGAAGCAAGCTTAAGGTGGAGCATGCCATGGAGACAGGCTCCCCGAAAAGAATGCTTGATATAAAGCAAAGAATATAGTGCCATACAGGAACCTGGCTTCAGTGAGGGCTGAGCTGCCACATCCCATACAGCATACTGTGATTAAGCAAGAGGCACCTAACACACCTTACTTCATTCTTGTCTATGGGCAGATGGCAGCAGGTAATCAGTCACAGTTACCCACCACCAGCACTGTAGGGATCTCAGAAAGAGAAGATCTAGCCACACACATGGCACTTAAAAAAATAGTGAACATGAGACTCACCCACTTCAATGGCAGCCCAGAGAGGTACTGTGGGTGGAAAGCTGACTTTCAAGATACCATAGCAGTCAAAAAGCCAACCCCCAGGAAAGAAATTAATCTGATGATAAGATGGTTGGGGCCTGAATCATCAGAAAAGATAAAAAGACTGAAAGATGCATTCCAGCATGATGATGCTCGGGGCCTACAAGAGATGTGGAAGAGGCTCAAGCAGCAGTATAGCAACCCAGAAACCATCCAGTAAGCATTAATGAGGAGAATAGATAACTTTCCAAAACTCATCAGCAAAGATCATGACAAGCTGCTGGATTTGGGAGACCTCCTCCAAAAACTAGAAGCACTCAAAGTCAATCTGAGTCTGCTGGGCCTGAGCTACCTAGACACATCCTGTGGTATAAAGACAATTACAGCTAAGCTGCCATATGATATCAATGAGAAATGGTCCGCTCTAGATATGCAGTATAAGGAGGAAAATCAAGAGAGGTTCCCTCTATTCACAGTATTCACTGAGTTCATTAGAAAACTTGCAAAAGGAAGAAATGACCCCAGTTTTAGGAAAGATATGCCTGATTAAGGGAAGTCAGGCTACTTCCAGAATGAGAAGCCAGTCAAGAGGTAAGGCAACTCTACTAGAAAGTCTGTAGTAGTGCACAAGATGGACATGCTACCCACAGCAGCTCAACCAGCAGACTATCCTTCTACTATAGAACAAATAGAGGATCCAGAAAGAAAATGTCCAATATATAAGAAACCACATCCTCTTCTGAAATGGTGAGGGTTCAAGGAGAAGAACTTGAGAGAGTGAAAGGAACTGCTGAGAAAATGCAGAATTTGCTATAGGTGTTGCTCTTCAACCAAACACATGGCTAAAGACTGTAAAGCAGCCATTAAATGCACAGTATATGATAGTGACTAACATGTCAGTGCTTTACATCCTGGCGGGAGTAGACCGACCTCTCCGAGGACCCCTGTCCAAGAGTCAGGCAACTGCAGGTTGAAGGAGATGGAGCAAACAACATCATAGAACATTTCGAATTGCACAGAGGTATGCGGAGAAGGCCTCAGTGGAAGGTCATGCACCAAGATATGTGTGGCAAAAGTATACCCTAAAGAACAACCAGAAAAGAGAGTGAAAATGTATGTTATCATCAATGAACAAAGCAACCAGTCCCTGGCAAGGACAGAGTTCTTTGATATATTTAACATCCAGGGAAATTGCTACCTCTACCACCTTAGAACCTATTCAGGGAGGACCAGGAAGACTGGGAGAAAAGTAGGTGGTTATGTTATAGAAGCAATGGATGGCACATCAAGCAAGAATTACCAACTCCAGTTGAGTGCAACCAGATACCAGACATCAGGGAACAGATCCCTACAACTGAAGCTGCACTAGAGAATGACACGGGGGAAAAAAAATCTGTCCTGTCACTGCCCCATCCCCGCCGTTCCCTTCACTGTCCCGTCACCATCACCACCATCCCCTTCACCGCCACGTCCCTGCCGTTCCCTTCACCGTTCCATCACCATCACCGTCATCCCCTTTACTGCCCCGTCACCGTCACCACCATCCCCTTCACCCTCACCACAGCATCCATACAAGCCTCAAACAGGTATGAATTTATATACTTATCTTTATTAACGTATAAAGGAAACATTCTTTACAACTTTACAACTTAACTATACAAAAACAAAACACAACCTGTTTTTTTAATTGTCCTTATTTTTTAACCCATGGATGAACAACAAATCATCCCCAATCTCTGGATTCAGTCTAGCTCTCCTTTCTGCCACAGTCCTTCCTGCAATAGAGAATACCCTCTCTGAAGATGTGCTGGTAGCTGAAATGCACAGTATCCCTCGTGCGACTTTTGCTAATTTTGGCCAGATTTCTTGCTTATTTCTCCAAAATCTTAAAACATCAGCATCGACATCAGTAGAACAAAGATAGCAATCCACCTCATTAACAGCAGCCTTCTGAGGTGACAATGTTTCAAAAAAGTCACTCAGGAAACCAACAGTTGCTTCTATTTTCCTTCTTTTGGAGGGACCTGGCCCTGGGAGTTCTTCCACAGTGGTGATCTCTGGAATGTTGGTCCAGATTTGAAGTCGAGGGGGCTTCCATTTCAACCTCTTGGTACAACCTCTTTAAAGATACGATTGCCTGTGTTTTTGCATCTTCTGGGAAGATAACTAGATTATTTTTCAGACATGTAACAGGGAAGCAATGCTGTGTAATGGATAAACTGGGAAATAAGTGTTGATTAACTGTTCAAAATGTTTTTTTATGGCAGCAATAATTGATGAATCTATTGCAGTAACAGTCAGATGTTTGAACAACTGAGCACGCGTTGGAAGGACATTGCAGAGGGTAGGTGTTTTATCAGCAGACAAGGCAGTTGTTGCCGCATCAAAGTTGCGCAAGACACAAATTGTGTCATTTAACAGTGCTTCATTCAAATCCAAAAGCAGCCTCTGCAGTTTTTTTATCCCTATACTCATTGGCCAGCTCTTTAAGATGTGGTAGGTTTTGAGATACTGATTCCAGCATTTTATAGATGCTGTTCCATCTTGTTGAAACAGCCTGGTTTAAGGCTAGTCTCTAGCTTGTGATGCATTCTTGAATGCTTGACATGTACAACGGTGTCTTTTGCAAGATTTAACAGCACACTTGCATCAGCAATCAGAGAATCAAAGTTGTCATTATGTTTGGTCCATGAACCAATACAAGATTCAAATTGTGGTCTGCACATGATAGCCACTGTTGATCTTTGAAGGCAGCCTTAACATTAGCTCCATTGTCAGTGATATAGACATTGTTCTGACGATAAGCCACAAACTCTTCCAAGATTTCCTTGACAGTTGATCGAATATTAGCTGCAGTGTGCTTATCAAGCAGAGTTCTGGTGGCATGAATTCTTGTGTGAAGATGAAAATTGTCATCTACATAGTGTGCAGTCACGGTTATGTATGGCATACCAGTTCCATCTTCAGTCCACAGATCAGTTGTAATGGCAAATTTATTTTGCTGACCCAACACCTCAGACAATGCAGTCTTTTCTTTTTCAGCAATAACAGAAATATGTCTGGACACTGTTCTGGCAGAGGGGAGTACCAGATCAGAAGAAACTTGGCCATATTTCGCACTAATGGAAATAAACAAGTCAGCAAGGCGAGCAATTCCAATTCCCTCGACCGTAAAAAAGGTCTGATGTCCATGGCACACATTGAAACAACTGCATCAGTAACTTCTGCTTTCACTGCTATAGGCAAGGTTCTGTATTCTTCCTTCTGATTCTCTGTAGGTAAAAAGTCCTTGATGCTTCTCATCACAGCAGTATACTTTTGCCCACTACAGGTTGCTGCATGTGATTTCAGGTCACTGGTACCATCACGCGACCTCCACCTCAACGCTGTCTTACAAGTCTTGCACATGGTGAAACCGCTGCATTGACTATCCATGTAGATGACAACAAAGAACTTCCACACCAGACTAGCTCCATTATTTCAATCAGAGACAATCGATTGCTTTTTCTAATGATGAGATTCTGCACAGTACTTTTATCAATGATAGTCTAGCAAAAAACAAACCAAAAAAACCCTCACACTGTGTGAATGACCAAACAAACAAAAAATAGCAGTAAATTACAAACTGCCACAATGGATTGAATTCATTGTAGTAGTTTGCCTCAGTATCATTGTCTTAAATATAAATACTCACCTTTGCCGAATGACAATATTTCTGTCAATGATAATGTTTGCCAAATGACAGTATCTTTCAATGATAATAAGCTTTAGTCGAACAGCCCAAATTTTCTTTTACCAAGCAAATGTTTCCTTGGACCGACACGAAAAAAGGACATTTACATTTCTTTATCATTTAGAAAGCATACAGTAGATAAACCTGGCATCCTCCAAAAAAAAGGAAAAATATATATAAACACAAAAACAAACAAACCATATGATAATCAATATGTACTACTACTAATCGTGGAGAAAAGACCAACCTTGAGACGTCATCATTGCTCTAAAAAAACTGCACTTATGGATTTTGGAAGCATCAAGTAAATAAATCACTCAAACATGCTGTTTGAAAAAGGAGCACTGAAAATGGAAGATGGAAAATAGAGAATGACATGGGGACAAATTATTCCCCTTCCCCACAAGTTCTTTTCCTGTCCCTGCCCCATTCCTGCAACCTCCGTCCTCATCTGCACAAGCATCAAACACTTTAAAATCATAAGTGTTTAAGGCTTGTGCGGTGAAGGCAGAGCTTACAGGAACGGGGCAGGGATAGTGGCAAAACTCACGGGGACGGGATGGGGAAATTGAGTTCCTGCGAGGCATGTCGGCAGGTCTGTGTTTTACCCCCCTCTTTCTATTCCTCTCTTCCCTCTTTGTACATGTCTGCAGGTCCATGGGTGCTGTTGCTCTCCTCTGCCCTGTACATTGAGCAGAGATCTTTTTGATGGAAATAGGGGGTAAAACGCAGACCTGCTAACATGAAATCTGGTTTATAAGGACGTACAATTCTGCCACAGCAAATGGATTTTGTTTGGTGCATTTGCCAAGGGAGAATTGCTACTGTGGCTTTGTAAAAGGGGCCCTTACTAAGTGAACTCCATAGTCACCTAGACCGGTGTTTTTCAACTTCGAGCCAAGTACCAACCGAGTACCCCAGCCCAATCTCCGCCCCTGACCCCATCCCCATCATAACAGGACTAGTACAAGTTCCTGCTAAACTGAAACGTACGCAGGTGAGGCTGACTCATTTAGAGCACTGGTCTTTGACCTGGGGGCCACTGCGTGAGCGGACTGCTGGGCACGATGGACCACTGGTCTGACCCAGCAGCGGCAATTCTTCTGTTCTTAATTGTAATGCAATTTCTTCCATTCATTTTTCATGTATACTACATACAATATAATCATATTAATTCATTATAATCCTATTAATTCATTCAGCGCAGCTCTCTGTGCTAGAAACTGCTAGCGCTATATAGTGTTTCTATCCAATTTGTGAAGAAAGGACCAAAATTGTACCATTTCAGTACTCGGAATAAGAATGGCCACTCCACTCGGTCAAAGGCTTTCTCAGCATCAATGGCTAGACCAATCACAGGATCCAACAGTGTTTTGGCGTGAGCATTGATATGGTGAAATAAGCGTAAATTATCTCCTATGTATCTTTGTTTGATGAATCCTGTTTGATCTTTGTGTACAAGGGTTGGGATCACTGTGGTGAGTCTTAATGCGAGTAGTTTTGCCATAATTTTGTAATCCAAAGCCCGTATTCTGATTAACAACTCTCTCTCCAACAAATTCCCCCTTCATAGAGGCACCCGTCAAGGCTGTCCCCTTTCACCATTGTTATTTGACTTATCGTTGGAACCTCTCCTGTCAGCTATCCGACAATGTCCCCTAATTAAGGGTATCCCCTTGTCCAGTAGAGACATTAAATTAGCAGCCTATGCTGACGATGTCCTTCTCTTTCTCAGAGATCCTCTTGTCTCCTTGCCCCATCTTATTAACACTGTTTCTCAATACTCTCAACTCTCTGGATACTCTGTTAATTGGGAGAAATCAGAGATCTTTCCTCTCAATGACCATATCTCCTCCTCAGATCTGGCTCAATTTCCTTTTTCATGGTCACATGGAGCTGTGAAATATTTAGGGGTCCTAATTCATAAAGATCCAGTACATGCCCAGGATTTGAACATATCCAAAATCAAAAATTTAGTTTCAAATACTACAACTCGTTGGTCCCCACTTTATTTGTCATGGTGGGGTAGAATAGCCTCCATTAAAATGACTTTAGGCCCGCAAATTAATTACACCCTTTCCATGCTTCCCTTCCTATGCCAGAAAAAATTATTTCATTGGCTCAATATGAAAATCTCTGAATTTATTTGGAACAAGAAAAAACCCCGTATTGCTCTCGCCAAGCTGAAAGCCTCTAAAATTAATGGCGGATTAAATTTACCAGATTTTTATTATTATTATATCGCATCTTTAGCCAAATATGGAGCTTATTGGATCGTTAATTCTAATCCTCAGGATCAACCAGCATGGTTTGAAATGGAACGCTTTTTATGTGCACCACTGTGCGTTTCCTGCTTCCTTACGGTGTCAATAACTAGACACTTGAGAAAGTATTCCTTGTTGAGTGCAACGCAGCATGCTTTTCATCTTTTAGATGCAACAGCTGAGATCTCTGTTAGTGAAAGCCCGCTCATGTCCCTTTGGAATAACCCTAAAATTCAAAATAAAGGTAGATCCCTCTCATGGAAAAGGTGGCAACGGGCGGGAGTCGAGTTTGCTCATCAATTGATCTCCTCCACCTCAATCGTTCCTTTTGATACTTTTTGTTCTGCATATTCACTTCCATCCTCTATACATTCCCAATGGCTCATGCTTACTGAAATACTGTCTAAGGTACATATGCGCCATGACTTTATGACCTCTATCCACACTGTTCACCACTGGTCTACTCTGGCTTTAATGAAGGGTAGAGCGATATCTCTTTTTTATAGTATTCTAAGGGATCACTCTTTCACCTTTTCACCTCAATCAATGAACCAATGGAACTCGATTCTGCAGACTACACTTTCTGATATAGATTGGGAACTTTTCTGGTCCTCCACAAACCGTCCTCTCCTATCTTCCAGAGTCTCGCAATCAATGTTCTTCGTTATGTGGAATGCAGTATGGACCCCATATCGCATGTGGAAAGCGAAGCTAAAACAAGACTCCACCTGCTGGAACTGTTTGAAAGAGTCTGGAACTCTTGATCACATGCTTTTTCATTGCACTATAGTCCACTCCTTCTGGATTCGTATTTGGGACACTATAAAATCTATTACTAAGTGTTCAGAAGAGATTTCCATGGACATTGTAATTCTTCGTTCTCAACACCCTTGTTTCACACAAACAAACTGCCCACCTAAACTCATTGACGCCATGTTTGTAACAACTCTTATGCATATTCTGAAAAATTAGAAATCATCCTCGCTACTTGACTACACCTTTTGGTGGAACTCTCTGAGCATGTATCACAAATTTGAATCTTATGCATATGAGAAAAACATGATTTCTCGACTCTCCACAAACATGGTGCAAAATAAATCACCTTGGTCATTCTTAGACTCATATGTTCATTCTAATCAGTAGACACTTCTGTCTCTCTATCTATCTATCTCTCTCTTTTTCTTTTTCTCCCTCTTTCTTTCCCTCTCTCTTATTTCACTCTCCCTGCTTTTCTGCCTTTCATATATCTTCTATTAGCAGTTACATATACCCTAGATTCTTTTTATTAATCTGGTTGTAAGTAAATGATTATAGATATGGACTTTTTCTATACCATTGTGTCTTATTCAGATTTTGTGTGTTTGAACTGCTTTCTGTAAATTTCTTATAATATTCAATAAAAACTATTGAACTAAAAAAAAAAAAAGAAACTGCTAGCGCTGTTTAATAGAAGAGGAGGTTAGTCCATTTATTAGAGAGAGAGAAAATACCAGCACAGTTTCTCAGCCATACTCGCAATCAGCTCAACCGGACTCCGACAAAAAGAAAGAAACATCCCCCCCCCCATCCCCCCAGAACCCTGGGCAGGCAAGCAGAAGGAAAGTGTGGGGACGCGGCCCACCTTACCTCTTAGAACTTTTGCCAAGTTCTAGCTCTGAAGTTTCCAGCTCCGAGTCCGCAGTTTTTGTGTGGGTGACTCCATTCCAATGACCTGTCCTCCTGCTAGCAGCTCCGAAATCCTTCCCAATCGCTACTGCTGCACCACTACAACCCATTAAATGGGGTTTTCAAGATCATGTGTGGCAGTAGTGATTAGTCCCCCTCACTGCTTGAGCGGGAAGAGGTGACCCAATCGGGAGCCAGTAAACTAAAGGGGGCAGAGTCAATGCAGAATGGCAACGGCACAAGTTGGCGATGAAGACAACATGGCCGCCGGAGGAACTTGAAGACCAGTCTATGGCACGGTAAATTATGGTATCGAAGAAGGGGGTGAGTTTACCTGCGGGAACAAATCTTTTCACCGTTCTTGCGGGTGGTGAAAATTTTGTTCCCGTGTCTGCGGCAATTTGGCCTATAGCGTCTCCATGGCCCACGGGCAAACCACAGCCCACCGTGGCTTCCCACAGGGTTTGCTCACTGTGTCCTTCTCTAAGTTGCACAACAGTACTCTTATCTGCAACCAATAGCAGAACACCTGAAGCCAGTGGATCCAAAAGCCAAGAGACTAGGAAGAGACACACCAGCCCTGGTCAGAGCTCTCAAATCAAAGGTAAGACCAGCTGATGCTCCATATGCTTACCGACTCACCCTCGGATGGGTCATAGTAGGTGACGACTGCCTCAATGCGCTCAGGAGATCAAGTGTAGATATGTATCTTGGCCAATGGGCGCCTTGTCAGAACCATCTGCAGGTAAAAGAAGTCTACAGTTAGAAAGAACCAGAACCTAGTTAAATCATCTACCAGAGAACTTCACCACCAGATCCAGAGATAATCTGGGCAATGCAGTGTTCCAAGTCACCAAGGATGATGACAAGCCAACTCTTTCAGTAGAGGATAAAGAGTTCCTCAAGATCATGGACAAGGAATTCTCTAAAGATGAGTCCAACAGTTGGATGGCTCCTCTATTCTTTCAGACACCCAGATTACAACTTCCAAACAATAGAGAGTAAGCTCTATCTCGACTCACTTCACTGCAGAGAACCTTGTAGAAGAAACCAGAGACAAAACAGAACTTTATAACATTCATACAGAACATGCTGGACAATGATCATACAGAACCAGCTCCACTGAAAGATAATGAGTAATTGCTAGAACTTACCTTTCTTTGATGTATATCATCTACAAAAGCCAGGCCAAATGAGGACTGTGTTTGACTCTAGTGCTCAATACCAAGGAGTCTCCCTCAATAATGTGTTGCTTTCTGGGTCTGATATGATCAACAGCTTAATAGGAGTCCTGATTCGCTTCTGAAAGGAACCTATCGCCATAACAGCAGACATCCAGCAAATGTTATACTGCTTCTTAGTATATCCAGACTACCAAAATAATTTAAGATTCCTGTGGTATCACAATCATGACCTCAATTAGGATGTTGTCAAATACAGAAAGAAAGTGTATGTCTTTGGCAATAGTCCATCACCTGCAGTAGCAACATATGGGCTTAGGACAGCCCAAAAGGGAGAAAAAGAGCATGGCACAAATGCCAGACATTTCATTGAAAAGGACTTTTATGTAGATGACAGCTTGAAATCCTTGCCCATAGCCGGAGAGGCAATTGATCTGCTAAAAAGAACACAAACAATGTTAGCAGAAGCTAATCATGGTCTCAATGGTAAAGAGTTCTGAGCATATGACAAACACTGGTTGAATACATACAAGATAAGTTGTTACAAGTGTTCAGTATCTAGTGCTCATTATTATTACTTCAGTTTCCATGCACCAGTTTTGTATACCAATGTTCTCCCTTACATATTTGGACATCGCTTAGAAGGACAATAGCACGCTTAATTCACCTTTCAACTTCAACTCATCAGTCAACTGATGCAAAACCAGACACTCAGCAGCCAAGTGTCATCAGAGAAATGGAGCGTTAGCTAACCAAGAGCAACTTAGCACATCCTGGGAACCAAGGAACATTGAAGACCTTCATCCCACCAGTTACAAAAATTACCTTAATTCGACCAGTTACAAAAGTGATCTTCCTGCATCATAAAGAAACTTGAGAAAAGGACGTCATGAACCATTATCCATCCCAGAGACTCAGAGACTCTCTCTTTTTTTCTCTTTTATGTTGGTATTTCTTTGTATTGTCAGTCTCTCACTACATCTCCTGTGAGACTGCCAGAGAGAGTTTATCCATGAATCAGAGATGACAAAACCTGCCAGGAGTCATCAAGTCAAGCTTCAATGACTTATGGACTTTGATAGGACTGTATAGTTTTAAGTTTAAATAGTAATAGTGGTATCTACTGATACCAGGTGGGGACTGTTCTGCCCCCATTTTATTTGGGCATTTACTCAGTTTCTTGTACTGTATAAGAACTAATATAAGTGTTTATGCTAAGATATATGAGTAAAGTATGTTTTGTGAACTTAAATCCCCAGAAGGCTTTGCTTCTCCCAGACAGCTAGGCTGCAACCACAGAGCTTATGCCTGCCCCCTTCTTGTTCAGTCTGAGAGAGAACAGTTGCCATTTTTGTGGACCGCATAGCTGTATGAGAGCCTGAGTCTGGCATTGTTCCCCTACCAAGTTTTCATCCTTTATTTCTAACAATCTAACATGGCTTAGTTTTGGATCTAAGTCTTGAGAACAGTGTTATTTCTACAAGGTGTTGACATTCCCACCTCCCTTTTTGGATAGGGAAAGCTGGTAGAGTGAGAAGATTCTGTGACAGAGTTGAAATGCCTTATAGTCATGTTATTAAAGAAAGTTGCTCAAGAACTACAGAGTCTGGCTGATAACATTGAGATTATAAAAGTAAGAGTTAACTGAATAGAAGCCTCTTACAATTGACAATATAGCTCCTTGCTTTCAGTACAAAATATGCGAAAATCCATAGTAAAGAATGAACAGTAAAGCAGTAGCAGTAAAGTGAGATTTAGTCAGCATACCTGTTTTTCCTTTCCAGTTTCACTTCAGGGGTAAGGGAGGGGGGCAACAACCACTGGGGGATTAAGGAGGTAGTATGCCTTAATCCCTCTAGAAGCTGTTCAATTGGAGCACCATTCTGTACCCTAGATGTGTCTAACTAAGGACATCCCTTCTTTTTTATACTTGGACGTTTTCCTTCCATTTAGTAATTGCTGTTGGACATCCTGATTTTGATCCCATCCTAGTCCTGCCAAAACATGCCCACAACACTTCCCCTTTCTATTTGAATGTAAGGCACAGTTGGATGTCTACCTTTGCAAAATCAAAATTTGAACATTTTAAGCATACATGGATATCCATTTAAGTATTTGGGGCATCAATATGCTTCAAAAATAAGCACCATAATGGAAAAAATCAAGAGATTCATAAATTCAATTACAAAATTAATTCAAAAATAAAAATTACATTGATATCAAACAATGAATTACATACAGCAAAATAATAACTCTTTGTGGCCCCTTTTTGCATGGCTGGCAGAATTAAGGGACACATTTGGGATTTGGAGGATAACAGGCACCCCCATTCTCACTGCGGAGTTCCTCAATGGGAGGGGGAGAAAATTTATCAGTGCCTATATTTTAAAGGTCGTCTTGCACAAGTTTCAGTTTAGATAGAAAAAGCATACAGGGCTCCAGTTTTAGGGCTGTTAAAAAGTAAATCCTTTATTACATAGTGGTCCCCTTGTTAGTTGTAGCTGAGAGAGTCACTCCACAGGCAAATACATATGAAAATATGGTATCTAAGGCCAAAATACATTCTTTAGTTCCTTCCTCTCACCTTCAGGGCACACAAACAGTTAAAGGTGTCCCCATTATTTGTGAGCTTATGGTAGTGGATGCTAACAGTTTAGGTACATTAACACAGCTAAAAACAAAAAGGATAGCTGGAGATCTTGATGACTCCTTTATTTTGATGTGTACGAAAACGCTGTTCTAGTTGGAGTGTGGCATATATTTGTTCATACAATTCTTTGATTTCAATAAGTTTGTGTGGATTGTGTTTCAAGAGTTCACATAAAATGGCTAATTGATCATCTAACTGAACTTACTATGGACCTCTGATGCAGATACTGTTTGCCAAAACATGGCCCATTTTTGTGTGATTCAGTGAAGTGAACTCTACTATCCCAATCTATGAGGCCCCTGGTTCTGTTTCTAGTCCAATGTTTAGTGTGTACTTTAATTCTCTCTTCTCATTGCTTTCAGCATATCTAACACCATTCCTGTTAGTGAGGATCCCCAAGCATCCCCAGCTGAGGACCACCTCCAAAGATGGCCAGAACTCCCTTCTACAAAGCTTTGCCATTGGTGAAATCAAATTGTTTCTGGTACCACTCCTAACTCTAGAGAAGCATTGAAAAGATCAGCCAGTGGAGCCGCCAGAACCTCCCTAAGTTCCTTCAGTACCCATCCAGCCCCATTGCTTTGTCCACCTGTAGTTTAGCTAGCTCCTCACGAACACAGTCCTTTGAAAATCATTCAAGGTCTACCACACCTCCATCCCTATTTGCATTTGTCTTCTATAGTCCTGCTCCCAGCATTTCAGCTGTGAACACAGTGCAAAAAATATTTGTTAAGAAATTCAGCCTTCTTTTTATCAGCTTCTACATATTCCTCCCATTCCCCTTTGAGTCTCGCAATGCCACTTTTGCAATTCCTTCTATCAATAACATATCTAAAAAATGTCTTGTACCCCACATCTACACTCCAGACATATCCTCTCTACAGCAGTGTCTGGATACCATAAGCAATTGCTTAAAGGACCATCGTTTGGTAATTAACCGTGATAAGACTGTGCCTTGCTGCCTGACTAGCCATCTGCCTCTCTCCAATGGACTTCTTTTTCTCCATGGGATTTCTATCAGTCCTATAACTAGCTTTCACTACTTAAGTGTCATTATCGTCGCTACAATGATGTTTGATCCACATGTTTCTGCTTTATGTAAAATTGGTTTCTTCATGCTGAGGCAGCTTTATTCAGTCTGGTCTTTTCTTGACTTTAATTCTTTTCAGTCGTTGATATTAGCTCTGCTGATATCATGTATAGATTATTGCAATATCGTATACCTCGGTGCGGCTAAATCCACAATCAATAGCCTTTGAACATTGCAAAATACAGCGGCTTGCCTTTTGTCTCGCTCATGTAAAACAGATTATACTGCCCGTTACTTAAGAAATGCCACTAGCTTCTGGTAGCCTATCGTATCCAATTTGAAACCCTACTGCTTGAATTTAAAGCCTTTCGCTGAGGCACTACAGTCTTCACTGACCACATCCTACTCCCCCGCATGAGTTTTAAGGTGTCTAGATGACTATTGGATGGTCCTGCCAGGACCACATCAGGCACAATTGGAAACTACCCACCAAAGTGCTTTCTTCTTTATGGCGCCTATTTTTTTAGAACCTTATGCCAATAAATATGTGTTCTGAATAATCAATTAGAACTTTAAGATTTTATTAAAGATATGTTTCTTTTGGTTGTTAGCCCCTGATGCAGCCTAATTTTAGGCACAACGTTGTAATGTCAAGCAGGTCTTAATTGCCTATTCTTCAATAAAACAATCTGGTTTTCATATCGCTTAGTGTGTCTGGTCAGATCCCACATAGCTTGTCAGTGTATCTCAAGCCTGACACACACACATAGTTCCGTCACTGCAATCCAATCCAAGACCTACAGCTCCCCTTGCTATTCCAGTAATAGGAACCCCCCACCCACCCCATACATCTCTGTAAATGCACCTCACCCTGACTTTTTATTCTAGTACTGAGACACCATGCGGATGATTCTGCAGACAGTAGGGTAGTTTTCTGATGTATACATTTGCCAACAAAGACTTAGATTAAGATAAAGCTTATTTAACTGATGCTTTGACAGTCAGCTTCTGAAAAAAATGAATTATATTGGATTTCTAACTATAACAGCACACCTGGGACCAGTTAACAGCATTCGTATGGGAAGGCTGATAGCAATTCTCGTTAAAAGAACAAAGTATAAGCTCAAAACAACATAATTACACATTAAATTCAAAATTGTTTTCCATTCATCTTTTTAAAGTTTAAATCTAAATGTATAAAGTGGATACTGCAGATGTATATCAATATACAGAGGTAAACGTGCACAGAAATATGATGACAAAAAAAGGCTGAATGACCCATCCAGTCTGCCCTTACACAGCATCCGCCATCTCCTCCTCTCCCTAAGAGATCCCACATGCCTGTCCCATGCTTTCTTGAATTCAGACAGTCTTTGTCTCCACCACCAGGAGACTATTCCACATATCTACCACCCCTTTCTCTGAAAAGGTTTTTCCTTAAATTACTCCCAAGCCTATCTCCTCTTAACTTCATCCTATGCCTTCTCCTTATAGAGTTTCCTTCATTTAAAAAAGACTCACCTCCTGTACATTAATGCCATGGAGATATTTAAATGTCTCTATCATATCCCCTCTCTCACCTCTTTTTTCCAGAGTATACATATTGAGGTCTCTAAGTCTGTCCCCATAAGCTTTATGACAAAGAGCACTAACCAGTTTTGTGGCAGCCCTCTGGATCGACCCCATCCTATTTATATCTTTATGAAGGTGAAGTATCCAGAATTGTACACAATTTTCCAAATGAGGCCTCACCAAAGACTTATAAAATGGCACTATAGCCTCCTTTTTCCTACTACTCCTATTAATTATTTCTATAGCGCTACCAGACATATGCAATGCTGTACAGAGTCACAAAGAAGACAGTTCCTGCTCAAAGAGTTTACAATCTAAACATACAACCAGGATGTCATGGATATAGTTAAGGGGAATGGATAATCTGTTGGCTGGGTTGGTGAGCAGCGGGGAGTAGGGTTATGGATTGGAGGCTATATCAAAAAAGGTGGGTTTTCAGTCTGCTTTTAAACAAGGTAAGGTAAGGGACTTGGCAGACCAACTCAGATCATTTATTCCAAGCATAGGGGGCAGCTAGATGAAAGGAACGAAGTCTGGAATTGGCAGAGGAGGAGAAGGGTACAGCTAAGAGCAGCTTATCTGAGGGGGTGTATAAGGAGAAAAAAGAGAGGAGAGATAGTGAGGGGCAGCAGAATGAATACACTTGCAGGTCAGTAATAGGCGCTTGAACTGTATGCAAAGGCAAGATAGGGAGCCAGTGAAGTGATTTAAGGAGAGGGGTGACATGAGAGTAGTGATGTCCTCCTGTTTAAAGCTTCATTTTCACTCCTCTTAGAGGCTCCCTCTCTGATCGCACATTTCATCAAAATCTGCCTACCAGCTTCTCTGCTAATGCTAAGTCATAGAAAGATAGATGGAGGGATGTGGCCTTCCCATAAGGTATACTAGCTAATAAGTTTCCTGGACAAATTCTTTTAAACGCTTTCTTTCTGTCTATATCCTTTCATAAAAACCAAAGTAATTTTTTAAAAAAATTTGCTGCTTCCATTTATGAAGCTGTTCTCACACGTGAAACTTAGTAAATATATACCTCAGTTACATTGTCCCTTGGCACCTCTGGTTTGTACCAGAGGCAATGGAGGCACAATTTCTCTGGTTTTTGACTCAATGCTCCAGAGCTGCTAAGTTACCAAATTCAGGAGGAAGGCATTTTGGACAATATAGTGTTTATTGAGGTACTTATATACCACCCTTTGCAAGACCATCAAGGCAGTACTCTAAGTATTTTCCCCTATCTATCCCACCAGGTTCACAATCTACCTTGAGCAGGAGTCCTCCACCCACAGTCTCACCAATAGAGGGTGCTGTTTTACTGTCACATTTTTCAATTGTGAGGGACAGGCAAGTTCTGCAGGACTCCAGGGAACATACCTGTCCTTAGCGACTGAAAATATTCCACCCCCTAGTGGTAGCAATGCAGCTGGAGGACACCTGCTCAGCTTAGAGGGAACACTGCGGCTATGACCCCCTTGAAGAATGCCTCTGATGTAGTGCAGGAGGCACAGGATTCTCCAGGGGGATCTTTGAGTGTGAGTGTGTGTGTAGATAGAAGAACTATGTGGGAGGAGTTGAAGGACCCTGACCAGAGTGGGAGGGGGAGTAGTATACACTTCTCCCTCCGTATTCACGGTTTCAGCATTCACAGTTTCGATTATTCACGGTTTATAGCTTGCTGGCTCCCCCCCCCCTCCCCAAATTACATCAGCTTGCATAGAGAAATCGCTGATTCCAAATGTTTACAGAAAATCGCTGATTCCAGCACTTTGTTTTGCCTCTCCTTTAGAAACAGGCCAGGTCTCCCACCATGTTATTCGCGGTTTCACCATATTCACAATGGTTTTTAATAGAAAACAGAAAATAACATATAAAAAAGTTATTCGCGGTTTTTCAGTATTTGCGGTTCTGTTAATCCCCTATCACAGCGAATACGGAGTGAGAAGTGAAGGGAAAGCAGGGCTTTTGGTCATCCTGATTTTCCCACCAGAGCCCTAGTACAAGCGAGATTCCTGAAAGTACTGATAGTTTCAAGAGGGAAGGTTAGGGTTACCAGACATCCTGGAAAATCTGGACATGCCCTCTGGGTTTTGGAAAGCCCCAAAGAACTCTGGCCACATCTGAAGCATGAGCGGATGACATCACACACATCTGTGCATGCTCCAGGCTCTCCAAACACGGCTGGAGCTCCTCAGGAAAGAGAAGAGGATTTGTGGGAGTGGGTCTACAGGCTAAACTGGGCGGGTCTGGAGCAGTGGCGTACCTAGGGTATGTGGCACCCGGGGCCCATAATTTTTTGACACCCCCCCCCCCCATGTAAAAAAATATTTTTTGTAATAACCATGAAACTGAATAAATGGTCATAATAGAAACAGGCCGTGAAAATTTTCTTTTTTTTTTTTTTTTTGTATTCTTTATTCATTTTCAAGATTACATAAAGTGTTATAATATATTCACTCACATAAATAATAAATACATCACTTAGAATTATTCATTGATACATCTCATAAATTCTTAACCCCATCCCTATCCCATTCCACCCACCCATATATTTTATTATCATATAAAACATGTGATATTAAAATACCCCCCCTGCATCTTAAAATAATAATTAATATAAGGGAATCAGTTTTACTTTAATCCTTACAATATTTCGTTAATGGTTTCCATATATCCTGAAACCTTTTAAGATAGCCCCGTTGTACTGCAATAAACCTTTCCATTTTATAAATATGGCATAAAGAGTTCCACCAGAAATTGTAGTTTAATCTCTTCCAATCTTTCCAGTTAAATGTGATTTGTTGAATGGCAACTCCAGTCATTATTAGTAATAATTTGTTGTTATTTGCCGAAATCTGACTTTTGGTTCTCATTTCCATACCAAATATTACAGTATCATAAGTCAATGCCACTGGGTTTTCTAATAAATTATTAATTTGGTCCCAAATTGATTTCCAAAAATTCATAATGTATGGGCAATGAAACAATAAATGATCTAAAGTTCCTACTTCTAAATGACAATGCCAGCATCTATTAGACAAAGAACTATCTAGTTTTTGTAATCTAACAAGGGTCCATAACGTTCTATGCAACAGAAAAAACCAAGTTTGTTTCATAGATGCTGAAACCGTACATTTCATCCTCCAAGACCAAATTCGTGGCCATTGAGATGCAGTAATTTCATGCTTAATCTCAATGCTCCAAATATCTCTTAAACCAGTTTTTAATTTCTTCTTAGTAAATCCATTTAATAATTTATACCACTGGGAGGCCTGGTGACCCAGGAAGTCTGTCTGAAAACAAAGGAATTCCATACTATAATGATTATTAAGATTTTTCCAGTCAGGGAACCCCGCCTGAATGGCATGCTTCAGTTGCATCCATCTAAAATTTTCTGATTTATTCAGTCCAAATTTATGTTGCAACTGTGAAAATTCAAGCATAGTATCATTAGAAATGATATCATCTAATATACGTATTCCTGCTATCATCCAATGCTTCCAGAGTAGTCTTTCTTTTATTGAACCTCATATATGTAACCATTATTCCAAACATACCATAACATAACATAAATTATGTCTGAATTATCATGACATCAGAAGTACATATGGAGTAGTTGCAGGTGATGCTTGGGACAGTTCTGATTGTGTTAGTTCGGTTTTATGTGTTTTTGAATAGAAGGGTTTTTATTTCTTTTTTGAAGGTTTTGTAGTTAGTGGTCGAGGTCAATAGGTTGTAGAGTTGGGGGTTGAGTGTTGCAGCTTGAATGGCTAGGAGATTGTCGAACTGTTTTTTTCTTTTGACATTTTTGGTTGGAGGGTGTGTGAATGGTGCGTGAGTTCTCCTATGTCTGGTTGAGGTGGATTTAATTATTTAGCTGAAGAAATTAGTTACCCACCCATTCCACACACATTAATTCTCTTCCATTTTTGTTCCCATTATAAAAAACACTGATAAGTTCTCAGAAAAAAAATACATTAAAATAAGAAGTGAAAACAAAGGCCCCTACAGATGAGAACATAACATAAGAATAGCCTAACTGGGTAAATAACCAATGGTCCATCATGCCCAGTAACCCATTCTCATGGAAGCCAATACAGGTCACTTGTACCTGGTCAAAACCCAAAGAGTAGCAACATTCCATGCTACCGATCCAGGGCAAGCAGATGTTTCCCCCATGTCTTAATAACAGACTATGGACTTTTCCTCCAGGAATTTGTCCAAACCTTTCTTAAAACCAGCTACGCTATCTGCTTTTACCATAACTTCTGGCCACTTCATTTTTAAGCTGAGATCTTTCCTTCCAAACAGAGACTTTGCTAGATGTCAAATACAGCACAAGGTAACTTCACACGGACACACCCACCATATAGTGCAAAAATGTGCAAAGGTCTGGTTTTTTCTTTCGATCACTACATAGACTAATGCCACACAAGCAGCGCTGTTACAAACATATTCTGTAGGTCAGTGCTAAGGTTAACAAAGTTTCCTTCCTTGGACCAGAAGGAGATACTGACAAACCACTGGAAGAGATCCCAAAACAACTACCCAGGAACAACACCCAAAGACCCACTCAGTGTGTGAACCAGTTGAGTAGAGTGGACTAACTGGGGGGTGGAAATGGGCCCGGAGTCTGCTCAGCAGAATTTCCCAGATCACCTCTTCCTCTCAACACATTGACACGCTGCCACCACCACCACTAGGAACACCTCACCGGGTAGGCCAGCAATGTTATAAACTTTATAAAACACATTATTATATTTTCTTATAAAGCACATATTTTAACTGAACTCTCTGACATCCTCAGCCTTGCCATTCACAAAAATAGAAGGAAGAAAAGTTCCCATTTCCTGCTGTCTCATGTACCCGGCCTATACAATATTTTTTTTCTGCAGACCCTTCAAAAGTCTGACCAAATCCTCATTTCACTTGCATTATAAAGTACTGAGGATGCCATTTCTCCCCAATCCCAGGTCCTAAAGTCTAAGACAGTAGCGCAAACTAGTGCTGCCAGATTCAGGAAAAAAAATTTCGATTCAATTCGATTCAGCCTATTGAATTGGTTTATCGATTCGATTTTCCTGCCCAATTGGGTGTTTTTTTCAAACATCCTGGTGGGTTTATTTTATAGCTTTTTCACTCCCCTTTGGCTTCTCCTAACCACACTGGCGCTGTGGTGTAAATAAAATAAAGAAACAAAAAGGACTTTTCCTCTCTCTGTTAAATCCTAGCTCACGTTTGCGGTCTAACACCAGCTCTGGATACACATTTCAAATCTGACATATTGTAATCACAAAACAGAAAATAAAATTAGTTTTTCTACCTTTTTGTTGTCTGGTTATTTTTCAGATCTTGTTGGTCCAAGGCTCTGGTTGTCTTCTGATAACTTGCTTGCCAGGGTCTCATTCTTTCTTCTTTCTCCGTGCTAACCATCCATCTGCCATCTCTGTCCTCCCCTTCCGTTTCCCTTCCCTCCCCCGGATGTCTGGCATCTTTCCTTTTTTTGTCTCCCTCCACAGATCCACCTTTTCTTAACTACCCTTTCATCCAGCAGTTCTCCCTCCTTCCCCACTACCCCAGGGTCCACCATCTCTCCCTTTCTTTTCCCAACTACCCTCCTAATCAGTATCTCTACCCCCCCCACACCATCCCTTGTGTCCAACTTCTCTCCCTTTCTGTTCCTTCCCTCCCTAAAACCCATGTCCATCACCTCTATCTCTCTCCTCTATTTTCAGACCCATTATTTCTTCCCACCCAAAGTCCGGCATATGCACGTCTCTTTGAACCCCTTCCCCTTCCCTCCATGTACTTCTACACCAGGGCCCCCCCTCCCCTGAAGGCCTGTCCCCCCTTAAAGGTCTGCATCCCACCCCTGAAGGCCTGTCCCCCCCCTTGAAGGCCTGCCTGCCTGCTCCCCTTCAAGGCCTGCCCCCCCTGAAGGCCTGTCCCACCCTTGAAGGCCTGCACCTCCCCTGAAGGCCTGCACCCCCGAAGGCCTGTCACCCCTTGAAGGCCTGCCTGCCTGTTCCCCTTGAAGGCCTGCACCCCCCCGAAGGCCTGCACCCCCTCGAAGGCCTGCATCCCCCCGAAGGCCTACACCCCCCTCGAAGGCCTGTCCCCCCTTAAAGGCCTGCCTGCCTGTTCCCCTTGAAAGCCTGCCCCCTCTGAAGGTCTTTCCCCCTCCCCCCGAAGGCCTGCACCCCCCAAAGGCCTGCACCCCCCCAAAGGCCTATACCCCCTCGAAGACCTGCCCCCCTTTGAAGGTCTGACTGCCTGCCCCCCCTTGAAGGCCTGCACCTTCCCTGAAGATCTACACCCCCCCTCGAAGGCCTGTCCCCCCTTGAAGGCCTGCCTGCCTGTCTCCCCCTTGAAGGCCTGTCCCCCCCTTGAAGGCCTGTGCCCTCCCTTGAAGGCCTGCCCCCCCCGAAGGCCTGCACCCCCCCTGATGGCCTGTCACCCCCCCGAAGGCCTGCCTTTCCCCCTTGAAGGCCTGTCCCCCTGAAGGCCTGTCTCCCCCCCCTCCACAAGGTCTGCCTGCTGCCCCACCCTGAATGCCTGCTGCCCCCCCCCACTACCTCGAAGGACCGCTCAGCCCCACCACCACCACCACGAAGCACTGCTCATTCCCCCGGCCTCCCCGCTTCATTTCTCTGTGGAAACAGCCTACAGCAAATCGCGCTTGCTTCAGCTGTTTCCTCCGCCACGGTCCCGCCCCTCCTCTGACGTCAGAGGATGGGCGGGACCGCGGCGGAGGAAACAGCCGAAGCAAGCAAAGATCGCTGGCATCGCGCGATCTTGCTGCAGGCTGTTTCCAGACGCGACACCCGTCGCAGAGGGGGGGGGGAGAACCGGACCGGGAGCACCCCCTCAGGGCTTGGCACCCGGGGCGGACCGCCCCCCCACGTCCCCCCCAACTTGGTACGCCACTGGTCTGGAGGTGGAACGGAGTGGGATCATGTGTCTGGGCTTTTGCGGCCAGAAATCTGGTAACTCTAGGGAAGGTCCATGTAGGGGAAGCTTTTGAAACAGCATTAGCAAAACATGAATTCATTCCAGAGTTCCTGAAGAGCTTTTGAGATGAGTGCATTCTGAATAATTTTTGTACTAGAAATTCTATTGATTATGGGTGAGAAAATAATTATTGAAATAGTTGGAGAACATCATTGACCAATGAAGAGGCTGGCTTGCTAAAATCTCATATTTCAAGTGAAATTTTTTTTAGAGGGGGGGGTTATTCAATTTGCATGAGAGTTTTTATATTTTTGTAATGATGTTTTATTTGTGTGTTATTGTGTTTTAATTGTATGTATTATTTATTGTTATTATGTATGTGGCTTTGTTTCCCGCTTAGATTTGTGATGATCTTAAGGTGGCCAAATAGGTTGAAAAGGTGACAGCGAAAACTAGAAGGATGCTAGGTTGCATAGGGAGAGGTATGGCCAGTAGGAAAAAGGAAGTATTGTGTACAGTTCTGGAGGCCACACCTTCAAAAAGATATAAAAAGGATGGAGTCGGTCCAGAGGAAGGTTACTACAATGGTGCGTGATCTTTGTCATGAGACGTATGAGGAAAGACTTAAAGATCTCAATCTGTATACTTTGGAGGAAAGACAGGAGAGGGGAGATATGATAAAGACATTTAAATACCTAAGTAATGTAAATGCGCATGAGTCGAATCTTTTTCATTTGAAAGGAAACTCTGCACTGAGAGGGCACAGGATGAAATTATGAGGTGATAGGCTCTGGAGTAATCTAAGGACATACTTCTTTATAGAAAGGGTGGTAGATGCATGGAACAGTCTCCCGGAAGAGGTAGTGGAGACAGAGACTGTGCCTGAATTCAAGAGGGCCTGGGATAGGCACATGGGATCTCTCAGGGAGCAAAAGATATAATGGTTATTGCAGATGGGCCATTTGGCCTTTATCTGCCATCATGTTTCTATAAATATTTTAAATGTATAAATAAATAAATCTGATATGAGTGGAGCCACTGAGGTCTGATAAATTATAAACTTTATGTTGTTATTGTGGGGGATTGCAGATTGAATATTAATTTAACTCTCCCTGCAATGGAAGATTTTGTTGGAGTAATTTATGTGCCTATAAAAACTGAATTATTATTCATGTAGATTCATGTAGTTTGTGTGAGACCAGATTTGATCCAAATATATACACAGTTTCACTTACTTGTTCCTGTTAAAAGTTCTTTATTCCCTTCAAGTTTCCACAGAGCTCTTCAGCTTAAATGTACAATGACCCCAGATCACAGCAGTGTCAATCTTTAGCCAGTTTAATTAAGCATTGCTCTTACTAGTTTTCACTAGCAGGGATGGAAAACCTCAAGCTGTCTGCTACGTACTGTTCTGTTTTATCTAGTTTTTTCACTGTGACTGGCTCTCTCCCAGAGGATCCCAGTCAGTATAAACTCATTGAACTTATAATATATATTACCAAGCTGGACCTCTGTGGTTCCTTGAACAAGTTTCTTTAATATCAAACTTAAAATAAAGAAATAAACTCACAGTTCCGTTGTTCTCAAGGATTCTCTTATAAAATCCACACTTAACTGGCACCTCCTATGAAATCATCCACATAAAATAATTTCATCCACATAAAAGCCTTAAAGGACCTAGTCCACTAGGGATACAGGACCAAGCAGAGACCGGTAATGTGGAAGCTATGTGGTCGTACCTGAAATCATCCATACACGAAGCTACTAATCGCTACATAAAATCGATAGACAAACGGCAAAGAAACAATAAACCCCAATGGTTCACTGAGGAGATCTCGCACCTCATTAAGGAGAAGAAAACAGCATTTCTTTCCTACAAACGTACGCAGAGAAGGGAAACTAAAGTAGAATATAAGACCAGGTCCGCAGCGGTCAAAACAGCAGTTAGGGAGGCCAAACTTCGAGTGGAAGAAACTTTGGCAAAAAACATTAAAAAAGGGGACAAATCTTTCTTCAGGTATATTAGTGATAGGAAAAGGAACACAGACGGCATAGTACGCCTTAGAAGACCGGACGGAAACTACGCGGTGGCGGATTCTGAAAAAGCCGAAATACTAAATGAATATTTCTGCTCAGTCTTCACCTGTGAGGCACTGGGACACGGACCACAATTGAAGGCAAAACAAATTGCGGAAGACCCATTTCAGAATTTTGAGTTCACACCTGAAGACGTTTACAGCGAGCTGACAAGGCTCAAGGAGAACAAGGCCATGGGACCGGACAATTTACACCCAAGAGTGTTGAGAGATGTTCTGGCGGAACCGTTGGCCGCGCTCTTCAATCTCTCACTAAGCACGGGGAAAGTTCCGTTGGACTGGAAAACAGCCAACGTCATTCCTCTGCATAAAAAGGGTTGCAAGGCTGAGGCTGCAAACTATAGACCGGTGAGTCTCACTTCAATAGCGTGTAAACTCATGGAAACAATAATTAAGCATAAATTAGATACGGTCTTGAATGAGGGGAATCTCCGGGACCCCAGTCAACATGGATTCACCAAGGGTAGGTCCTGCCAGTCCAATCTTATTAGCTTCTTTGACTGGGTAACAAGAAGGCTGGACTCAGGAGAGTCCTTAGACGTCGTATACCTTGACTTCAGCAAGGCTTTTGACAGCGTCCCACACCGCAGACTGCTGAACAAGATGGAATCGATGGGGTTAGGAGTAACACTAACTGCATGGGTTAAAGATTGGCTAAGTGGCAGACTTCAGAGGGTGATGGTTAACGGTACCCTCTCCAAAACGTCGGAAGTGACCAGCGGAGTGCCGCAGGGCTCAGTCCTGGGTCCACTCCTCTTCAACATATTCATTAGGGATTTGACTCAAGGGCTTCAAGGTAAGGTAACCTTATTCGCTGATGATGCCAAACTATGCAATATCATAAACGGCTACAATCTGCAGAATACTATGGAACAGGACCTCCGTACTTTAGAAAGTTGGTCCTCTGTCTGGCAGCTGGGCTTCAACGCCAAGAAATGTAAGGTCATGCATCTCGGAAATGGAAATCCATGCAGAACGTACACCTTGAATGGAGAAACTTTGACCAAGACTACAGCAGAACGAGACTTGGGAGTGATCATCAGTGCAGACATGAAGACTGCTACTCAAGTGGAGAAGGCTTCATCTAAGGCATGGCAGATGATGGGTTGCATCAAGAGAAGTTTCGTCAACAGGAAGCCTGAGGTCATGATGCCATTATACAGAGCCATGGTGAGACCTCATCTAGAATACTGTGTGCAATTTTGGAGGCCACATTACCGTAAAGATGTGCTCAGTATTGAGTCGGTTCAGCGGATGGCCACCAGGATGGTCTCGGGACTAAAGGGTCTCTCGTACGAAGAGAGACTGAACAAATTGCAGCTCTATACTCTCAAGGAGCATAGGGAGAGGGGAGACATGATTGAGACATTTAAGTACATCACGGGACGGGTCGAGGTGGAAGATGATATCTTTCTTCTCAAAGGACCCTCGAACACAAGAGGACATCCGCTCAAACTCAGGGGAGGGAAGTTTCGTGGAGACGTCAGGAAGTACTTCTTCACGGAACGAGTGATAGAGCATTGGAACAAGCTTCCAGTACAGGTGATCGAGGCCCGCAGTATCCCAGACTTCAAGAACAAATGGGATACCTATGTGGGATCACTGCGGGAGTCATACCAATACATAGAGTCGCTAGGATATAGACTTAATAGAGCAGGTCAGTAGAGTTAAAGGGGCCAGTAGACTTAATAGGGGGTCAATGGTATGGGCAGACTTGATGGGCTGTAGCCCTTATCTGCCGTCATCTTTCTATGTTTCTTTCTATGTTTCTTTCTATGTTTCTATATATTAGGCCGGTTTTACTGGGCCTAATTTACCAGAATCTAACATGGACTCCTAGTGACACCTAAGTCAATCATGTTTATTTGCCATCCCTAACAATACCTACTTTTCAGATAGACGTCATTAGGCATTAGAGGGCCCCTCAACTTAGGTGTTGCTAAGCATCCTAACCTAATTAACAATTAACTCTTGTTAATTAAAATTCTTTTTTGATTGGCTGAAAACTGGCATGGTCAATTACCATGCCACTTAAGCCAATTTAAAAAAGTTGCCTATGAATTCTGAAAGTTAGGTGTCGCTAGAGTCCTAGATTAGAGTGCCTAGAGGCAGGGGCATAGTAAGGGGGGGGACAGTCCACCCTCGGCGCCATGTTGGTGAAGGTACTCCTCTTCCTCTCCCCACTCCTCCCCTCATCACGCGCACGCTTCCTTCCCTTCCCCCATAGTTCTAGTTGTTCACTACCGCAAGCGACAACTTCAATGTGCTCCTCGTGACTACATCATCTCTCCCATTGACATCACTTCCAGGTACCACGCATAGGAAGTGATGTCAGAGGGAGCGCCGATGGGGTCGCAAGGAGCACATTGAAGTTCTTGTTGCATGTAGCAGTGTATTACTAGAGGTATGGGGAAAAGGAAGGGGGCACGCGCAGCAGGGGGGATTAGGGGAGAGGCACCACTGCCCCGGACTCCTCTCACCCTCGCTACGCCACTGCCTAGAGGTGCCTTAATGTAGGCATCCTATACAGAATCAGGCCCCTAATGCCTTCTCTTGAGGTGCTGCTAAATGTAGGTATGCTATTGGCAGTCATGGCAGCTACCATGAAGAACTGCATCATGCACTTGCTGTCACTGACAACAAACTCTTGTACTCTGCATCTATCGCACCCACTGTCTATCCCTACCATACAGTTTTAATCAGCAAGTGCAAGTTCTGTTCTGCACTAGCTGTTTTACCAGTAGAGGTTAACTCAGGTAATCTGTGGTAAACCCAGTGCTAGCTGCTTAATGGTAAACATTTCCTTTTGCGAGCATTTCAGCATGCAGTATATAGACACTGAGAAGGTCTAGGAGGCACATTTACACAGTAGATTTCCTCAATTAAATCCTAGAGAGAGTTTTGCGAATGATCCAGTCATATATCACTTTCAGCTTCTATTACACTTCACAATGGTCTGTGCCTCACAGATGGCTACAGATACCAGCGAAAGTAGCTATGCTTGCCAAGGCTGGTAATAATATCTGTTGGCCATATTATTAAGCAGCTGGTATGCTCTCACCTCTGTCCCAGTCATCAAACGTTTTGAACTGTATTTGTGTGATTCTAGATATACAGGAAGCTATGTCATAAAATTGTAATTTTAGAAATCATTAGCATTGCATTCAAAGCTGCCTAGAAAGGGAACCTATTTATTATGCTTTCCACTGACATTAGCCATAAAATATATTTAAAAAAAAAAGAAATTGGAAATATAATACTCTTTTGAACATGTGATGCAGTTTTCCTTGTGTTATATATAAATAAGAAAGAGTAGTAGCAGAAAAAAAGAGATCACTTATAAAAATGCCATCCAGTGGACACATTTATAAATGGTTAATCATTAAGAACTGCTTGAATTTACAGACATGTAATACATGCTACTTTGTTCTGTACTACTAAAGGAGAAACCCAAATGAAGCCAGCAAGATAAAAATATATTGTCTATTGATGTCCAAATTGAATAATAAAAAACCAACACAATACGGGGCCAACCCGACCATGTGCCTCAGGCCGCGCCCCCAGGTGGGACCTAAGGCTCCAGGGCCTATTCTGATTGGCCCACGCGCCTTAGGCCCCACCAGTAGGCGGAGCTTTGGGACGGATGGGCCAATCCGGCCTCATTCCGTCGTTGGCTGCCTGCCGGATAGGCGGGTTTGGCTCCCGTCTGTCCGGCCAACTACCAAAGGTACGGGGAAGGGGGGTGGGGGTGTCGTGGGGGTCGGCCAGGGGGGTCGCGGGTCGGCTGGGGGGGCAGTTGGAGGTTCTTGGGGGGGGGGGCGGTCGTTGGAGGGAGGGGGGTTTGCGTCGAGGGCAGGAGGGCCTGGGATTCCTCCTGCCCGTAATGTAGTGCGGGGTGGGGGTAGGGGGTCGCCGTGGCCAGGAGGGTTTGGGCTCCCTTCTGGCCCGATATTGTCAGGGAGTCGGCGGTCCTTCGGGGTGGGGGTGCGAGCGGTCCTGCCAGGGGGGGGGGTGAATCGAACGTCGGGGGGGGCATCAGGTTTTCAGGGTGGGGACAGGACTTCAAGGGGGAGAGGAGAGTCGGGGCGGGCGAAAGGAGAGTCGGGGTGGCCAGAGGAGAGTCGGGGCGGGTGAAAGGAGAGTTGGGCAGCATGCGCGGTATACGTGTGTGCGCGGTATATAAAAATTTCTGTACATAAAGTTGTGTTTTTCGCGCGCTATACCCGTGTGCGCGTTTTACACGGGTGCGCGTTATCTATGTGAAAATACGGTAATCTGTCTACAATTAGTACAGTATATGGCAGCTCGGTTATTGTCAGAGATAAACTTAGGAGATCCCCTTACTGCCATTAAAAAAATAAAACATTATAAAGGCTCCCAGTATGCAGCAGGGTTAACTTTAAAGTTCTGTGTTTGCTCCATAAGGTTTTGTTTGGTAATGGACCAAAGTATCTTCCTAAGCAGTTGACTTTGCTTGAGCTGAAGTTGCACTCCAGCAAGGGCTTTCGATGGCAAACTAAATTGATTGAAATTCAAAAGAAAGCTTTTTTGGATGCAGCACCTCAGCTTTTGGAATGCACTACGAACAGATTAGGGCAATTACAGATTATGTATCCTTTTGAAAACATTGTATGGCCTGGCTACTTGAACAAGATTTTTAATTGGTCTGGCAGCTATGTTTTTGTATGTACTGCTGTAGAGGTTCAGCTTGTTTGTTCAGCTGTACAAGTGTTAGTTTTTAGGCTTTATTTTAATGTTTGCAGCTTTTTCCCGATTTGATGTGGGTTTTTATTCTTATTTTTTCATGGGTTTTTTTAGGCTCCTTTCTTGCATGGACAAAGTCCTAGAAGCTACACTGAACATGTTAATTTTGCAGGTGCTTCTTTCCTGTTCTTAACACACCTAGAGGTCCTTCAAACCTTGTTGTACTGAGAAACATTTTGAAAAGAAATTATTTCATGTGTGTGGGTTCAATAAAATTGAAGTCTCAATCGGCATCCCTGCTCACACCTTTCAAACTCATAAAATTCAACCCCCCCCCATTGGGCTAAAACTTAGGGCTGGTGTCTATAAACAGTGCCGTCGTCCACCTAAAAAAACAGCTGCTGATTTTGTGTTAGTCAGGCAACTGTGCCGCTCATAGAATTGCGGCTTTGTGAAAGATAGGCGCAAGGCATGGGAACCAGTGTTCTCAAGGCCTACATTTCCAGCGCCCACCTTTCAAAGAGAAGACTAAGAGGGGGCATGATTGAAACATTCAAGATATTGAAGGGAATTGACTTAGCAGAGACAGATTGTTCACCCTCCCCAAGATGAAGAGAACGAGAGAGCACTCACTAAAGTTAGAAGGGAAAAGATTCCGTACAAACGTAAGGAAGTTCTTCTTCACCCAGAGAGTGGTAGAAATCTGGAACGCTCTTCCAGAGGCTGTTATAGGGGAAAACACCCTCCAGGGATTCAAGACAAAGTTAAACAAGTTCCTGTTGAACCAGAACGTACACTGGTAAGGCTAGACCAGGGGTAGGCAATTCCAGTCCTCGAGAGCCGTAGCCAGGTCAGGTTTTCAGGCTCTCCACCATGAATATGTATGAGATGGATTTGCATACACTGCCTCCTTCAGATGCAAATCTATTTCATGCATATTTATTGTGGATATCCTGAAAACCTGACCTGGCTACGGCTCTCAAGGATCAGAATTGCCTACCCCTGGGCTAGACTCAATTAGGGCACTGGTCTTTGACCTAAGGGCCACCGCGGGAGTGGACTGCTGGGCCCGATGGAACACTGGTCTGACCCAGCAGCGGCAATTCTAATGTTCTTATGTCCTTAGTACCATAGCGAGGGTGAGAGGCACCTGGGGCGGTGGCGCCCCTTCTCCACCCTCTTTGGCATCCCCGCCTCCACATGCTCCTTCCCCACCCCCTCCTGCCATTCACTTGCCACTTCCCTCCTTCTTCATTCCTGGCACAAGCAGCAGCCCCCCAAAATGCTGTCACATCCGCATCAGCTCTTCCTCTGACGTCACTTCCTAGAACTCACGGAAGCCATTCTGATGATGGCTTTGCAAGGGGCAGGAGCATAAGAAGATCGTTCCTACCACACTTCACCGCTAGACCACCAGGTAAGGTTCCGAGGAGGCTTGGAAGGCTTAAAAATAGCCAAAAAATGAAAATAGGTTAAAAAAAAAAAAATCGCAAATAACCGAATCTGCGGATACTGAAACTGCGGATTCGGAGGTAAAAGTGTAATTGATGGTATTGAAGCCACTGAGCATTTAATTCTGCTGGCCTGCTACTTACAGACTTTTTTTTAGAATACTTTCTATGTTATGTGCTCAAAGGACACCCTTTCTAGTCTTTTGAGCAGACCTCACATCCTAAGATTATTCCTTTAAAGTTGGCGTCATATGTCCTCGATTTTCAGTAGTTGTTCTTCATTACTTTTTGTCAGGTCCCCAAATTTTTGATATAGTGCCTCCACACATCCTCAAACACAGTCTGCCCCCTTATTCTCCCATTTCCTGCTCATCTGTTTCTGAAAAGTGCTTCATTTGCGAGCTGAGGACAATCACCACAATGACCAAGTGAAGTAAATTAGGAGAAGAAGCAACTAAGGGGGGGGACCCCAGGTCATAATGAATGAAGGCTCATGAAGCCGTTGCCCACAAGAAACCAGATCAAAGCATGTTGGAGCCCAAAGGAATAGAAAGAATCTATAATGCCAAACATACAAACATAGAAGAAATTGCAAGAAAGAAATGAGACTAAAACAAGCGATAACACAGCCAAGTACTGATACCTTAGAGTAAGTGGATAGCACAGCTGGTGGCTTCTGATCAGCTTTAAAGTTTTATTTTTCTTTAAACCAGGTGATTTTAGTAATGCATTTCTAGTTCCTTACTAAGCTGCTCCCACCAGTTCAATTTCACTTGCTGAGATGTTCTGTTTTCAAAAAATAATATAATAAAGGCTTTCAGAGCTTGGTCCAGCACTGATGAGTCAAGAACTGCATTCCCTC
Source organism: Geotrypetes seraphini (assembly GCF_902459505.1). NCBI lineage: Eukaryota > Metazoa > Chordata > Amphibia > Gymnophiona > Dermophiidae > Geotrypetes > Geotrypetes seraphini. Next base: position 261,044,278 of record NC_047085.1, on the reverse strand, counting down.
ACTGGGTGGGCATTAAGGTTAACCCTGTTACTATTGCTAGGTGGCAAAAATGTTAAAACAAATAAATGTATCCAAGTTTCTGTTCTTATATAGCTGGACATGCAGGCCTGTGATTCACAGCAGGGCTCTGACCCCATGGGAGCCATTATCATAATTTGCTAAATCCATTGCCTTTCGGGATCTGGTAGGGAAACCAGAGTGGAAAATTTGCTTCATTGTAATGCTTTGTGTCTCCTCATTAGTAATGACCTGTAATCAGAACATCTGTTCCATGCTGAGTATCTGCCAGGCCTGCACTGTGGCCATGGATTGCGTGATCTGCATATTGTCAGGGCAGCCTAATTGGGCAAGACTGTCAGTGGAATCAGATGAGGCTTGATTATAATCCCCCATGCATGGTCCATTCTCTCATCTCCCAAAACACAGCTTGACTATAAATTCTCAGGTAATCAATCAAAAGACCAGCAGATTGGGCAACTATATAGCCTCTCGGCACTAGTGGAAGGCTAAATCAGTCCTGAATATATTTCCACTGTATCTATGCACATTGCTGTTCTAGTCTGTCAAGAAACTAAAAATGAGTCCATAGATGCAACAGGGGAGAACCAGAACTAGCTAAACTTGACATTTAGTGCCTCTCAACCTAGTCCTCGGGGCATACCCAACCGATCAGGCTGTCAGGATATCCACAATGAATATGAATGAGATAGATTTGTGTGTACTGCTTCCTTGTACAAAAATATATCTCATGCATTTTCAAAGTGGATATTTTGAAAACCTGACTGGCTGGGTGTGCCCCATGGAGTGGGTTGAGAATCACTGCTTTATGAGATGGAGTTAACTTGGACACATAACAAAACCTACAGGGAACACCAGGGAGCATAGCAATGAATTCATCAGCAAACTGGTGATTTACTGTGTATCTCTGAGGGAAGCGGAAGGAGAAATTTTTCTTCTTAAGTCTACCCGAGTACCTTCATATGATGATGCCATTGTATCAGGTCTATACCAAACCTTAGAAAGTGACACTGCAGTAGAAGATAGTAGGAAGGAAAAAGAAGGCCACTTTGGTTCTCAAAAGTAGTAGCCAAAAAGGTAAGGAAAACAAGGTAGCTTTCATAAACTACAAAAGATCGCAGAAAGAGGAAGACAGGCTAAAATATCTAGAAAAGTTAAGAGAAGCTGGTCGAGTAGTCAGGAAAGCAAAGATGCAAATGGAAGGAAAAATAGCCAACATGGTAAAATGGGGGGGACAAGACATTTTTTTAGGTATATTAGTGATGGGAAGAAATCCAAAAGTGGGGCTCAAAGGTGTAGGGGAAAAATAAGTAGAAGCTGATAAAGATAAGGCTGAATTGATTAACAAATATTTCTGTTCTGTGTTCACAGCTGAAGCACTGGGAACGGGATTGCAGAAGACAAACGCAAATAGGGATGGAAGTGTGGCAGACCTTAATCGATTTTCAGAGGATTATGTTCTTGAGGAGCTAGCTAAACTAAAGATGGACAAAGCGATGAGGTCAGATGCTGTATATTCGAGGGTACTTTTATGTAATTCTTGATAACTTTTATGTAATCCGCCTTGAACCGCAAGGCATTGGCGGAATAGAAATCACTAATGTATTGTAATGTAATGTACTAAAGGAACTTATGGAAGTTCTGTCAGCTTGCTGGCTGATCTTTTCAATGCCTCTCCTCCTCTCCGCTTCCCCACATACCTCTTTAAATGTTAGCCATTGCGAGCAGCAACTTCCACTTGCTGCTCACGCTGGCATCTGCTCCTTTCTGATGTCACTTCCTGGATGCGGGACCAGGACGTGATGTCAGAAGGGAGCTGATGCCAGTGCGAGCAGCACTTGGAAAGGTGCTTCTTGTGCTGGTGAACATTTCAAGAGGTACGCGAGGGGGAGGTGCAATCAAGCAGCAGGGTGCCAAGCTCTCTTGCTAAGCCACTGCAGACTGGGTCAGGAACTGGTTGAGTGGAAGGCAACAGAGGGTAGTAGTAAATGGAGATCTCTCTAAGGAAAGGGATGTTACCAGTCATGTGCCTCAAGGTTTGGTTCCTGGGCCTGTTCTTTTTAACATTTTTGTAAGCAATATTGCTGAAGGGCTATCAGGTAAGATTTGCCTCTATGCGGATGATACCAAAATCTGCGACATACAGAGGTTATAACACCTCGCTAGACATACAGAAAGATGGTTTTGATTGTTGGCACTTGGATGTTCTGACGATTAGGACGTCCAAGTGCCATTTTGGGATTTTTTTTGGATGTCTATGTTTTTTTATTATGAGCCTGCAAGGGTGGTGAATGCATGGAATAGTCTCCCATTAGAGGTAGTGGAGACAAAGACTGTGTCTGAATTCAGGACAGCATGGGACAAGCATGTGATATCTCTTAGGAAGAAGAGGAGATAATGGATCCTGCGAATGGGCAGACTGGATGGGCCCTTTGGCCTTTACCTGCTATCATGTTTCTATGTTTCTATGTCACCCAAGATAAAAAGTGCTCACCCGTAGTTTACAAACTAGGGTTAAAGATGGTGGTAGTAACAGTGCAAAACCATCAGGAAAAGATAACATCCCTGCAGTGGCGTGGTAGGGGGGAACACCAACACAAGCACCTCTCCTCCACCCCTACCCTTCCTCATGTACCCCTTTAAATGTTCACTGGCACAAGCAGCGTCTTCCACCTGCTGTTTGTGCCAGCCTCAGTTCTCTTCTGACGTCACTTTTTGGGGAAGAGGCAGCACAGAGGGAACCAGAGAATCTGACAAATCATACAAGATGGCGCATTAACTCGTTCACAACAGAGGTCCTGTGGTGTGATTAATCTGTCATCTCAAAGGCTAACAGAACATGAATTAACAGTATTGGCTAAAGGACTCTTGTTTGTCCCTGTTAAAAGATATGATCCTTTCCAGATGAGAGTAGATCTAGAGAAAATAATTTCGGAGTTTACTCTTAAAGGTCTCTGGATTGTTCAGTGGTGAGAGAGAAGAGTTCATGGGTGCCTCCAGGTTCCATGGACCCCCCTTGCTGTTAGGGTTTAGCTCACTGGTGTATACTGATCTTGCCAAGATGGAATCCAGGAGGAATTGGATGAAAAAGAATTTAACCACTGAAGAATATAGGAGCTAGCATTTTTTGAAGAATAATGAATCTATAGTTATCCGTAGAGTGAATAAGGATGGGGCTACAGTGCTTCTAGATAAGCTTCATTATATGTCTGTGGCATATTCCCAATTGTCAGATGTGGATACATATGTGCAACTGAAGGGGGATCCTTCAGAGGAGATATTTTCCTCATTACTATAAATAAAAGCAGGCATAAAGGCTATTGGTATGGTGTACAGTTGGGTTCAATAGGATATAGGTGGGTTTTGGAGGGCTCACCACACAAAATAAGGGTGTTATGCTGAGATGTGTACCTAGGACCTTTTCATGTGAAGTTCACTGCAGTACTCTGCTGGGATGTCTATGTGGTCAGTCTACTACGAATGCTGGCCCCTTTACATCCCAATGGCTTGTTTTGTGTGTTTTTCTTTCCAATGTCTTGTTTTAATGGTTCAAAAAGATAGCATAACTCTCCCCGCCCATGGACATTCAGGCAGCACCGCCTCTACGAAGTAGCAGAAGGACCTGAGATGCCTTCTTTCCTGCCTACCCGCCGCCAATCAGGGCTAGGGGGCGGACCTTTGCACAACTCTCCCTGCCCAGGGACATCCAGGCAGCAATGTCAGGAGTAGATTGCAAGGCGGTGGTGCCGGCGTGGGTTGGTGCGTGCTGTTTGCCGGCTAGAGGTAAGGGTTTGGGGATGGGCCACGGGGGGGACACGCTCGTTGATCAAGTCAACGCTCGTTTTGCGAGTTAAAGTTTGCTCGAGTGTTTTGCTCGTCTTGCAAAGCACTCGCAAACCGTGTTACTCGCAAACCGAGGTTTGACTGTATTATCATCCACAATGTCAAACGCTGCAGACAGATCAAATTGCAGTAAATTGGATAATCTTTTTTCCTATGTAAGTAAACTAGGTTGAGGGCTTTCTCCATCCTCCAGTTTTGCTGAATAAGTATCAAAAAATGGCATCTTTTTATTCTCAGTTGCCGAACATTTTGATGAATGCATGATCCCTATTGCTAGGGGCCAGAAATTGTAAAGTGACTCTGGTTTTACAAACATCAGAAACATAGAAACAAAGGAACATGACGGCAGATGAAAGCCAAATGGCTCACCCAGTCTGCCTATCCACAGGATCTCCTCCTCTCCCTAAGAGATCCCACATGCCTGTCCCTTTCTTGAATTCAGACACAGTCTTTGTCTCCACCACCTTTAACTGGGAGACTATTCCATGCATTTACCACCCTTTCTGTAAAAATGCATTTCCTTAGATTACTCCTGAGCCTATCACCTCTTAACTTCATCCTATGCCTTCTCATTCCAGAGCACGAGGCGCATTTATGCCACATGGGTAGTTAAACGTCTTTATCATATCTCCCCTCTCCCGCCTTTCCTCCAAAGTATACATATTGAGATCTTTGAGTCTGTCCCCATATGCCTTAAGACATAAACCACTGACCATTATGGTATCCTTCCTCTGGATTAACTCCATCGTGTTTATATCTTTTATGAAGGAGCGGTCTCTAGAATTGTACACAATATTCTGTATGAAGTCTCACCAGAGTCCTGCACAGCAGCTCGAGCTGACTGGGTATGGCTTAACTGAGTTATATAAACAGCTACACTTCTCCCTCCGTATTTGCGGTTTCCATATCTGCGGTTTCAATTATTTGTGATTTTTCGGCTGCTGACTCCACCCCCAAAAACTTCATCATTAAACTCAATAGGTTCTCATAGCAAGAACCCTGCAGTGCACAAATAGATAATAATATATAATGAATTTTAAAGGAGGAGAATCCCTAGCGCTAACAGAACTCAGAGAGAGATGACCGAAACACCAGGTTGAATACGACAAAAATAATAAAAAAACACACATGCTCCAGGAAAGTAGCACAAAAAAGCCTGATCCGCCAACACCACAATTTTCTATCTCCGGTCCTCAAAAGTAGCCCAATTTGGTGGGAAACACTCCCCAATGGCAACACTGATGTCAAGACTCGAAGGATGCCGTCCCTATAAAGGAGGCGAGCGGGGCGGAGCAGAGCAGTTGGTTTAGGAGCAGCGATGTCTGTAATTGAACAGCTACCTTTGGACTTTAGAGGGGACAAAGTTGCCTGCATCCAATAGCAGCTTGAACAATCTATTGGCTCCTTTAGTTTTTTGGACACCTCCCTCACTTGTCTTTCTGATTGGCTCTTTAGGTCTTTGCTCTGCCTTATAGTGTAGTTTGCGCCACCCGGGCGTTTCCATGCTTCTCTGTATTTCACCGCTTCGGAGGCAGCTTTCCCTGACCAACATTCAAAAGTTAATTTTGGAGTCTTTTGCTGGGGGGGGGGGGTTCATAGCAGGTGTGCAGGTGCAGTGAGTTTATTTAAGCTCCCATACCAGTTCTGTTAGCACTGGTGATTCTTATTTGTGGTTTCAATAGCAATAATGATGTCACTTTCTCCAAAACCGCGAATAACATATTGAAAAGTTATTCGCGCCTATAGCCAGAACGTATCCACCACGAATACGGAGGGAGACGTGTATTACTGTCTACGTAAGAACTGACATTTGTGAAATTGTTTTAATTAGAAGAAGGCCTCCTAATGTGATTCTTAGACTGGAATCAAGTCCTAGCTTTTTTAAGATTTTGTTTTAATGTGTTGACCAGGAAAGCCTGCTTATAACACATGCCTAATTTTCACAGGGTCAGGGAGATCTTAAAGTGACTTGCTCAAGGTCACACAGCACAGTTGCCCAGAGCCCACTTGCTCCAGAGAGGTATTGGATGAATTCTCAGTGACACAGTCTCTCAAGGCATTTTGCTACTTGCAGAGCCGATTTCAAAAAGACGGAGTAGGACTACAAAAGCAGTACTATCTGGGAATAAAGATTCAGAACTGAACCAATGAAAAATTAGTTCTCTCAGCAGTTCAGAGGATGGGCCTATGTAAGAGGAGTCTTCAGAGAAGGCTTGAGGGGTGAGCAGCGAGCACTGGCACTGAAAACTTACCTCATTGGCTGGCCCTTCTGAGTGATGGAAGAAGATTCATTCACTCCCACTGCTGTGCTCTTTAGTATCCTGCTGGTGCTACTGCCAGCACCTCTCCTGAATTTAAACATGAGAACTGACACTATATATTCTCAAAATAATACAGTAAGTACCAGTTTTTACATTTAAAACCAATAACGACAGCACAATGCAAAGGAACTGCACAGTGGCAGGTGTGAAGGAGCACTCAACAACCACTATGTAAAGGATTAATGTGGTGGAGGGGGACAATCTGGCTGGAAGGAGGTTGATGCAGGGAGGGGGGGGGGCTCTGGCCACAAATAAGTTGATACTGGGTGGAGCTGATGCAGGAAGGAGCTAAGATTGAAAGAGAGCTGATGGGGAGGCTGACAGTGGAGCAGGGCCAATGTTGGGGCTGGGCTGGAAGGGGACTGATAATTGGGGAGCTCTGGATAGAAGGGGGTTGATGTTGGTGGGGGCTGATGTTAGAGGACCAGGATTGCAAGAAGAATGATGCTAGCGTTAGTTGGAAACTAAAATTGAAAGGAAACTGATGTGGGAGTTGGGGGAGCTAGAATTGGAGGGCGATGATGCTGGGTCCTGCATCCCTAGCAGACTAGGTCCTTTAAGGCTTTTATGTGGATTACTTTACTTTTATGTGGATGATTTTAGTGTACCTTTGGAACTTTGACATTTTCAAATACAGTCCATTAAGGAACATCGTCATTCCACAGAGTTTCTTTTGGTTTCTTCAAGGTTAGGGAGAAACTAGGATTGGAAGGGAGATGATGCTCGGGTGGGGGGGGGGGTCTAGGACTAGGAGGAGTTAATGCCGAAGGACTGGGACTGGAAGAGAAGTTGATACTGTAAGGGGGCTGATGCTTGGAGCTAGGACTGCAATGGGTCTTGTGCTAGGGGAGGGCTGGGACTGTAAGGGGGCTGATGCTGCAGCTCATACCGCAAGAGTAGCCCTAAGATTGGGGTGCAAAAGAAATAGGTGGTTCAGAGTACCACAAATCCCTGAGCCAACCAAAGAACCTTGAACTCAAGTCCTGAGACTTTTTAATGTTCTAACCATTACACTCCTGTTATAATATTCTTCCCCCCCTACTCCTACCCCCAAGTTGTCACTACTCAGCGTTAGTCTCCATTAATTTATTCGAGAGCATACATCACTTGCAACATCTTCAGGTAACCTGAGGGCTCCAACCAGCAAGGGCCACATAATATTCAACTGCCAAGAGCTCAATTCTTAGAACAACAGGGAAAAAATGTTAAAAGTCTGACAGTACCAAACTGGAACCCTCTGGTTAACCTCCTCCAAACCTAAATTAAGAAGCACAAAATCTCAGTAGAAAACGAAGCAAAACTATTGCATAGACAGTACTAAAAACACACACACACAATCCAGAGTATTTTGAAAGAATATTTAAAGGAAATGAAAGCAGCCAAGCCTGACCTGCAGCTCTTTGGTTACACAACCCGTCTTCTAGAGGTGGGTAGAAGGCATAAAAAAAAGTGACTGCAAATCTGCTCCTCTGACTCAAATGGGAAGGAGAGAGAGAAAGGGATGTCATTACAAATTCAACTGCAATTGTACTCCAGAAGACTGAATGCACTGTAAAGTGCCAGATTAGGTTTGTGAAGTGCTCCAATAGGGAGATGGTATTAATTACAATAATCAAGTAAGCAAGATATTTTTTAAAAGAGAGGCTGTTTAGGATGCTAATCAGTGCTCTCTCTTTCTATTCATGGCTATGGATGTATTAGAGTAAACACATAATCCTTAAAGGAACCCCATCATTAGTCGGGGATTGGAAATGAATAATGTGCTGGCCTCTGGAAGAATGAAGACACCAGTTATTGCAATCCAGTCTGATAGAAGTGAGGATACTGGCATCATTCCTGATTGGAATGAAAAGAAAAAAACACACCTCCAGCTGGTGCTGGCAGGGCAATAGGGTCAATGATCATTAAAATTTCAGTTAAAGGTTTATATACTGACATCTTCTGGTGGTTTCTTTCATCTCCTCCAGCCAATCACACTCTTCTATCTGGATTTTTATTTGGGGGGGGGGATTTCCTTTCTTTATCTTCTGTTCTTAGGTCACTAGAGTGGCCAAGTTTATGTTCCCAGTTGGCACTGGTAGAATAATGGACATTCATATGCTGGGCAAGATAACAATTCATAGAAAAACAGAAAATGTTGGCAGACAAAGACCATATGGCCTATCCAGTCCCCCATCCATGCCATCTACTATTATGCCTCTTCCTTACAGATCATGTATGCTTGTCCCACATTTTCTTAAATTCAGATACAGTTTTCATCTCCACCACCTCCACCGGAAAGCCGTTTCATGAATTCACTACCCTTCTGTGAAGAAGTATTTCTTTAGGTTGCTCCTGAATCTATCCTCTTTCACCTTCATCCTATGCCCCCTCATCCCAGAGCTTCCTTTCAATTGAAAGAAGTTCATTCTCCCCTGCATTTATTCCATGGAAGTAATTTAAATATCTACCATAATCCCCTCCCCTTCTGCCTTTCATCCCTAAATTCACCCAAATTGATCATTCACCTAACATACTGATTATGGCAAAAGAAAGACCTCCGATGGCTTGCAACTGAAGGATAAAGCTACCTTTTATACCTTTTGTGAGCTTCAAATTATTTATATTTTTAAATAAATAAATAAGTTCCTCACTTATACTGGGAGCATTCTTTTATCTGCAACCTGTATAAACAACTCATTTTAATTTCGTGGGGATGCATATATATTTACCTTGAACAGCGATCCCTAAAACATCTTTCTACAGAGAATAATACATACAATAGAAAATATTTACAGTTTTAATGGGAAGAAAAATACTCAGAATAAGCAGAAGATTAATATATATTGCATCAGATGTTATAAAAAATGTAACTCCCAGAACTGCCAAGCGTCCTGCAAGGGGAGACTCCCATTTTGATGGATCATCTCCTACACTTCTGCTAAGGAGGTCAACGCTTCCACTCAGGCAAGAGAGGATACCTGGGGGGTTAGAAGGCACTCTCTGAAAAGGCAGAAGTGAAAGAAGAGAGTAGCACTGGACCTTAGTGCCTCTCCTGCCTGTCCCATCTATTATAGGAACTATGCATCAGAGGAGGAGGGGCCATTTAGGCCTCACACTACCTTCTTCTTTCACCTACATAAGCAGCAATCAGCTGGCACCCGCATGATATAACAAACAGCAGTTTGCATATAAATTCCTGTTTTTCAGCCATTTTAATTAAGGGTTTAAAATTCACCAGGAGCTTTTTCACCAATGTCATTTAAAAGCATTGTTGAATTGTTGATTTATTTATTTCAATCCTATTTAAATTTAATTCTCCACACTATATAGACTCCAGGGTTTTGGGTGATTGATAACAATTTTTGCATTCATTTATAGTCTAAAGAGAAAAAGAAAAAAAGCAGTTTAAAAAAAAACTTTTACACTATGAATAACAGATTTTTAGATTAGCCCACAGAGTGTTTTAAAATGATGTGAGTGGGTAATATCTATTTGGTGGTGTTGAACCCTGGTGAACTCAGATAAAACCTTCCACACGAGTTCCCACTTACTGATGTAACACTCTGTTTATTATTTCCAACCAAACATTTGGTATAAGGGGCTCAATTAGCCCGAAACCCTTCAGGTGTCTGGAGAATAGAGAGCAGGTCTGGTTTTTGGAGTTTCAAGTCATTTTGACCCCTCTCATTTAGAGTAAGGCACTTATTTCTAGTATCAAAGCTTTGTTACCATTTAGATCTTCTTATCTTTGCGAACTTGGATTTTCAGCTCTGAAATAAATTAAATCGAAAAAAAGAGAATGATTGCAGATGGTGGATGATAAAATGCGTGTTCGCTTGTCAACTATCGAGCTGTGTTTTGAGTTAATTTGCACTCAAAACAGACATATCCATCGCTTTGATTAGCAATTCTATTCTATCCACTTTAGTTTCACCGTTGTTACAATTACCCATACCAGTGGCGTACCTAGCATATGTGACACCTGGTGGGGCCCATCATTTTTTGACACCCCCCCCCATCTATATGAAAACCATGATTTTTAGTAACAATCCACACATCACACAAGAGTGTACCTAGGAAAAGGCAGCATTTTACATACTGCAGTGAGAAGTACAACATCAATACACCCATTGTAAAACTAAACAAGCCAGACTAGTACAGATCAATCCTACACAGTCAATTCTAACAGAAAACCATGTCTTTTCAAACACACAGAACATAGAAACACCTTCACCTAGTATGGAATATGTAATCACAAACTAACCCCTCTCCCTTTTACAAAACTGTAGTGCGGTTTTTAGCCATGGTGGTAACAGCTCAGACGCCCATAGAATTCTAAGCATCAGAGCTGTTACCAGCATGGCCAATGCTAAGAAAACACTCTACAGTTTTGTAAATGGGGAGATAAAATAGAAATACATAGAAAAAGGTTAAACTGAAGCACCAAGAAGCTGGACTCTGCATACAATACAACACCACAGAAACAGCAATACATCTCCCCTAAAGCAAAAAAATAAATAAATAGAATTTTTTTCTACCTTGTCTTCTCTGCCTTTGCTTTCCTCGTCTTCTTGTCACTCTCTTCCTTTCATCCACTGTCTACCCTCTTTTTGCTGCTTCTATATGACATCTTCTCTCCTTCTATTCCCCTTCCAGAAACTTTCATCTTTCCCTTCACCCCCATTGGTCAGGCATCCATCTTCTTCCCTTCCCTCCTCCAATAGTCTGGCATCTCTCTCCTCTCCTCTTCTTCCCTCTCCCAATGGTCTGGTATTTCACTCTCTCCTCTCCCTTCCCTCCACTTCCATCAGCATCTAACCCCTTTCTTTCCCTCTAACCCAATTCCATGCAGTATCCTTCCCCCTTATGTCTCTCTCCCCTTTCCCTGCACACTAATTCCATCAGCATCTGCCCCCTTTCTTTCCCTCCACCACCCTTCCATACCACCCTGACCCCCTTTTTCTCCTTCCACCACCCTGCTATGCTCATTTCTATCTTCATCCAAATCAGCAAGGTCCTATGATGACTGCTTCTGCTGCCTCTGCGCCAGAAGAGGTAAGTGATGTCGGAGGGGGGTGGGCCGGCAGATGCAGGGAATTCTGGCAAGGTCCCACAATGACTGCGGCTGCCATTCCACCCCCTCCGATGTCATTTATCTTTTCCAGAGCAGAGGCGGTAGACACAGGCATCACAGGACCTTCCTGCACTTTAGCAAGGCTGCCAACTCTGCTCCAGAGTAAGTACGGCAGCCGCACTGAGGTGCCATTTAGGGCAGCGCGAGAGGTTCCAGACCCAGCCGGCTGTACACCCCCCCCCCTTGCGCTGGCACCTGAGGCAGTCCGCATCCCCCACCTCTCCCTTGGTATGCCACTGACCCATACATAGCTTAAAGAACTTTAAATAAATAACTCTCAAATTTAATTTTTTTGTTGATTTTGCAATTTTATAATTTCCATTATAAAGTGCCGCGAAAAACATTTGCTCTATTTAGTGTGCCAGATTTTTAAAAAGTTTGAGACACACTGCCCTAGACCACCAGGGATTGCCTGAGTTAGTCCTGGGAAGTGTGAGGATCTTAGAGTGAGGTTCCAAGGTCTATGGGATTAGGAGTGGCTTGAAATGAGTCTATGAAATGTGTGTTCATGCGGAGGGGAGATCTGTGTGGGTGTTCCTTCTGTGGGGGGAGTCTTTGCTAGAGGGAGCTGGGAGAGAGTCCCAGATCTGTGTTTCATATTACTACAGCTCCAGCCCCTTTACAACAGCTCCCCAAGAGCATCAAACTGCACTTTAGCAGCCCCATGCTTCCAATTGCAGAATAATACATCTTGCGAAGTTGATTGCAAGTTGCTTTATTCCTTTACCACAGGAGTCACTAACCTGCAGTACTGAGTTACCACAGATTAGTCATTGCTGCAATAAATTAAGCTGCAGTAAACTTTAAGATTTTATTGCAAATTAGTCACCTCCCTCCTTTAGGGACTTCTTTTACTAAGTAAAAAGAGAACTTAGTGCACCCTCACATGGGTCTTTCCTGCGTGCTGTCATTTTTAATGCAGCTGTATAAATGACCTCTTTTTTTTCTATTTTTTGCCTTAATGGCTATGCGCTAATGTTGCCTTTAGCAAGTGGTCATTTTGTAAAATTACCGTGTGTGTGCTAATACTACCCATTTTATAGGCAATAAGTAAAAGCTTACGCGGTATCCAAGCACTAACCAGTTAGCATGCATTAATGTAGCTGCACTAACTGGTTAGCTCAGGACAAATGCAAAGTGATGCACATTGGGAAGAATAACCTGAATCACAATTACCGGATGCTAGGGTTCACCTTGGGGATTAGCACCCAAGAAAAGGATCTGGGTATCATCATAGACAATACCCAGACAATGAAACCATAGACAATGACATCGTAGACAATGAAACCCTCCGCCCAATGTGCGGCGGCAGCCAAAAAAGCAAACAGGATGCTAGGAATTATTTAAAAAGGGATGGTTAACAAGACTAAAAATGTTATAATGCCCCTGTATCGCTCCATGGTGCGACCTCATCTGGAGTATTGCGTTCAATTCTGGTCTCCTTATCTCAAGAAAGATATAGTGGCGCTAGAAAAGGTTCAAAGAAAAGCGACCAAGATGGTAAAGGGGATGGAACTCCTCTCGTATGAGGAAAGACTAAAACAGTTAGGGCTCTTCAGTTTGGAAAAGAGATGGCTAAGGGGAGATATGATTGAAGTCTACAAAATCCTGAGTGGAGTAGAACTGGTACAAATGGATCGATTTTTTGCTCCGTCAAAAATTACAAAGACTAGGGGGACACTCGATGAAGTTACAGTGAAATACTTTTAAAACCAATAGGAGGAAATTTTTTTTCACTCAGAGAATAGTTAAGCTGTGGAACACGTTGCCAGAGGATGTGATAAGAGCAGATAGCATAGCTGGTTTTAAGAAAGGTTTGGACAAGTTCCTGGAGGAAAAGTCCATAGTTTGTTATTGAGAAAGACATGGGGGAGGCCACTGCTTGCCCTGTATCAGTAGTATGGAATTTTGCTACTCCTTGGGCTTTGGCCAGGTACTAGTGACCTGGATTGGCCACCGTGAGAATGGGCTACTGGGTTTGATGGAGTAAGGTTATTCTTATGTTCTTATGTTCACTCTTTGCTGACATGCTTCCTCATGTGACTGTAGGATGCTTGAGCATGTCCCTCTCCCACAGTACTCCATTTTAAGCTGCTTTAGCACCTAATACAGCTAAGTAAAAATGCCCCATATTCCACTAAAATCTGGTCATTTAATAAATAAGATGTTCAGCTCTGTGGTGATACTGCACCCCCAGGTTTTATTAAAATTTAAGGAAACAGTCACTGTCCTTGTATAGCATGCACAATTCCATCCTGAGGAAAAGGACATTCTCCTTTAAGACAGCCCTTGCCAGAAAAGTCCTCAGGAGGCCTCTTTACTAGTTTACAATAATCCTTCATTGTAATTGAATCCAATATTCTGCATTTGAAGAAAGAAGATAATCAGCAAGTTTTAATTATCTGTTGTTGGCAGATTCGGGGGGAGTGTTAAAATAAAGAGGTACTTGTAGCCCTGAAGAATATGAATGCGATATCCTAATTTATGCTTGCTGATTCTGTGCCCAAATACTATGAATCAAGAAGCAAGAATAAATGTAAGGCAAGAGAATGAGGCCTGATGTCAGACATGAAAAGGGGAGGCAATGATACAAGTATTTGGGGGCAATCAAGGCAACTCCCATCTTAAAAGAGCCCTCATCAAATCAGCTAACTTGCATAGTACAAGGATCATGCTGTTGTAACTGTCCAACAAAGAGTCCATGTTTACTATGTAAGAAGCATTACTGTCTGGCTCCATTTTGGAAGACATGTAGATCCAATTCTGGTCTTACCCTGTGGCATCTACATATCCATTGCTTTCCTTAAGAAATCCACTGGCCAAACATACAATAGGAAAAACCAGGACTGCGTCAACCTGTCTTCCAATGTAAAGCATGATGTCAAACTCTCCACCCCGCAGTCAGTTGACGTGGTCAACGTTTCATTTAGATGCCAGCCATGGCAGCAAAAATAAATCCAAATATTCAGAACTGGTATCCACACAGAATGGTGAGTGCCACTGCTCTTCAGATGCTCAGCTAGGAAATCCAGATAGTGGACTGAATAGCCGCACTAAACAGATAACTGGTATCTCTATCCTAGCTCAACTAACAGATTACCCAGATCAGTGGCATAGTAAGAGGGGAGCGAGGGGGATGGTCCACCCCGGACACCTTGTTGGAGGGGGACATCGGCACCCCACCTCCTCTCTACCCACTTGCCTCTTCCCATTCCTTTCTTCCACTTGCGCGCCCCCCTCCTTCCCTTCCCACAGGCCTCTAGTTGAAGTTGTTGTTCATGGCGGTTAATGTGCTCTTCGCGATCCCATAAGCTCTCCCGTTGATGTCACTTCCAGGTGCCACGCATAGGAAGTGACATCAAGGGGAATGCCGACAAGGTTGCAAGGAGCACGTTGTTGACTGCCGTGAGCAACAACTTCAACTAGAGACGCGAGGGAAGGGAAAGGGGAGGGGCATGCATGGCAGGCAAGATCAGGGAAAGAGTGGGGGGCAGAGACGAGGGTGGGGAGGGACCCCCGGCTCCTCTCACCCTTGCTACACCACTGATCCAGATGCCCTCAAATTCTATATATGGTGCTTAAAATTGTGTGTGCCCAATTTGCACATACAACTTAATTTAATAATGAGTCAATTAGTGCCAGTAATTGGATGCTAGTAATTATTGGTGCTAATTGGCAACAGTTTGCATTTATGCATGCATCTTCCTACTCAGTACTCTATAAATATGTGCATGTAAATATTGAAGCGCCATGGGAGGAGCAAGGGCAGGTCAGGGTGTTCCTAGAATTTGTATGCAGTACTATAGAATACAGTAGATCTGCTCCTAATGTATGCACAAGGGTTTATGCCAGGTTTCAGTTGCTGTAAATCAGTATATCTCAAACTGTTTGCCAAGGGACACTAGTGTGCCTCTTGAGATTTCAGGTGTGCCGCAGTACACTGTGAAGGAGGAGAGGAGCTGACTGCCTACCGGACATGCCTCTCGTGGCGAGAGGCACGTCCTGTAGGCAATCAGTGGGTGCCAGCACCTATCATTCTCTCTGGCCCTCTTCCCTTCTGGCACCCCCCCCCCCCGCACCCCCCACACTGGCATCTCAGGGCCTGCCTTGAGGGTCTTCACACAAACATAGACATCGACACGATGATGTCATGCATGCATGTGATGTCATCACGGCAATATCCGCACACTTCCAGGTGCCTCGAGCCGGGCCACTATCTTTAGTGTGCCATGGCTCGAGATAGTTTGTTGTAAATCCTCACACCCAAAACTAGGTGTTGATCTCGGTGCTAGGCGCTACGCTATAAAGGGCGCTCAACTCGTAGCACCATTTATAGAATAGCACATAGAGCTCATTTTTTTCATTGCCCAAATTTGGGCGCCTTTTATTGAATTAGGCTTCTAGGCCCTGATTCTATAAATGGTGCCTAGTTCCTAGTAGTTGTCAATCAACCACTAGATGCCATTTATAGAAGCACACCTAGTGTTGAATCCTCAGGCGCACTGCCATTTAGGCCAGGGTTTTCTTGGACTAAATGAGTGTGCCTAAGGTAGGGACCTAGTGGTGCCCAAGTCATTCCACACCCAACTCTGCCCCAGTCACAACTATATTCCATGTAGGAGCAAGTAGGCATCTCGGTATAGACACTTACCTTGAAGTGATAGGCAACTACCAATTTAGGCACCTACCAGCAAATTAACTTTTTTTAATTCATTTTTTTATTTGTTTTTAACAGTGCTTTCAATTATCAGCACTGATTAAGCCAATTAAAAAAAATTAAGTTAGGCACCTAGATCAGCATCTTTTATAAACTCTGGACCTTAATGCCAAGATGGTCTGTAAGCATACTGAGCAACACTATCTAAATCAGTGGTCTCAAGCTTGCGGCCCGTCAGGTACTATTTTGATGCCCTCGGTCTGTACATGATTGTCCATTCCACAAGTGTCCGGCGGTCGCTGTAACCTCACGCAAGCACTTTCCTGTATCTGTACTCAATTGTGAGGTGGAGTCCAATCGCGTGCAGATGCAAGAAAGCGCTTATGTGAAGTTACAGCAGTGAGGTGGCAACGTTCCAGAACGTAAGATGACCACTGGAACAATGGTTGGAGGCAGTGCAGCTTGTGTGTGTGTCCGGTTCTGGAGAAGGTGAGAACTGAAGGCAGTTGCGGACACCTGTTATAACTGTTATAATCTTATGTTGATTCAAAGGAAAGTGAAAGATGTTAAACTTTAATTGTGAGGGCCACATAAAAAATAGTTAATGCTTTATTAAAGAAATGACAATTTTGCATGAGGTAAAACTCTTTATAGTTTATAAATCTTTCCTTTAACAGTTAAAGGAAAGATTTATAAACTATAAAGAGTTTTACCTCATGCAAAATTGTCATTTCTTCTTCAAGTACCTACAAATCCAAAATGTGGCCCTGCAAAGGGTTTGAGTTTGAGACCACTGATCTAGATGTACCCCTGAATATTCCCTGTGTCCCTGGGCAAGTCACTTACCCCCCTTTTTTTTTTTTTTTTAAATCAAACTGCGCTAGAGGTTTTTAGTGTAGGCCAGCAAGGTAAGCCCTCCGATGCTCATAGGAATTTCAGGAGTATCGGAGCATTTACCATGCTGGCTTATGCTAAAAACCTTTTCATATTTTTTTTTATTCTAAGTGCACTTTCAAATTTCACCAAAACATGATCGTTTTGTTCAAAAGCATCCAACTGTGGGTAGAATGAAGTTTGTGGTATTTTTATATGTTACCCAGTGACAATATTGGGGCTCATTGCCTCTTCCTGCCCAAACAATTATCCTCTGCAAACCCAGACTACATATGATTAAAAATCCCAAAACGCTGAAAGATAGAAAATGTAGTTATAGCATAAAAGATTCCTGATGACTTGCGGCTATTTATTAGGTCTTTAAGAGCCCCTCAGCTATTCCTGATTAAACATTTGCCTAGACTTAATTGTATAGAACTATTTTGGCTAAAAAAGAGGTATCAGTACATTGGTTTCACCTTTTTCTAGCTGCCTTCAGAAATTTCCTATTAGGCATGATCTCAAGGAAGTGAAAGTAAACCTTAACAGCCCCCTCCCTCCCCCTCCAAAATTAAAAGTTCCCAAAGAAAGAAAAGCACAGGATCAGAAAGCCTCAGGAGGTTTAAATGCCTACTGATAGCATTAGCCTCTAAGATGTCTTCCAGATGCATGCCGAAAGTGATTATTAAACTGGCTTAGCATTCTGTGCTCAGTCTGCCCTTTTGTGGAATCATGCCCTTTCCGAAAAGGTTATCTGGTTGTACCAAGCAGATTAAAATTACAATCTTTGGAGTTGCAGGGCCCAGACTGTGGAACAGTCTTCCTCTGGATCTAAGGCTTAAACAATGTTATGTATCATTTAAAATTCAAGATAACAGAAAAAAGAGATAATAACAAAAGGTGCTGAAAAATCCAGCATACACACAACAAAGAAGCACAATGGCCTGAACAATGGGGACGAGAATATTCTTTATTCCAATGGCTCGTGTTTCGGCAAAAAGCCTGCATCATGAATCCCGATTCCTGGGAAATTAATGCATAAAAGCAACACTTAACATGCTGAAATCCTCTTTTCAAAGGTTTCAGCACATTAAGCATTTCTTATGTGCGTTAATTTCCCAAGAATCAGGACCCCTTTTAAAAGAATTTCCCAAGAATCAGGACATTTTAAAAGAAAATCAACCTGATTTTCGAATGGTGGTTCAAAGCCTGGCTTTGTCTAGATTGGATTACTGCAACAGTTTATATTTGGGTCTTTCTCAGTCTTCTAGCAGGGCATTACAAGTTATACAGCATGCTGCAATACGCTTGATAGCAGGATTAACGCAATTTGATCATGTCACTACGCCGATGAAAGCTTTACATTAGCTGCCAGTGCAATTTAGTCCACAGTTTAAAGTGCTGGTGCTGATGTCTGGCATTGCTCCAGTTTATTTTAAGCAAGTTTTACAAAGCCATGTTCCTGTCTGCTCCACTTAGATCTGTGGGATCATGACAATTTTCATTCGCAAAAAATCATTATGCAGATACTCGGGGAAGCTGTTGTCCTTCATTGGGCCTTGACTATGACATAAGCTGCCTGGTACTTTGTGCCTTTCATCGACTGTTTCTGAGTTTAAGAAGGATTTGAAAACATATTTGTTTGTACAAGCATATTGTTGATGAGAAAGCTGCTTACTAGCCAAGGAATCAATACAGAATGTTTGTGCTGTTGTTGATTTTATTCTGAATGTTTTATTGGTACCTGCTTAGTCAATAGGCAAGTAATTAATGAAATAAATAAATGTTTTTATGATAGGACATTTATGACTATGTAGTAAAACAGGAGCATGTATAATAGGTTAAGAAATTAGGTGGTTTATTTTTATATATGTGTACTAATGTGGTTTTATTTAAATTTATAATATTTTATTAAAGGAATCAAATAAATATGCAATAATATAATACAAAGAGATATTCATTACAATTAGATTCACAATAATAATATTTCTGTACATATTTCTATCATTCCTCCAAAATATATTCCATATGACCTAATCCATATGACCTACCTCCCCCTTGATCCCTTCCCCTTCCCCCCCCCCCCTCATTCTTTGGTATAACATTTTATTAAAGGAATCCAATAAATATACAATAAAGGAATCCAATAAATATACAATAAAATAGTCATTAGATTTAAATTTACCATATAAATTTTTCATCATATGTCTATCATTCCTTCAACATATATTCCATATTACCCATTATATCTCTCAATACACTCTCCCTGTTTCCTTTCCCCCTTCCCTTTCCCCCTATTCACCTCTCCCCCCTTCCCCCCATTGTTTTAATTTTAATTATAACATTGTAATGAATGAATTAAAAATACAATTCAAGTAATTCCACACATATTACTATCATCCTCCTATTCCCACCCCTACCCTAGAATGAAAGGTGACATCAAGTACAAAATATTAAAATGCAAAGAACGTTTCCAAAGCTTCAATGTAAAGCATTAAGAATCATACTTCTTGCTCTAGAGCAGTGATTCCCAACCCTGTCCTGGAGGAACACCAGGCCAATCGGGTTTTCAGGCTAGCCCTAATGAATATGCATGAGAGAGATTTGCATATGATGGAAGTGATAGGCATGCAAATTTGCTTCATGCATATTCATTAGGGCTAGTCTGAAAACCCAATTGGCCTGGTGTTCCTCCAGGACAGGGTTGGGAACCACTGCTCTAGAGGATAAATTTTGTATATAAGGGTCCCAAATTTTCAGAAAAAATTGAGTTCTTCTAGGAAGTTTACGAACCTCCCAAACCTCAAATAAGATTAAACGATGAAATTTGTTCCTCCAATGCCAATAACTAGGAGGATCTTTCTGTAACCAATATTGCAAAATGCATTTATGACCAATCATTTATGCCTTTTGAAATAGAATACTTCTTCCCTGTCCAAAACTCCCACAAGCCGTAGCTTTACTAAATAACAACCCCCCCCCCTTGGAGATTCCACCAATTGATAATTCCAATGATGAAGTGGGGGGGGGGGTTAACTGTAATCGTCTTGACATTATATGAAGAGATAGGATATCACATATGTAAAGGAAAGGAAAGTGACTGACTGTTGAGCATAGTAACTGTTGTGACACTGCAACCCAGCCTTTGATTTAAGCTCTTGAGAATGACTTTTGAATTTGGCTCTTGAATGTGGCACCTGACTCTAGCCCTCAGGCTTGGAACTTGAGTACATATGTCTGTGATGTGTATCTCAGGGCCATAGCAAGCTATGTGCGGGCAGTGCGGCCACACAGGACACAAGAAGGTGGAGGATCCAAATCCTGTCCATTGCCTTCCCTACTTGCCTGCAACACAGTGGGCGGGTTAGGAGCTTTGGGGGAGGGTGTCACACAGGGAGATTTCAGGCTCGGGGCAGTCCTGGTATATCTCATCCATGGGTTTTAGACATTGGTGAATCTCACATTCTAAGTCTGTCTTTCAAGTGTGAAGTTAATGAGTCTCCTGGAATGTTTAAAGAGATCTATAATTTCACTGGTGACTTGGGTACAGAAAATGGATTGCGAGGGCTGAAACTGTGGAGAAAGCAGCAAAAAAAGTGACAGAAGCGTTG
Organism: Geotrypetes seraphini; assembly: GCF_902459505.1. Classification (NCBI taxonomy): domain Eukaryota; kingdom Metazoa; phylum Chordata; class Amphibia; order Gymnophiona; family Dermophiidae; genus Geotrypetes; species Geotrypetes seraphini. Next base: position 261,023,839 of record NC_047085.1, on the reverse strand, counting down.
GAGATGTCTATAAAATGCTGGAAACCTAGAGGGGTGCAATTGTATCCCTCATATCATGATCCTCAAACTATGTTTCTAATCACTGCTAGTTGCAGGCCCCAGTTCATGCCAAAGACCTTCACAAGAAGGAGGAAGGTCAGACAGCCATGCTGCTAAGCTGGCACATTTGTCTGGCATATGAGGAGCCATCCATCATCATGCCCACACCTTCAATAGTTAAGCCACCAAGAAGGAAGAGGCAGGAGGCTCGATTCATTCAAGGTCAGTCCGTCTTTAACCTGTGGCTTTCTATCACTAAAAGCCGAATATGAAAGGTCTACACAAAGCACTTGATCAAAATGTGGCAGGAATGAATTCTAGCACTATCTTCTCATCTTCATCATTAGTATTATAAATGAGAGGAATTAATTTGCAATAAGCAGAGAAGTGTCGATTTTCCACAAAGTCAAGCAAGTCACATAGACAGAAAAAGTCTAGCCCGGGAGGAAGGAGTGTTCAGCCACACAAACTACAGCTCGCGTTTAAGGAGAACAGCCCTGAGGCACTGCAAGCTGTTAAGAGTCCATTTTGAGCCAGCGTTAATCAGTTGTGGGGTGAAAACAAGGCAATTGCCCTGGGTTTCCTTGCTACAGGGGGTCTCCAAGCCTGCTAAAGAAAATGTAGCTTTCTGGTGGGCTTTTGCCCCCCCCCCCTCCCAAGTTTCCATCCATCCCTGGGTCCGTTTTAAAGCTTCTGTCTTAGCACATGTGGGGAGCTCAGGTACAAGCATGGTCAACTAGTAGCATAAACAACATAAAGTCAGCAGACTGTTCCTGATTTTCTCTAGATAATCATAGCCAAGAAACGTACCCATAAATGAGTCAGTTTCTCCCTTTTTACTTTCTGGAATCTGTCTTGCAGTTTTCAAAATCAGAATTTAGAACTCAGCTTCTGCTCATTTTTCTCTGTTTCTGTTATTGATTGATTGATTGATTGTGGGGATCCTTTTACGAAGCTGGGATAAAAATGTGTTTTTCCACCCCCACCCCCATTTTTTTTGCATTAATGGTCATGCACTGTTACACAAATCCAAAAAAGGCAAAAGTTTCTCTGCTACTATCTACCGAAAAAGAGACTGACCACAACACTTTGTTGCAATACGATAGCTTCCATCCAAGACACCTACGAGAAAATGTCCCCGTTGGCCAGTTTTTCAGGCTGCACTGCATTTGTTCGGATCAACTTGACTTTAAGGAAGAAGCCACAGAGAGGTGGCAGCGCTTTGAAGAAAAAGGTTATCCTAATTCAGTCATTAAGAAGGCTGGAGAAGAGGAGAATTAGAGGGGATATGATTGAGACTTACAAGATCATGAAGGGCATAGAGAAAGTGGAGAGGGACAGATTCTTCAAACTTTCGAAAACTACAAGAACGAGAGGTCATTCGGAAAAATTAAGAAGGGACAGATTCAGAACCAATGCTAGGACACCTGGTAGACACCTGGTGGACACCTGGAATGCACTTCCAGAGGGCATGATAGGACAGGGTACAGTATTGGGGTTCAAGAAGGGATTGGACAATTTTCTGAAGGAAAAGGGGATAGAGGGGTATAGATAGAGGACTAATACACAGGTCCTGGATCTGTTGGGCCGCCGCACAAGCGGACTGCTGGGCACGATGGACCTCTGGTCTGACCCAGCAGAGGCACTTCTTATGTTCTTATGAGGGCATTATATGCCCAGCATTCATTATTATTGAAGCCTCGCCCTGTTCCTTCTGAGCCTTCTTTGGTATATTTATTTATTATTTTATTTCTTCCATTTGTGCGTCTCACATACCTATACAAGCTCTAGGCGACATTACAGAGGAAAGGGTTAGAGGAGGTTAGGGAGGACTATGGAGGGCAGGAAGGAGTGGAGAGAATAGAAATTCCTAAGTTTACAGATAGGAGCATCTAAATGAATTAAAGTAATATGTAAAATGTAATATGTACTTCCATATTCTCAACATGCATTCAAAATCAAACACACCATCATCAAACGGCATTGGACTGTTTTACGGTTTCATTCAGACTTGCCTTCTCTCGAGGCAGGAAATTGAGAAAGCATTTGATGCGGTCCGATTTCCAACAAGTTGATGGACAATGCTGAAGATCTCGAGGTGGGTGTCATCCAAGTGGGAGGTGCAGTATGCAGTGTGTACACTGTACCTCTGGAGCAATTTCAGTGTTTTAGAGAAGGAGATCGTGGGTATGCTTATTCAGATTGCAGCTCCACGGGAGTTGTGTATACAATGCCTCTGTGTTTTGTTATATGTGGGATATGCTATGCATCAGGTCTGTACTAGGATCATGGAACATCTCAGCAGTGGCGTAGTAAGGGGTGGTTCAGGGGGTGTGGACCACCCCGGGTGCCGAATCGATGGGAGTGCTGGCTCCTCTCCGCCACACCCCACCACGCTTGCGCCATCCCTCCTCCCCACCCCGTATCTCTGAATTATCTTTGCTAGTATGAGCAACTTCTGCCTGTTGCTCGTGACAGCTTGGTACCCCTCTGAATCACTTCCGGGTCACAGGGCCAGGAATTGACATCAGAGGGAAATCCGATGCTGGCACAAGAAGCATGCTGCCAAAGCTGGCGAAGATTTAGAAGTACGTGGGAGTGGGGAGGGAAAGCACAAGTGTGGAATGGGGGGCAGAAAGGAGCGTGGGGGGCAATGCGGAAGGAGTGGGGGTGGGCAATGCAGAAGGAGTGGGGGAGGGACGCCACACCCCAGGCGCTTCCTACCCTTACTATGCCACTGCATCTCAGTATATTAAGAACGGTGGTGAAAGAAGCCCCATTCGTACAGCATTGGATGCAGATGGGGCATTTGGTGATGCAACTCAAGTTCTCTATTATCAAGGCCTCAAAACTGCCCCACAGGGGGATCTGGAAATGTTTCTATGGAGAAGGAAACAGCGATGGATTTTCAAATTGAACACAGCCCCCATAGTCTCCATCATGAGACTGAGTGGCGAGCTTTTCTTGGTCGAGCACATTTGGATGTTTGTGGTGGTTCTTTAAGACTTTTTGAAGCTGGAGCCAATAAACAGTTGGGTATACAGATTGGAAACTGTTTGGCCAATCAGGTAGTGTTACATGTGACATCAGTATGCTTACAGAAGCATGGAATTTTTTTGTAGTTGCATTACTCTGGAGAAGTCAGCAAGTCTGAGAAGTAGGTTCCTGCCTGAATCTGTTTTCATGTGATGGCCAGAGTCAGTTTTAGACATGCTGGAGTCCAGGACAGAAATTAAAGAGGGGATCCTAGATCCCTCTATCTCTCTCCTTCCTGCTTCTCATCCACCCACCTGCCATTATTACCACACATAAAACAACTTTAAATGAGATGACTTCTTCACAAAGAAAACACAGATAGTTCTTCACCAAATACAGAACAAGGGACTGCAAATAGAATTTTTCGCTCCATAAGATGCACTTTTTCCACCCCCATAAGCCCCCCTGGGGTTCTGCTGCTGCTCGTGGCCCCCATTCCAACGTCAGATAGAAGATCCGGGCCAGCCAATCGCTGGCCCAGACCTTATCTCTAACTTCAGAATTGATGTCAGAGGAAGGCTTGTGGGCCCAATTGCACGCTGCTGGCCCTTCGTGGAGTTGCGGCAGCAGGAGTCAGCCACTTTGCCCTGTTGGCAGCAGAAGTCAGCAGCAGGAGTCAGCCACTGCCATGTTGGCAGCGGCATCAGGTGTGCGCTGCGTCCAGGAGTGCAGGAGCCTCATTTTGAGTGCGGTGCGGTCCAGGAGTGCAAGAGCCTTGTTTTGGTCAGAGGAGCAGGCTTTTGGTCTTCAGTGGAGGGATCTTCAGGCTCCTGAGACGTCGGCAGTGCTGCAGTTCCTGCGTTGGGTCCTTGAGGATCATTCCTGTGGACAGTTCAGGGGTGAGTGTGTGTGTGTGTGTGTTCAGTGGGAGGGGGGTGTAGCTTGGTGTGGGTGGCACTGGTGTATGGCCTGTGGGTATGCTAGTGGCCTGGTGTATGGCCTCTGGTTATTTGGGGTAGTGGGGTGTTGGTAGGTTGGGGTTTACCAGGGTTTGGTAAAGGGGATGTTTGTGCTCCTTATGGCGTCTGCTAAAAAGACTTATTCCAGGGGAGGGAGGGGTGATGGAGCTTGGAGGGGTCGTTCTGCAGTGGTGGCAGTGCCTGTTGGCAGACCAGGGAAGAAGAATCAGCGTGGCAGGGAGGAAGGCATGCAGGCTTCGGTGTGGGAGGGAGGAAGGCTGGCAGGCTTCAGTGCAGGAGGGAATAGAAAGAGACAATGGTTGGACCTGAGGAAGTAAGGAAGAAAAGAAAGAAAGAACTATCTAGTGCAACCAGAAATCACCAGACAACAAAGGTAGGATTTCAATTTAGTGATCAAAATCTGTCTGCTGCAGTATATTTGTCTATTTTTCTAGGGGGCTGGGTTCAGAGGCACAATTTGGTTCAGAATATTTTTTCTTGTTTTTTCCTCCTCTAAATCTAGGGTGTGTCTTATGGTCAGGTACATCTTATGAAGCGAAAAATATGGTAGGCATTTTAAGACCAAAATTGAACTGGGAATCTCAAGAAATTCAACTCAGGCAGTACTGCAACACTGGAGAAACAAAAACATAAGTGCATTTCTTTTTGTACTGAACATAATCAGTGGCACAGCCATAGGGGGGTCCTAGGTCCAGGCCTCACCAAAATTAGCCACCTCCTTTACTATGGCTGGTGGGGTTCCCAAAGCCCTGCCAGCTGAAGGCTACCTTCTTATCCTCCTCCTCCAGTCTGGCAGCCAGAAATCTTCAAGCTCTGCAGCCAGCTGCATTGTCCCTGAGTTGCTATTGGCTGCAGAGCTTGGAGAGATCTGTCTGCTGAACAGGAAGAAGAGGATTTCAGCTGGTGGGGCTTTGGGATCCCTGTCAGGTCAGTTATTTATATTTTGCATTTGGGCAGGGTGAATGAAGAAAATTTGGTGCCCACCCACTTTAGGTTCCACTCTACTCCCCAATCAGCTGTAAGGGGTGCATGTGGGGAAGAAGTAGGGGGCAAAGAAGAGAGTGGGGAGGGGCACCTCTCACTCTCATTACACACCACTGTTCCCATTGTCTGTTATCTCTCTTCCCTCCTTCTCTTCCCTCTTCCCCTATACTTTGCTCTGGCATCTCTCTCTTCTCCTTCCTTCCCTCCCACCCAGTGGTTTCACATCTCTCTAATTCCCTTCCTATAGTCTGGTATCTTTCTACTCTCCTTCCCACATTCTGGCATCTCTCTCCTCTCCCATGGTCTGGCATCCCTCTCTCCTTCCCTTCCTCTTCCCATGATCTGGAATCTCTCTCCTCTCCTTCCCACAGTCTGGCATCTCTCTCCTCTCCTTCCCACAGTCTGGCATTTCTCTTCCCTCCTTCCCTTCCCTCTTCCCCCCTACTTTGGTCTGGCATTGCTCTATCCTTCCCACCTCCTCCAATCTGGAATCTCTCTCTCATCCTTCCCTGGTCTCTCTCCTCCATTCCTGGTTTCACATCTGTCTTCTCCTTTCTTTCCTCCTTCTCTCCCTCCCCTTGGTCTAACATCTCTCTTCTTCCCTTCTGCCTTCCTGTGGTCTGATATCTTTCTCCTCTCCTTCCCATAGTCTGGAATATCCTTACTTCCTTTCCATTCCCTAGTCTGGCATCTCTCTCTCCTTTCCGCTCTCTTCCCCTTCCAGTGGTCTGACATTTCTCTCTCTCTCTCTCTCCCTCCTTCCATCACCCTTCTCTGGAATCTGGCATCTCTCCCTTTCTTGAGTCATCTCTCCTCCCCCCCAGTGTAATATTTCTCCTTCCCTTCCTCCTTTCTGCCCCCTGCAGTCCAACATCTCCCCTTCCTTCCTTCTTTTGGCCCCCCTTCCCAGTCCAACATGTCTCCCTCCTTTCCCTCCACCAGTCCAACATTTCTTTCTGTCTCCTGCATGTTTTCTCTCACCTGGTCCTCATTCCCTCCCACAACATCTCTATCTCTCTCCATGAATCCCACTTTTTACTATCTGCCCTCTCCCCCTTCCCCTGAGTGTGACATTTCTCCTTCCTTCCTTTCTGCCTTCCCCATCCAACATCTCTCCCTCTCTCTCTATAAGTCCAAAATTTTCTGCCTCCTGCAAACTCTCTCTCTCCTCACCCCATCTCTCAAGTGTGACATTTCTCCCCCCCCCCCCTTCCCCCACCAGTGCATCTCTCTCTCTCTCTCTCTCTGTCTCCTTGCTTCTTGTGCACTCTTTCTGCCCCGGCTCTTTTCTACCCTGCTCTTTTCTACCTTCATTTGTGGTCCAAAGTACACTGCCGGTGGAAGCCAATTGCATACACTACCCTGCTACCGGCACTGGGCCCACCTCTGATGAAACAAGTTATGTTAGAGAAAACTACAGTAGTGAGAAGATGCTGGTGTTAGTAGCAGGACAGACAGGAGATATGATAGAGACATTTAAATACTTACATGACGTAAATGCGCATGAGTCAAGTCTCTTTCATTTGAAAGGAAGCTCTGGAATGAGAAGGTATATGATGAAGTTAAGAGGCAATAGGCTCAGGGTAATCTAAGGAAATATATTTTTACAGAAAGGGTGGTAGATGCGTGGAACTGTCTTCCGGAAGAGGTAGTAGAGACAGAGACTGTGTCTGAATTCAAAAAAGCCTGGGATAGGCATGTGGGATCTCTTAGAAGAAGAGATAATGGTTACTGAAGATGGGCAGACTGGATGGGCCATTTGGCCTTTATCTGCCATCATGTTTCTATGTTTTTATAAAGATCTGTTGCCATTGTTTATAGTTCCTTTCAATTGGCCTCACTATCTTTCTTCTTCCCTTATCTTCTGCTACCCATACAATCTATTTTAAATAATATTTAAATGAAGAGGTTTCAGTGAGACATTAGTTCTCTCTGGCACATTATTCAACCAACAAACATTGAGCAAGTAGCTCTGTTCATCATTCTAATGTCACATCATATTGTTCCTCTGTGGTGAAAATTGATAATGCTGAATATACAGCCACTGTGACATCATTGCTTATAAAATCCAAGCTTCAAAATAAAGCTTATCTTAATATAAAGTATTGGAGCTCTGTTGCCATCCAATGAGGGACTCCGACTTCCACTTCTTTCAACTCTGAAGGAGAATAAAGGTTGAAAGTTTTTCAAATTGTGCACAGTCAGAGGAGCAATTAGATCCTGAGGAAGACAGTGAACCGGGGGTCCCTCATTGGATAGCCCATAATCTGAAGGCCCTTTGTGCTGTTTCTTTTGTTGTATAATTTGTACTGTGTGTCCCTCTTCATTCCTGAAAGAAATATGTAGGCCACATTACAATACAGTCTTTTGCTTTTCCATATTGCCCCAACACTAATATATTCAAAACCTTCCTACACCAGAGTTTGAGCTACATATTGAAGTTGTCTGTGCAGTGTTATCTTTCCTCTCCTTTTCCACTGACAGTACTTCTGAGAATGCAACAGCTCTTACCAGGGGCTTCAGTGACATGGGGACAGAATTTGTCCCAGTCCCCATCCCCACGGTTAACCAGGGGAAACCATCCTCATGTCATTCTTTAAGTAGAGAGGGAAGAATCAGAGTAGAATGGGCATAACCAATGACCCTCAAGACTTGCTTTGAAGAATGCTAGCCTAGAAGGACTGAGGTTGAGATAGACACTAAAGGATGACATGGGTTATCCGCGAAGATGGGGACAAATTCTGTCCTGTCATTCTCTACATCCTCTTCCAATTTTTGGAGATTTCTTTGTGCTACAAGGGTGCTTTTCTGGCCAGGTCATTTGATCTCCCAGGTGGATTATAAAATCAGTTGTAGAAAGGAGCACTACTTTTCTATTTGATGATATTCAAAATTTGGTTTAAATTTCTACAAGTTGGAGTATTTGGAGGGAGAAAGAATGTAAACAGCAAGGGACAGAACCAAGAGATAAATACCAATAGAAAGAACCACACCCCCTGCACACATGCGCACACACACACACATATATCCTCCCACATACATACTCACCCTTCCCTTTGTCTTCCCCCTTATCTTCCTCTCCCCTTTTTTCTTTTCCACTTCCGTTTCCTTTTCTACCTGCACACATCCTTTCTCTCTTCCTTTTCCCTCCCTCCCCCTTCCTCTTCTTTTTACTAATCCCCGCCCCCTTCCCTTTTCTTTCCTTTATTCTGATTTCTGGCTAATATTTACTATGCATTATATTTTATTTGCTTCACCACATGGTGCAGTATTATGAGCTGTATTTCAAATACTCCATGCTTCACTTCTTATGTTTTTGAATTATTTTAAGGATAGTTTGTTTACCAAAGAAATAAGCATATCCATATTAATCTTTATGCATTAGAATATTATCATAGCCTCTGTGCATCTGTCTATCAGTATACGATCTGCCAGAAATACCTGTACAATTCTCATATTTTGTGTTTATTCAATTTTTAGCTGCCTGGTTTTCACAAAAGAAAACTTTCAAATCATAATCCAGTTGTTTAAGTCTAGTGTACAAAGTTGCTGTATGAAATAAAAGTAGAAAAGTTAAATAAATTAAAAAAATATATATTGTCATAGTCTGAACGGATTAAAAGTATTATCTTAAGAATATGAATTTAGGGCTCCTTTTACTAAGTTGCGTTAGGGCTTTAACGCGCGGAATAGTGTGCGCTACAATGCTGTACGCGCTAAACGCTAACGCCAGCATTGAGCTGGCATTAGTTCTAGCCATGTAGCATAGGGTTAGCACGCACCAATCTGCTGCGTGCGCTAAAAACGCTAGCGCACCTTAGTAAAAGTAGCCCTTAATGTTTTTTTAAAATCTTTTTCTGATATAATGTACAGCAAAATTGTACTTCTCACTCCAATTAGTTATGTTTTTAATTGTTTCTGCTTGGTCATATGATGAGCTTCTTCTATGTTACATTCCGTAACTCTAGATGACTTTTCCTACTCTGCTTGCAATTTTAACAATCAATGACCATTGTGTAGCTGATATACGCTTACTAAAACTCATTGTTATGATGTATGCTGACACTTGCTGATTGTCAAATTACATACTTCTCCTGCTTTTTAAACATTTGAAGGTGCCGTGTGTTGTGGGCTAATTAGTATGGTCTTAATGCAACGTTAGACCATATTTTTCACCTTTGGTCCAATGAGGTGCCTTGTTCTCATTTGCATCAAGTTCCCTTTTTAATTTTTTAATTTTGTACCTTATTTTTTCCACTATATACAAGCATCCCAATTTGCTGAGCAGCATGGGTATGCTGTGTCTGTTTCTATGGTAACCGGCACTTTTGAGCATTCCGCTTTCAGTACTGCTTGTTCTAAAAGAGCGATTGGTAACTTTTACTATTATTGCTTTTATTGCTCTCTCCCGCAGGCATCCCATTTTCTTAAATGAGAGAAGAAGGTTACACTTTATTTACAATCTTTTTTAAGGTATATTTATAGCCAGTGGTGATACTCATCCGATAGTAAAAAATAAATAAATAAATAAATACACACAGCATTTCTAATATGGAGGTTGTTGGGAGTGGAGGGGGGGTTTGCTACTACAAACCTACATGTGCAATTTGTAAGCCTTATTTATAACTATTTCTGTTTCTCAGTTTATTTTTCTTTTGGCAATAATTTTTTGAGAGTGCACCACTATACTGTATTTAAATGGAATGAACAGTACTTTTTTATCAATTGATTAGATTAGGGTATTCTGAGGTAATTTTTGCAGACTTCTTTGGGCCCTTTCTCTAAAGCTTAGCATGCACTAGTGGACATTGATTTGCACGAAGGCCCTATAAATGATGCCTAAAGATAGACACCTAAATTGGTGGGCCTAATTGCGGCTGCAATGCAGAAAATGCTCTGATACCCATTAAATCCCTATGGAAAGTGGAGCGATTACTGCAGCAATAGGTAGGAGGAATTCTCACTCCATTCTGCCACCAGATGCTCTCCCCCCCAACTCCCCCCGTACCTTTGTGAGAAGCTGCGATCAGGAGGGATGCTTAGTCCCTCCTGCTCCGAGGCTCGCCAGTCCAAAATGGTAGGCCTTCCTCTCCCCAGGGCATCATGTGATGCACAGAGAGGAGCACAGATACCTAAGGGCCCTCCCAATGGGCAGGGCCTTAGGCATCTGAACCAATCAGGCTTTAGGCCCCTCCCCATGTATCACATGATGCACCAGGGAGGGAAGGCCTGCAATTTTGAACTGGCGATCCTCGGCGCAGCAGGGACCGAACATCCCTCCTGCTCTCAGCTTCTCACAAAGGTACAGGGGGGAGTTGGAGGGGAGCATCTGGTGGCAGAATGGAGTGAGTATTCCTCCTACCTTTTTGTGGGGGAGGGGAGAAGGTACAGGATGGTTTACAGCGGGGGTCCTGGTGAGGGGGAGACTTTGTTGGCAGGAGTGAGTGGGCATCTCTCCTGCCATTTTTGCTGCTGTAGGGAGGGGGCTCCCAGTGCTGGTTTGTGGGGGGGTCTTTGGAGAAGGCCATCATCGGCAGGGGTGGCCAACATGGCATTTTTTTAATGGGACAGATATTTTCCATGTGTAACACATGCACATCTGTGCCATTAAAAAAAAAAGAAAATGCCCCAACAGCTGTGGGGCTTCCTCTACCACTCAGCTATTAGAGCTTCCCCAAACCGGCTCTGCACATGTGTCAGGCAGGGAATGAAACGGGGCCATGTTGGGACCCCTAAATCCTGCTTAAGCTAAGTGCCACATGTTTTGTACATGCTATCATCTAAAGTGACTTCTAAACTTATTGAACTTTCATGTGCAAGAGTTTTTTGAAATCAGATTCAAGCAATATTCTGTGGAGTTAATGATCAAAGTTTTTATAAAACTACAATGACTGGAAGGTGAACTCTTTTCCCAAGGGAGGTTTTAAAGCCTTCCTTATAGAGTTCCATATCTCTGAACAATTTTATAAACTTTATTTTGATCACTCTCCATGAATTTTGTAGTATCCAGGTCTGTTGTACGTATACATTCTAAGCAAGGACAAGGGTTGCACCTTGAGCAGAAGGCCGAGGCATTCCACCCTCCTTGACTCTTGCCACATATTAACCAGACATACATTTACCCTTTTTCTCTTATCTTGTTTAAGCATCCCTTATATGGGCAACAATCAGACTTTGCCTGAGCAAGGCTAATCAAGAGAGCTTAAGAAGCATGCATTATAACCTTTGGACTGTCACATGCCATAGTAAGATTTGAGACATATCAGAAATGTACACATTGGGAATCACTTTATTGTAACTGTTATTATGTATTCATATGTCACATGAGATAGTAGCTTTGAGACCCACATGATATAGATAAACAATGGTTTAATCCTCACTGTATATGCATTATGAAATTATAACCTTGTAGAGCATTAACTAAGTAATTAATGGAGATATGATTCTCAATAAAAAGAGGGAGAGACCATTCATTTGGAGCGCCTCCTCCTGACTCTAAGATTGCGTGTATGTGTGTTTCCTTTGTGGGGCATTCCTACAAGTGGTGCCCGAACACAGGGACCTTTGCCAACCCTCGCTCTGCTTGCTCCGTCTGACGATTAGACTTGGTGCACCTCATCCTCCGGGATCCCTTCGAGTAAGTATGGGTAATTCCCTGTCAGATTTACAGCGTGCTCATGTGACAGAATTGAAGAATATTCTGAGACATACAGATAGAGAGGCCTCTGATTCACAGTTAAACTGTTTAGTACTAGAGATAGGAGAGCACTGCTCCCAGTATTCGGACAAGGGATTATTAACATTAGAAGATTGGCTTAGAGTCGGGAAAGTTTTGTATGCTGAGCCTCTGGCCTCGGCAGCCATATGGGTATGGCCTCAGTGTGAGCGTGGCTTGGATTTGGTAGGGACTGAGATGCATTCCAGGCTGACAATGGTTTCATTAACCGTTCCCCCACCTGACTATTTAAGCCAGAACACATATCCAAAAATCATACCTCCAGTACAGGTATCCCCAGCTCTTTTGCAGGAAAAAAAGGCAGAAACATTAGCGCAATATATCTCAGAGAGAGGTTTAAGAAGTAATTTCACAGCCGGGTTCTTTAAATCCATGGCTGGAGCACATACTTTCATACCACACGTTATGCGCATGGTATTGACTACGGGTCAATATGTTATGTGGGATAGTGAAAATAATAAGGAGGCTCAACGGAGAGCTTTACAGTCTGGAGGGCTTTATACCCCAGACCAGTTAGCCTCAGGAACACCAGTTAAAAGTTATGCAAGCATCAAACAGAAAGTTGAACTTATAAACAGGTTAGGGAGACCGCCTGATACTTGTCATAGGCGCAGAAATTAGTTTAATAGAACCGAGAAATATTAAAATACAGAGTGGATATAGAGACTGCTTCTGTGTGTGAGAAGAGACTGCTTCTGTGAGTGAGAAAAATAGGACTGTCTGTCAGTAAGAAGGTGTGTTTTTCTCTGCCTGCCTGAGCGGTTTTTTTTCTTTTGTTTGTTACTGATAAGATGGGTCTGAGGAGAAATTAGCGAAGTTGGTCAAAAGCTCTAACCTCTTATATTTGTAAAGTTGTGACTTGGTTCAGAAATAACAACTATGAATTATATTTTTGTAATGTGGGGTACTAATTATCTCTCATAAATTGGAGTCACTGTTAAAATTCTAAATTCACTGACACTGTGACTAGAGTCATTTCTTCCCCAAACTGACCTTTGCACATCTTATCACGTTTGTAGACGGACTACAGCCCAGATCCTTTTGTTTGCAACCCTTCGTACTGATGACTTTGATGTTATCTAGGTTTGTCCAAAATTAGATATGCAGGATGTGTCCTTCCATAGCATTTGCCCACTCTGGGTAAGACAATCATTCACTGAATGGCAGGACTCACTCAGAGGTGAATTTAAACTTTTTGACAGGTAATCTCTTTAAGATGGAACCTGCTACTGTAATACTAATGTTTACATATTAATCAACTTGCAAATCTAAGTTTATTACAGAAAAAAGTGGGTAAGTGATTACGTCACTGAATAACTTCTGCCCTGACATGGAACCCCAGTTAGTTGCAATTAAGGTAAGCTATTTCTGAGTCATGTTATTACAAGAATTAATAGCCTCCTCATCGAGTGGTCACAAATTAAAATTTGGATATTAATTGTACTTTGGTAATTTGATGGAAGAACGAATTACTGATTCATACAGAAAAATGCTGGCTTCTGGAACTCTCCAGTGTTTGTAATAAAGAAAAAATCAGGTAAATGGAGATTGCTGCATGATCTTAGGAAAATTAATCAGTGCATTCAACCTATGGGTCCTTTACACTGCAAATCCTAACATAATTCCGATAAAAAAGGAGGTTTTGGTAATGTTTTTTTACCATTCCTCTACATCCAGATGATAAAGCAAATATCTTAATAAGTAGCTCCGACAATTAAAACTGAATGGAGTTCTGAATTGACCACACATTTAAAACATTATGGATTGTGCACTGCACATGAAAAAGTTCAAAAGCGGTATCCTTATATTTATTTGGGTCACAAATTACTGCAATCATTTGCAGCTCCTATCATTATTACTTTAAAACTTAATTAAAGCAAACAATTTTTTGATTTGATCTATATAACACCAGACATTCAAAAGGTGATAGTGATTATTAACCAGCTATTATTAACGCAATGGGTTAATAGGATTCAAGATTCTATAGCACTTTCTTTATTAATCCTTCCACAGAAACACCAACCTAGTGCGGTTTTAGGCCAGCTAACACCAGATAATCGTTTACATATAGTGGAATGGATATATTTAACACATACACCCCCTAAGAATATCAGTTCTCCACAATACATGTATAGTTCACTGATTTGTAAGGCACGAAATAGAGCATTAAACATTATGGGACTGGATTTGATATCTCTCACCGTTCCCCTTTCATAAGAGCAATAGGAATTTCTTTTTCAATATAATGAGGAATTGCAAATTGCATTAATAAATTACATTGGTCATATTGTCCTCATTATCCTAAAAATAGACGCTTAATTCTAGTGGCAGAAAGCGTTTTGGATTTTCATTCTGCCCTAAGCTTAACACCTATAATTGACGCTCTCACTGTCTATACAGACGGCAGCAAGACACGCGGAGTCGTGCTCTGGCCCCAAGAAAATGCTTCTCGGGTCTTATTCACTCCCCCACAACAATCTGCTTAGCGATCAGAAATAGCCGCTGTTATTCTTGCGCTGTTATTCTTTTCTCTCTGTCCAATGAACCTAATCACAGACAATCTGTACGTTCGTACTTTAGTTTATCAGCTTCCTGATGCCTATGTCACATCGTCAATTGATGACAACTTACTATCATTGTTTCTTGAATTACGCCCGTTATTGTCAACACGTAAACACTCTCTTAATGTGTTTCACATTCGTAGCCATCAAAAGTCTTCCTGGAGTCATTTCTACAGGAGATAATATTGCAGATGCTGCACACTTTACCCCTTCCATAGATAGACGTGCATTCTTTCACAAAAATGCCAAAGCCCTGGTGAAAATGTTAAAAATTCCTTTAAATCAAGTTACAACACTAGTTCAATCCTGCCCCCATATGCTCACAGCTGCATTCTGCTGCTGAGTATGGAGTAAAAACCAGGAGACTTACAGTAAATTAAGTGTGGCAAATAGATGTCATGCAATATCCTCCTTTCTGGAAATGGAAATATCTGCCCGTTACTATTGACACCTATTCTGGTTATCTTTGGGTAACATCACAAACAGGAGAAACAACGAATCAAGTACTTAATCATATGTTACAATGCATTGCTGTTTTGGGAAAGCCAAAAACTTTAAAAAAACAGACAATGGCTCTGCATATTCTTCCAATGCTTTTTCTGAGTTTTGCCTACAGTGGGATATCCAACTGATTCACGGTTTACCTTAAGATTCTACAGGACAAACCATTTTTAGCACAGCAAACCATATATTAACATCTTGGTTCAAATGTCTTTGTTCACTATTTTGTTCACTATTAACCATTTGAACTATCTTTCAGTGTACTGTCTCCTAATCTTGTCTGGCATGCACCTGCTTCCTTCATAACCTGGAGAAGGGGTGTTTCAACTCCTACAGGTTCGGTTTTGGTGCCAAGCAGAAACGTCTGGCCTGCATGAACAGAAACTACAGAAGAAAATCGAGCTGCCCCTACAGAAGAAAAGCAAGCAGCTGCAGACACCAGTGCAAGAACCACAGAGGATAATGTCGTGGCATCAATTCCTGCAGAACCCCATTCCTGAATTCGATTCCATCTTAAGGAAACCACAACAAAGTCCCATGCCACAGCCAGACGACTGGAAAAGAAAGGTTATTCTAAGACACATTAAAAGCTTCCATTCTCGGAAAAGAAAGCTTATTCTAAGACTGATCCTGTGACTTGGGCACACATTAAAAGCTTGAGTAACACAGCCATTTTCACCCTGGAAAAAAGACTGATAATTTTCACATTAGCTGTGCAACTGTTATGCTTTTTCCTTTTTTAATTTAACAAACCTGTCCTATGGTTTAATACCTTTCTACCAAAAAATATATACCCACACCATGCAAGCTATTTATGGTAGCACTGCAGATCTTCAGAATCTAATAGGCCCATTATGTTATGATATTTTGTTCTGATATTTTGTTGTCTGTTGTATTTTCTTTATTATTGTCTCATGCATTGTTCTCAGAAAAGAACTATTTGTTTATCCCATATTTTTATGTAATGGAACACCTGTCGCAGGCAGTGTTCCCTCTAAGCGGGCGGGTGTTGTGAGCAAACTTTTTTCACCGTGAGCCAAAAATATCGGGCGCCAGCAAGTTATGAGCCAACTCGCCCGATTCTCCTCTCGCCGCCCTGCCATCTGCCGTACGCCTCTTCCGATCGTGCGCTGTGACGAGAAACGTGTGCGCTGCGATGTAATATTTTGTGCACCAGCGCACGCCAGCGCAGCTTAGCGGGAACACTGGTTCAAATGGTTTTATTTATTTCCCCAAATTTATTTTTGTTATACGCATTGAAAATATTTGATATTGCGTTTAAATCAAAATCTCAATAAACTTGAAACGAGTGCCCGTGAGATTGTGGGAGGGTTAAATACTCAAAACTTAGAAGTTTTTGCTACGCCAGCTTTCTGGTATCTTTACATACAGTGGCGTACCTAGCATATGTAACATCCGGGGCCCATCATTTTTTGGCACCCCCCCCCATCTGTAAGAAAAACATGATTTTTAGTAACAAACCACACGTCACACATGAGTACCTAGGAAAAGGCAGCATCTTACATATTGCAGTGAGCAGTACATCAATACACCCATTGTAAAACTAAACAAGCCAGACCAGCACAGATCAATCCTACACCGTCAATCCTAACAGAAAACCATGTCTTTCGAACACACAGAACACAGAAAACACCTTCGCCTAGTAAGGAATATGTAATCACAAACTAACCCCTCCCTCTTTTACAAAACTGTAGTGTGGATTTTAGCTACGGAGGTAACAGCTCTGATGCTCATAAAATTCTGAGCATCAGAGCTGCTACCACCAAGGCTGGTGCTAAAAACGCTTCACAGTTTTGTAAAAGGGGGGATAAAATAAAAATACATAGACAAAGGTTAAATTGAACCAGCAAGAAGCTGGACTCTGCATACAATGCTTCACAGAAACAGTGACACATGTCTCCTAAAGCAATAAATAAATAGAAATTTTTTTCTACCTTTGTCTTCTGTGGTTTCTCCTTTCCTCATCTTCTTGTAACTCTCTTCCTTCCATTCACTGTCTGCCGTCTCTCTTCCCCTATATGGCATCTTCTCTCCTTCTATGCCCCTTCCAGAAACTGTATGCCTCCCCCTTCCATCTCTCCTTTCACCCCATTGGTCTGGCATCTCTCTCCTCGCCTTCCCTCTCCCACACCTCTCCTCATAGTCTGGTATCTCCCCTTCCCTGATTCTCTGGCATCTCTCTCCTTTCCTTTTCTTCCATCTTTCGCTCCCCCTCCATGCTCTCACATCTCCCCCTTCCTTTTCCCTTAGACTGGCATACCTTCCTCCTATGCTCCAAGCCCTGGCATCTCCTTTCATTCCCTCCCTCATCTTCCTTCTCCCTCCAGCTGGGTACCGCAACACTCTTCCCTGCAGCTCTGCACTTCCCCACAATTGCCATGCTTCGGTTCCTCTTCTTCCTTCCTTCCTCCCCCCCCCCCCGCGGGACCCTGCGGCACCATCAACTCTTACTCCCTCTAATGTCGGCCCTGCAGCTCCAGACTTCCTCGCACCTTCTCCCCTCCCCCTTTGGATCGCTATTATTTTAAATGTTATAGCCGCGGAGCTGTATCCATCAGTGGAGATGTCTAACCTCGGCCTGCCCCGGAACTCTTACTGCAGCAGCCGCCCGTCTAGGCAGGAACAGGAAGTCACTGTTGCAGTAAGAGTTCCGGGGCAGGCCGAGGTTAGACATCTCCACTGATGGATACAGCTCCGCGGCTATAACATTTAAAATAATAGCGATCCAAAGGGGGAGGGGAGAAGGTGCGAGGAAGTCTGGAGCTGCAGGGCCGACATTAGAGGGAGTAAGAGTTGATGGTGCCGCAGGGTCCCGCGGGGGGGGGGGGGAGGAAGGAAGGAAGAAGAGGAACCGAAGCATGGCAATTGTGGGGAAGTGCAATCCCCCCAATGCGTCCCCTTACCTTACCTCCCCTTACCTTTGCGACGCGTGTGTGCGCTGTGAAGAGAAACTTTGCGCTGCGATGTAATATTTTGTGCGCGAGCGCAGGCCAGCGCACCTTAGCGGGAACACTGGTCGCAGGTAATAGGCCTGACCCACAGGTGGCAGTGATTTACATTTTGATTATTTGCTGACACGTCACAAGTTCTTTTTACGAGTTAAATTTAATTTGAGAACTTGGCCCTTGCACCAACCTCTGCAAAGACAAAATTTGTCTTGTGTGTATCCATTGTTTGTATCACCATCACATGTGTTAACTGTACCTATTATGCATATATTTGTGCTTTTTAGGGTTTGCCCTGGGTATTTCTTCTCCATCTTAATGCATTTAATTCTAGGTTACTATGCCCGGCACTTCTGGGTATAGTGAAAATAATCTTGAGGTTCTCTTATTTTAGGGACATGTAGGGATTTTTTGATATGCATCATATATCTACTAGGGACCACTAATTAATGCCAGACCCTTCCGACTGGCTTAGGAAGTTATAGGGACTCACACTTTTGATAATGTGTCGTTATATTTGAAATGTGCATATAATAACAAAAACACTACTACCAACACATTAGATTTTGCAGCTTCCAGAGGCACTATATGGAAATGATTAAGTTAGCACCAAGGGGAATAAGAAAGATTTCCCCACTAACTAATTTTATGACTGAAGCTGAAGTATCATGTACTAGGTTTATATCATGGGGAAACGTAGCCAGAAAATTACCCTGGAATGCCATGACCATTTATTCCCCCATGGTAGCAGATCACAAAAATCTGTCATGTGCTAGGGTAAGAATTGTAGTTATGGAACCGTTCGCATTTTGTAAATATTTCATATATTAATGCTCACCTTGTCCTGCCTGCAGGACATCTCTGCTAATTTAACACACATTACCCAATGCTGCTTAAGTAGATTGGTCCCAGCATTGGTACACAAACAGCAATTGATTAATCACAGGATTGCTAGAGCAAAACGCTCTGATAGCTATGCTTTAACTGATCAATGCTATAGTAATGTCCACTTGCTTTCAAAAGCTGAAATTATCTCTTTGATAGTCTCTTTAGTTGGTGTACCTGGGTTAGCATTATTTAATCGAAAAACCTTATCACAATTAGCCTGTGCTTTAGCTAAGAACATCAATCATATCTTACACAGCACTTAGCTTGTTAAATCAAGAACACGATAACTCACTAAAGTGATGGCATGCTTTATGGGCATGGCTTCCATTTGGCCGGTGGATCCCGGTTATTCTGCAAAATCTCCTCTTTGAATTAGGTCTCTTGCTTGCCTCTGTTGTTTTCTGCAATGCCTGTCTGCCTTGTTTAACTTGCCCATAAGTCCACTTTATGGTCGCTATCCAAATTCTCCCGAGCAGATTTGCCTCACCTCTTTAAGCTCTTAAAAAAGTTAAGTAAGGGGAAATGTAGGGATGGAGATCTGATAAGTTCTGATCCATGGCATCACAGCACAGGCAGGGTCAACACACAGGAGGTTCTGAACGCAGGCCGGGTCGGCACACCGACCTAGGCCCTGTGTGCGGATCTGGGCCTGTGTGTGGATCCAGGCCTGGGTTTGGTTCTGAGGCCATGTTTCTCATTTCCTCTCCTTCTCCCTCCTGCCACGTATACATTCTAAGCAAGGACAAGGGTTACACCTTGAGCAGAAGGCTGAGGCATTCCCCCCTCCTTGACTCTTGCCACATATTAATCTGACATACATTTACCCTTTTTCTCTTATCTTGTTTAAGCATCCCTTATATGGGCAACAATCAGACTTTGCCTGAGCAAGGCTAATCAAGAGAGCTTAAGAAGCATGCATTATAACCTTTGGACTGTTACATGCCATAGTAAGATTTGACTACCTTCATTTCCATTTTATGTTCATTAATAATTCATGGAACCTCAGCGGGCCACCACATACTCGATTACTCTCATAGTATGTGGCTTTATGCTCACCCTCCTCATTGGAACCAATGTGTTTTTTAATTTTATACTTATTTATAATTTATAAGTGTGTAATTCACAACTAAGGTTACTTAGCTTTAAGCTGTTGGCTTGTTTAGCAAGACGCTGTGCATGGGAGTTTTTACGACAACACCAACATGTTTCGCCCCATGTATATTAGTGGGCTTTCTCAAGGCTCCAACTCCCTGTAAGGTATAAAATACAAGTCTAAATAATGCTAATCCACCTTCCCAGCTTATTAAAACGCTGTTACTAAGTATAATTATCTAAAACGTGTTTAAATCATTCTTACCGGTCATAAACATTCTGCCACCAGAGCGCCAAAGCGAAATGGCTGGCCGGCTTAAAATCACATGATTTATAGGCTCCCTCCCACCAACTAAAATGGAGGGTCATAGACCATATGGAAGTGACTGAACTAAAAGGTGACTGGGAACAGAGACTTAATGTGCTTGAACAACGGTGGATTTACCGTTTAAACTCAGTAGTTCCACACGGACTTAATAATGAGCTTGAGTGGGCTTCCCTAATTTAAGATATGTCAGGAGTTTATATCTGGTTAGGTCTTGAGGTGTCCTCATGTCTTATAGAGATTTAATGTACCCAAATTTAAAAGAATTGACTTCAACCCCTGACGTCACTGCTCACAAAATGGTGGACGGTGACGTATGGTGGGAGGGAGCCTATAAATCATGTGATTTTAAGCCGGCCAGCCATTTCGCTTTGGCGCTCTGGTGGCAGAATGTTTATGACCGGTAAGAATGATTTAAACACGTTTTAGATAATTATACTTAGTAACAGCGTTTTAATAAGCTGGGAAGGTGGATTAGCATTATTTAGACTTGTATTTTATACCTTACAGGGAGTTGGAGCCTTGAGAAAGCCCACTAATATACATGGGGCGAAACATGTTGGTGTTGTCGTAAAAACTCCCATGCACAGCGTCTTGCTAAACAAGCCAACAGCTTAAAGCTAAGTAACCTTAGTTGTGAATTACACACTTATAAATTATAAATAAGTATAAAATTAAAAAACACATTGGTTCCAATGAGGAGGGTGAGCATAAAGCCACATACTATGAGAGTAATCGAGTATGTGGTGGCCCGCTGAGGTACCATGAATTATTAATGAACATAAAATGGAAATGAAGGTAATTAATGCAGCGAGATAATTTCTCTCTGTTGAAGTAGATTTGCACATTAGTTTTACTATTCATTCAAATTAGTTTGAACTTAGTGCCGAAGCGTACATAGTAAGATTTGAGACATATCAGAAATGTACACATTGGGAATCACTTTATTGTAACTATTATTATGTATTCATATGTCACGTGAGATAGTAGCTTTGAGACCCACATGATATAGATAAACAATGGTTTAATCCTCACTGTAAATGCATTATGAAATTATAACCTTGTAGAGCATTAACTAAGTAATTAATGGAGATATGATTCTCAATAAAAAAGGGAGAGACCATTCATTTGGAGCGCCTCCTCCTGACTCTAAGATTGCGTGTATGTGTGTTTCCTTTGTGGGGCATTCCTACACTGAGCTGTCCATTTAAGGAAGCCCTCAAATGTTGCAGATTTGAAACAGTTCTTTATTGAAAATTAGACCAAAATTCATCAAGCGGGACCTGAGAAATTTTTACGGTTGCACCTGAAGCAATTGTTGCTCAAAAAGGTGATATCTATTACTGAATAAAGAATCCACATTTTTCCCACAAAAGGATGCTTATTGTTGAATCTTTGTGTTGACTAAATAATCATAATGTACCTTTTCTGTCCACCTTAGTTATTCAGTGAAGTTATCATTCTCTCTTTTCAGGATTTAGGATCTAATTAGGATCTAATTGTGTTGTGAGTTTAAATTACACTAAAGTACAGGCCGTCTTAGGGGGTTCACAAATTTCTTTTCAGCACTGCAGGTGCTGTAACAAAAACTCTGTGCCTTCCATGGTATAGCTGCACTTCAAATCAAAAGACTGGAATTTGTCTCAGCTTAAAGGGGAAGGGACTTTAGTGAAAAAGGCATGGGCTAAATCCAATCACTCAAGGCATATACACTAGTTATTTTCCCTGTCCACAGAGCTCACAATGTTTATGTTTATTTCACATTTGCTTTTCCGCAATTACTGTACCAGACAGATCTAAGCAGTTTACAACCCTCCAAAAAAGGTGTTCAACAAAGCGAGAAAAGGAATGCCAATATAAAAGTATTGAGGAGTTGCAGAACATAAGAAGTTAAGAACATAAGAAGTTGCCTCCGCTGGGGCAGACCAGAGGTCCATCCTGCCCAGTGGTCCGCTCTCGCGGCGACCCATCAGGCCTAATTGCCTGAACAGTGTCCCTGACTAATTTTGTAACTGCCTCTAATCCTATCCCTAATACCTACCTCTACTTCTATCTGTACCCCTCAATCCCTTTGTCCTCCAGGTACCTGTCCAGACCCTCTTTGAAGCCCTGTAGCGTGCTCCTGCTTATCACATCCTCCGCTAGCGTGTTCCATGCATCCACCACCCTCTGAGTGAAGAAGAACTTTCTGGCGTTTGTTCTAAACCTTTCCCCTTTCAATTTCTCTGAGTGCCCCCTTGTACTTGTGGTTCCCCGTAATTTGAAAAATCTGTCCCTGTCTACCCTTTCTATGCCCTTCATGATCTTGAAGGTTTCTATCATGTCTCCTCTAAGTCTCCGCTTTTCCAGAGAGAAAAGCCCCAGCTTCTTCAGTCTGTCATTATATGAGAGGTCTTCCATACCCTTTATTAGCTTGGTTGCTCTTCTCTGGACTCTCTCAAGTACTGCCATGTCCTTCTTGAGGTACGGCGACCAGTACTGGACACAGTACTCCAGGTGCAGGCGCACCATTGCACAATACAGTGGCAGGATGACTTCCTTCGTCCTGGTCGTGATACCCTTCTTAACGATGCCCAACATTCTGTTTGCCTTCCTTGAGGCTGTGGCACACTGCGCCGACGCCTTCAATGATGTGTCTACCATCACTCCCAGGTCTCTTTCAAGGTTACTCACCCCTAGCGGTGATCCCCCCATTTTGTAAGTGAACATCGGGTTCTTTTTCCCTACATGCATGACCTTGCATTTCCCTATGTTGAAGCTCATTTGCCACTTTTTGGCCCACTCTTCCAGCGCTGTCAGATCTTTTTGGAGATTTTTGCAGTCCTCCTTGCTTTCAACCCTGCTATATAATTTGGTGTCATCCGCAAATTTAATAACCTCACATTTTGTTCCTGTTTCCAGGTCGTTAATGAATATATTGAACAGGAGCGGTCCCAGCACCGACCCCTGCGGAACTCCGCTCGTGACCCATTGCCAGTCTGAGTAATGGCCCTTTATTCCAACCCTCTGTTTCCTGTCCGCCAGCCAGTTTTTGATCCATCGGTGGACCTCCCCTTGCACCCCGTGGTTCCATAGCTTCCTTAGTAGTCTTTCATGTGGTACCGTATTATTTCGGAGAGAGCGAGACCATATTATCTCGGAGAGAGCGAGACCAGAAGGCTTTGAGCGTGCGCAAATGCTCAAAGCCTAGTCCAGCCCGGCAGAGGAAGAAGGAGGATCTCTCTCGCACCACCCGGCCTAGCCCAGCCCAGCCCAAACCAACAAGGGAGGATCTTTGGGCACTGGCACTGGCACATGCTGTGCATTGGTGCTGGTGCCGGTGCCGGTGCCCAGTCGGGTAAGAGTTGTATTTGCGGTGCTGGGGGGGATGTAGGATCGCGGGGGATGGGGGGTGACGCGAGCGGGGGGGGGGGGAGGATGCCGGTTCGCAGGGGGAATGCCGGATCAGATTATCTCGGATCAAAGGGGGAGGGGGGATGATGCGAGCGGGGGGGAAAATGCCGGTTCGGAGTAGGCGGGAGGAGGTTTTAGCATGCGCGGTATACGCGTGTGCGCGCTATATTAACATTTTATTACATAAGTTTGTGTTCCCCGTGCGCTATACCCGTGTGCGCATTTTACACGGGTGCGCGTTATCTACGTGAAAATACGGTAAGTTCTATGCAGTTCACAAAGACTAGTAATGCGAATGTAAAAACATCCGATTTCTAACATCCGAAGTGTTCCCTAAAAAGATACATTTTTAAGGCACGTCGAAATTGTTGATATGAAGTTGGGAATATAAATATATAAGTTAAATCCCTAGTCCATGAGGCTGCCTGAAAAGATAGTAGTCGTTCCTGAAATTTCTTGAATATACATCCTTTCACAGAAGGGAAAGATAACAATGAGTGAGTTTTCCTAGGATGTTTAGAATTTCTGATAATAAAAGATTCCAAAAGATACTCAGGAATTGAGCCTGTTAGTGCCTTAAAACAAATACAGCGCAGTTTAAATTTAACCCATGCCTTAACTGGAAGCCAATGTAGTTGATGATAAAAATCAATAACATGGTCATACTTCTTTAAATTGAAAATCAATCTAACTGCTGGATTCTGAATTATGCGTAGTCTATGAAGGTTTTTCTGAGTACCTACAAGATGAATAATATTACAATAGTCCAGCTGGCTAAGGATAAGTGATTGAACAAACAAACGAAAGAAGTTAATATCAAAATATGCTCTGATAGTTCTTAATTTTCATAAAGTATAAAAACCCTTTTTAACCAATGAATCGACCTGATTTTTCATTGTAAGGGTACGATCTAGAACTACGCCAAGTACTGAATGCTATAAATTGTATTATTTAAAACAATAGATGTAACATTTTCGTTTGACATAGGGAATGGAGGAGAGTTTAGGAGGAAATCCTATAAATCTTATAAAATCCTATAAATCTTATAAAATATTATGTCTGGTAGAAACTTCGCTCACTGAGGGGGAGGAAGCTTACCTTTCTTACGCTTGCCCCCCAGGGTTTTCCTTCATCTTTAATCATCGCCTTCAGAAACGAGGAGGAGGTTTAGCAGTTATTTTCCAAGACTCATTAGTGATAAGATTAGATTCATCCCCCCTAAACACCCCAATTGAATTTCTTCAATTTTCTCTAAGGACTAAACCTAAATTAGATATTCTTCTAATTTATCTTCCACCACCAGTCAATAGTAATAATTTCTTCTATTTACAATCACTACTTTTTGATTTGGGGTCATCTACCTCTAATCCACTAGTCTTAGGAGATTTTAATATTCATTTTGAGGATTTAAACAATAATTATACTAAAGAAATTCTTTCTCATTTTAGATTGTTAGATTTATCTCCACTACTTTCAGTTCCAACACACACAGCTGGTCATACAATTGATATGATCTTAACTTCTACATCTTTATCAAATAAATCTCGCTTTCAATTTCATTCAGCACAGCCAGTACCCTGGTCTGATCATAAGAACATAAGCAATGCCTCTGCCGGGTCAGACCCGAGGTCCATCGCGCCCAGCAGTCCGCTCACGCGGCGGCCCAACAGGTCCAGGACCTGTGCAGTAATCCTCTATCTATACCCCTCTATCCCCTTTTCCAACAGGAAATTGTCCAATCCTTTCTTAAACCCCAGTACCGTACTCTGCCCTATTACGTCCTCTGGAAGCGCATTCCAGGTATCCACCACCCGCTGAGTAAAGAAAAACTTCCTAGCATTTGTTTTGAATCTATCCCCTTCCAATTTTTCAGAATGCCCTTTTGTTCTTTTATGTTTTGAAAATTTGAAGAATCTATCTCTCTCTACTTTCTCTATGCCCTTCATGATCTTGTAGGTTTCTATCATGTCTCCTCTGAGTCTCCGCTTTTCCAGGGAGAAGAGCTCCAGCCTCTCCAATCTTTCAGTGTATGAAAGGTTTTCCATGCCCTTAATCATTCGTGTCACTCTCCTCTGGACCCTCTCAAGTATTGCCATATCCTTCTTAAGGTACGG
The DNA here is from genome assembly GCF_902459505.1 of Geotrypetes seraphini. NCBI lineage: Eukaryota > Metazoa > Chordata > Amphibia > Gymnophiona > Dermophiidae > Geotrypetes > Geotrypetes seraphini. The sequence goes on along the minus strand of NC_047085.1, from coordinate 260,998,284 downwards.
TGACCAATACTGAACACAGTACTCCAGGTGCGGGCGCACCATTGCCCGATACAATGGCAGGATGACTTCTTTTGTTCTGGTCGTAATACCATTTTTAATAATACCCAACATTCTGTTTGCCTTCTTCGCGGCTGCTGCGCATTGCGCCGTTGACTTCATTGTTATATCCACCAGTACACCCAAATCTCTTTCAAGGTTACTTCCCTCTAATACTAATCCCCCCATTTGGTAGCTGAACATCAGGTTTTTTCTCCCTATATGCATGACCTTGCATTTCCCTACATTGAATTTCATCTGCCATTTATTCGCCCACTCCTCCAGTTTGTTTAGGTCCCTTTGTAGGTCCTCACACTCTTCCGTAGTTCTAACCCTTCTACAGAGTTTAGTGTCGTCCGCAAATTTTATAACTTCACATTTCGTCCCCGTTTCCAGGTCATTTATAAATATATTGAACAGCAGCGGTCCAAGTACAGACCCCTGCGGAACTCCGCTCGTGATTTTCCTCCAGCCCGAGTAGTGACCCTTCACTCCAACCCTCTGTCTCCTGCCTGCCAACCAGTGTTTGATCCATCTGTGTACGTCCCCTTCCACCCCGTGGTTCCACAGCTTCCTAAGTAGCCGCTCATGGGGTACCTTGTCAAAGGCCTTTTGGAAGTCAAGGTAAATGATGTCTACAGGTTCCCCTTTGTCCAACTGGCTGTTTACCCCCTCAAAGAAGTGCAGTAAGTTTGTTTGGCACGATCTTCCCTTGCAGAAGCCATGTTGGCTCGCTTTCATCAGCCCATTTTTTTTGATGTGCTCACAGATGCTGTCCTTTATCAGTGCTTCTACCATCTTGCCTGGAACCGATGTCAAACTTACCGGCCTATAGTTTCCCGGGTCTCCTCTTGACCCCTTTTTAAAGATAGGTGTAATATTTGCTATCTTCCAGTCCTCCGGAATCTCTCCAGTTTTCAAGGATAGGTTGCAAATTCGTTGGAGTATTCCCGCTATCTCATTTCTTAGTTCTTTTAGTACCCTAGGGTGGATTCCGTCCGGGTCTGGTGATTTGTCGCTTTTCAATCTATCTATCTGTTGGAGGACATCCTCATGGCTCACCTCTATTGCTGACAGTTTTTTTTCTTGGTCACCATGGAAGATCACGTCGGGTTCCGGTACACTGGATGTGTCCTCTCTTGTGAAGACTGACGAGAAGAATTTGTTTAACCTGTTGGCTACCTCTTTTTGCTCCTTTATCACTCCCTTTTTGTCTCCATCATCCAACGGTCCTACTTCCTCCCTTGCTGGTTTCTTCCCCTTAACATATCTGAAGAATGATTTGAAGTTTTTTGCCTCCCTGGCCAGTCTTTCTTCGTATTCTCTTTTCGCTCTCCTAACCACTTGATGACATTCTCTTTGGCGTTTCCTGTGTTCATTCCAGTTTTCCCCAGTTTGGTCCTTTTTCCATTTCCGGAATGATTTTTTCTTGTCTCCTATCGCTTTCTTCACCTCATTGTTTATCCATGCGGGGTCTTTTGTTCGGTTTTTTTTGCACCCTTTTCTAAATCTGGGGATGTACATATGTTGTGCTTCTTGCACTGTGCCCTTGAATAGAGACCAGGCTTGCTCTACAGTTTCTGTTTTCCTTGAGCTGTTTCTAAGTTTTTTTCCTACCATTGCTCTCATAGCATCATAGTTCCCTTTCTTGAAGTTGAACGTTGTCACTGTGGTTCTCTTCCCTTTTGCTGTACTTACTCCTAATTTGTACTGGATCATGTTGTGATCGCTGTTTCCTAGTGGTCCTACTACTTCCACTTCTTTTGCAGGTCCCCCTATTCCGTTGAGGATTAGGTCAAGAGTGGCATATCCTCTTGTTGGTTCCTTGACAAGCTGATCCATAAAGCAGTCCCTCACAGCCTCTAAGAATTCTGTTTCCCTCGCACAGTTTGAGTTTCCAATATTCCAGTTTATCCCGGGGTAGTTAAAATCTCCCATTACTGTCACATTCCTGTTGTTGCCTTCCCGCCTCAATTCTGCTGCCAGATCTTTGTCGTTTGCTTCCGTTTGTCCAGGTGGACGATAGTATAGACCCAATCTTATGTCAAGGCCACTTTTTCCTGGTAATTTGACCCATAATGACTCCAGTCCTTCCGCCTTTGGTTCTATATCCACCCCGGACGAGGGAATGGAGTCTTTTATGTATAGTGCTATTCCTCCACCCTTCTTGTGGGTCCTGTCTCTTCTATAGAGTTTGTACCCTGGCAGCACTACGTCCCATTGGTTGTCCTCATTCCACCATGTTTCCGTGATTCCAATGATGTCTAGGTTTTCTTTTTTGGCTATGGCTTCTAATTCTCCCATTTTGGTCTTTAGGCTCCTTGCATTAGCGTACAAGCAATTTAAGTCCTGGTCTTTTCTTTTCTCTGCTGGTTTTACATGTGTTTTGCTCCTCTTACCATCCCCTAGTTGGGCTGCCAGTCCCTCATTTCTGTTCCTTTCTTCCTCATTTTTTGGTGTATCTTTTCTGTTCCTTTCTTCCTCATTTTTTGGTGTATCTTTTTCGTCTGCAACCTGATTTCCTGATCTCTCCTGTTCCTCTAATTTTATCTGTTTGCTCTTTTTGTTGGTCAACAGCTTCTGTTGTTCGTCTCTTGCCTGTTCCCGGCATTTTTCCGCTCAGTATCTTCTTTGGATACTCTTGTCCGAACCGTCGATGTCAGGTCGACTATCGGCTTTCCCCTTCTTCTCAGTTTAAAGCCTGCTCAATTCCTCTCTTGACGTTGTTTGCTAGCAGTCTTGTTCCTGCCTTGCTCAGGTGTAGTCCGTCCCTCCTGAAGAGCTTGTTCTTCCCCCAAAAAGTTGTCCAGTTTCTTACAAAAACGAATCCTTCTTCTTCGCACCACCTCCTCAACCAAGCGTTTATTGCTTGTAGCTCGGTCTGCCTCTTCACGTCTGCCCTCGGTACTGGCAGAATCTCTGAGAATGCTATCTTCTGTGTCCTCAGCTTCAGTTTCCTTCCTAGGATCTTGAACTGTTCAATTAGCGTAGTCCTGCTGTAATTTCTCCTGTTGACATCATTTGTTCCCACGTGGATTATCACTGCTGTCTCTTCTGTTTCCGCGCCATCCAGGATCCTCTCGATTCTGTCGGTGATGTCCTTCGTTCTTGCTCCTGGGAGACAGGTCACTAGCCGATCCTCTCTCCCTCCTGCTACGTGACTGTCCACTTCTCTCAGGATTGAGTCTCCCACGACGACTGCAGATTTCTCCTTCTTCAGCTTCCTCACTGGTCTCAAATCTGTATCCTCGGCGTGGTTCAGTCCTTCTCTTCCAGGGTACCCGCCAGTCTTCGCCCTCTCTGCTTGCACGAATCTTCCATGTGATCCTTCATCCTCGGCGTCCGTTGGCCCCTGTCTTCCATCTGTTGGCCCATGTCCTCCATCTTGTGTAGCCGTAGCTTCCTCGCTCCAGCGCTGCTGATGATCCTGCTCTTCTACCTGCCTGTAGGCCTCCTCGATGAATCTTTCGAGCTCCCTTACTTGCTCCTTGATGTGGCTTTCTCCTGCAGGGTCTTCAGTTGTCTCGAAAGGTGCTTCTGAGATGTGGAGTCCCTCCAGCTCTACTTAATATCAATAACTTTCATAGCAGTACCATCGAAACCAAATAAAATTCCCCAAATTAGACAATTTAAAGATTTTAGGAAACTATCAGTCGAATCCATTTCATCAAATCTTTGCCTAGATTTTAGAGATTTAGAATCAACCACTATAGAAGACCTTTTACTTAAATGGCAGAATGCTACCCAGCTCCTCATCGACAAATTAGCCCCAACTCAAACAAAATATATCTCATCACGTCAGAAAATTAACCCATGGTTTAATTCAGAACTAGACCTAATTAAAAAACAACTTCGTTCATTGGAACGAAAATGGAGAAAAGACAAAAATCATTCAAATTTTTCAAAATTTAAAGACCATGCGACATACTACAAGGAAAAAATAATTCATACAAAATCGAAATATTACTCAAAGCAAATTATCCAGGCCAAGAATACCACTGTACTATATAATATTTTAAAATCAATTAATCAGCAATCCAAAAACCTCTCTCATGACATTAAACCTCTTCCAACCGCACAGGAATTAGCAGACAGTTTCGTTGATAAAATTAAAAAAATTAGAAATAACTTCACACTACAACAACAATCTGCAACTACATCAGAGCATGAATCTAATTCATCACTTATTTCAAAATGTTCTCATTTTAACATTCCCAGTCTTAAAGACTTAGAAATGATTATTAAAACCATCAATTATAAAGGAGCATTCAATGAATCAATATCCCCTACTATCCTCAAGAAATACTTTTCTATATTTGGTCCATACATACATACATTAATCAACATTAGTCTACAACAAAGTAAAGTACCACTAGCCTGGAAAAAATCTACTATACGCCCAGTTCTTAAAGATCAAAAAATAGGTTCCGATTTAAAAAATAATTATAGACCCATTGCCAATATTCCATACTTAGCTAAAATAACTGAAAAAATCGTCTTTAACCAAATATCTGAATGCATTGAAAAAACCAACGTATTGCATCCAAATCAAACAGGATTCAGACTAAATCATTCTACAGAACACTCTCTAATTGGTATAACAACATCTATTTTATATCATTTAGATCACCATACATCCGTCATTTTGATTTCTCTTGATCTATCATCTGCTTTTGACACTATTGATCATAGTCTTTTAATAAATAGGCTCCAATCTATCGGTTTAACTGATCAAGTTCTACTTTGGTTCCAGTCTTACCTCGATAACCGTTCATCGATTGTTTCTTTTAACGATGCCACCTCAAATAGTTTTTCTCTGCCTTATGGAATCCCCCAAGGTTCAATACTTTCGCCTATTTTATTTAATATTTTCCTAGCCCCTCTGATGACATTGTGTCAATCCATTGGATTTACAGTATTTGCCTACGCAGACGATATTCAATTATTACATCCAATCAATACCAAAAATCCTCAAGAAATAGCAATAATAAATGATAAACTGGATCAAATTCATTATTGGCTCGAAACTAATAAACTAGCTTTAAATATTCAGAAAACTAATCTTATGCTCTTTCCATGGAAAGATTGTGAAACACTTTCCTTCCCTATATCTATCAAAGGCATTTCCCTGCAGATGGCCAAAAATATTAGGATTCTAGGAGTAACATTTGATAATAAATTATCTTTCCACGATCACATAAGCCAAGTGGTAAAATCTACTTTTTACAGACTCCGCCAGATCTGATCTGTATCAAAATTTTTATGCGCAAAATCATTGAACATCTTACTTCATTCCCTTGTAATCTCTAAAATTGATTACTGTAACGCCTTATTTATAGGTTTGCCACAGAAAGAGCTTAGGCGTTTACAAATAATTCAGAACGCCTCCATTAAAATTATTTATAAAGCCAAAAAATTTGATCATGTCTCACCTTTACTCAAGAAGGCACACTGGCTTCCAGTAGTACACCGCATTTTATATAAACAATGCTTACTTACCTTTAAAGCTTTAGAATTCAAAACTCCTGCCTTTATTTTTAGAGTCTTGATACCTTATACTACCTCTAGATCTCTTAGATCACAAGATCAACATCTATTAGTTATCCCCTCATTAAAAGTTATCAATACAAGGCGCAATACAATCTTTTCTATAACAGCCCCTCAGTCCTGACAGACAAGAAAAAAACTTAGAAAAATTTAAGACTAAACTTAAAAGTTTTCTATTTACAGATGCTTTTAACGATTAAAATCTTCCGCATTGCCAATCTTATTATTTCTTTGTTAATCGTCATTGTCTCCCTCCCTAACGTATTTTCCCTTGAATTATTGAATTTAACAATGAATGTAACCATTAAATAACTTCCCTTTTGTTTCATTATTATATGTAGAAATATCCCCTAAATGTATTGTTATCTGTTTAAATAAGTTTACTTTTTTATCCAAATTATTGTATGTTTGAACGATATGTTACCTAAATTTTTTATCTATTTGTACATCGCCTAGAATTTTGAATAGGCGATAAATCAAACTATTTAATAAACTTGGAAACTTGGAAAGAAAAGGAGTTCAGTCTCGGGCCTGGATTCCCATAGAAATTTCAGGCATGGAGAGGTAGATTTGTGAGTCATAAGGTACCCTGCAAAGTAGGCTGCCTGCTAGCTACATTGCTCTACCCTGAGAGTCTGCATCTTCTCACAGTCAGAGATGACCCAGTAGAACTGGGGTCCTCTGCAGCACTGAAAAGCTATAATGATCACATAAGGAATGTTTAGGGGCTGGATATAAAACAGGGAGGGGGGAAATATTCAGATAGTTGTTAATAAGAACTTGGTACCAGATCTCAGCCCGGGTTCCAATTGACTGTAAACCCAAAAAGACAAGAGGAAATTTCAAGGTCAAAAGTAGGAAGAGGTGGTATTGAATGAGAAGGGAAAACACAGCAAATAGATGGGAAAAAAAACCTAAATGTCTGATTTTTGAAAATGTAGTACTGTATATGTTGTTTGCATTTTCTTTTCTGTGGTAGAAGCTCTTCAGTGTTTCAGCAGTAAATTTGGAAAACATATCTTTTCTCTCAGTCTTTCCACAAACCTTTCCCTTTTCTGCCTTGCACTCAATCTATCTTCCTTTCTGTATTTAAGTTCTTTCTGTCCATTTCTTTCTCTCTTTATCTGTGCCATTTCCCTTTCTCCTTTCTGGTCACATTCTACTCTTCTGTTCCCCCCTTCCATCTGTCTATCTTCTCTCCTTACCCCACCCCATCCTTCTTTCCCAACCCCCTTGTTACCACATCACTAGGCAGAGATGCCCTGACCTTGTCCATTACACCTGCATGAGCTCGGCAGAAGGCCTGCAACACCTGAGGCCCTGCTTGCTGGAGACAAATCTCTGCTTCATTCTGACAGGTAGTCAGAAGTCATTTTCTCACAGAGCAAGTGAGATGGAGGAAAACAGCCATCCCATCAGACCAATCTCAGGTGCAGGAGAACTCTAGCTGTCAGAGGGAGCTAAGGGACTAAAGCAAGGGTCATTTCCACCAGACTTCATGCAGACATCTCTCCTCTCTCCTTCTCCCTCTCCAGTCAGGAGAATATTAACAACATCAGCTGTGTGGATGAGGAGAGCACGTTATGAATTCCTTTGCCACCATGTACAGCTCTCAGGCCATCCCCTGAGTTTTGAGCAGTTCTTAGAAAGTGACTTGTATGCTGCAGCAGGCAAAATGTTAACGTTGCCTGAGCAGCAAAGCAAATCCAGGCCATGATACATGCAGCTCCAGGAACCATTGTGCAAGGACACACTCCTCTCTCCCTCTTGGATCTATAAACAGAAATGGAAAGCTTGTGTAAGGAAACAATACAAAAAAAAAAACAACCCTTGATCTTCTATTTTACATATGGTGTGCAGCCTTTAAAATGGATCACCTTTACCAGAAGAGAATTTGCTGCCAATAATTAGAGCACAATATACAGTATATCTATCAGTGGCAAAAAACAGGTTTCATCTACTCCTACTGGAGAAGAGGGATTACAGAAGTGATTTAAATTTGACTAATTTCCTGGAGAATTCGCTTGAGGTTATAACCGAGAGGACTACCTTTATAGTGACATTTGACTTGGAGCTTGAGAAGGATTTAATACTCCGAACCTATTTTAGGCACATGAATGATAAGTTTTTTTGGCTCAACATATCTTTTGTTTCCTGATTTATCTAAGGAGACACAGAAAAGATGGAAAGAATTCCTAAGTTATAAACCCAGGGTTTTGGCTCTAGGTGCATTGTTTGTAATAAAATTTCCTGCAAAATGTTGTATCTCAATTAAGGGTAAAAGTTTTCTTTTTTGAGCCAAAACAACTAGTTGAATTTATTGTGGCCAAGGAAGAGGGGGGAATAAGTATTGGTCCAATTGTATTGCCCACAGTATAATGAACCGGCTGTTTGGGGGTTATAATAATGATAACAGTTTATATACCATAGGACCGTGAAGTTCTATGTGGTTTACAATGATTAAAAGGTGTTACAAATTGAGTAGAATTAACAAAGTTAAGAGCTAGAGATTAACAGCTCTAGAGATCAGTTATTGTGGAATAAGATTGTACAGGTCAGTTGCCTAAATACTTCAGGAACAGATAAGTTTTTAGGTGTTTCCTAAATTCCCCATAAGTAGTAGGCATAAGCAATTGTTCTACATCTTTACCCCATAATGCTGCCTGATGTGAGAAAAGATGTTGATTATGTCTTTTAAATTTACATCCTCTAACCGGTGGAGAAACAAAATTCAAGTGTGAGCTTCTCTTATGTCTGCTGGTTGAGAAAGAGAAAAGGTCAGTTATATATTTAGGGGCTAAACTGAATAGTACCTTAAAGCAAAAACATCCAAACTTAAACTTCACATGTGCCTCCATCGGCAGCCAATGCAGAAGTTAGTAGGAAGGTGTTACATGATCGAACTTCTTCAACCCAAAAATCAGCCTGACCACCGCAATTTGCACCAGTTGTAATCACCACATATTCTTCTGGGAAATTGCCAAATAGGCGATATTACAGTAATCAAGTTGACTCAGTATAAGGGATTGTACCAGAATTCTAAATGATTGAAACATCAAAATATGCTCTAACTAGTTTTTTAGCCCGTTACATTAACGGGTGCTAGAATAGATGTGTAGACTTAGGCATTTATTTCTCTCTTTCTGTATGTGTGTCTTTCTTTCTTTCTCCCTGCCCCCCTTTCTTTCTGTCTCTCCCCTCTGTCCAGCAGTACCCCCTTCCCCCTTCTCCCTTCTTTTTACCTACCAATATTCCCATTTCCCCTTTTACCTTTCCTATTTCCATCTTTTTCACCCCATCCAGAGTACCTGTTGCATTGTTGGTGTTCCAGTGTCTCCTCTTCCTTGGGTCTGGGCCGACTATTGTGGGCCAGGATTGCTAGGGGTGCCCTGTGGGACAGGCAGTGGCAAAGGTCAGCAGAGTTGGGGGAGTGTGGGGGGCCTCTGCCGGGTCGTGGGGAGCTGGTGTCTGCATCCATTCCCTCTTCCACAGCCGCCACCACCAACATGTCTGCCCAGGCGAAACGCAGCGTTTTATTTTTTGTGCATCGCGCGGCGGTGATGTCCAGGCCTCGCACTGCCACGTCTTTCTTGGGCCGCGACAGAGAGGGCAGGGGGTGCTAGCGGCCAGCAGCCGCTGCTCTGCACCGCGTTTCGCCTCAATCCGCCACGGCCTTCTCCCGGCAACCGCCACTCCGCACTGCCTTGCCGCGGCTTTGGCCGGTAGGGCTGTATTTTGAGGTGGAGAGCAGGGAAGGGCGTGCATGCGCACTTGTCTTGCCACATCCCGACAGAAAAGGGATCAGGGAACACGCGAGGCAAGTGCGCATGCGCGGCTAGCATTTTATTATTTAAGATGGACCGAAGCTTCCAGAAAGTGAAAAAAACCCTTTCTAACCAAGGAGTCCACTTGGTCTTTCATGGTTAGGCACTGGTCCAATGTTAACACCCAATACCTTCATAGTAGATTGAATAGGATAATTAAGTTTATTGATGTTTTAGTGTCAAGCAGGTGTGACGAAGGTACAAAAAATTTTGTTTTTTCTGAATTAAGCTTCAGTCTGAATTCAGTCATCCATTGCTCCATCAAATTTAGTACTTCTGTTGCCTTAGGAATAACTTCCGAGAGAGAGGTAGCGAATGGGATAATGATCTTGAAGGTTTCTATCATGTCTCCTCTAAGTCTCCGCTTTTCTAGGGAGAAAAGCCCTAGCTTTTTCAGTCTGTTAGTATATGAGAGGTCCTCCATGCCCTTTATTAGCTTAGTTGCTCTTCTCTGGACCCTCTCAAGTACCTCCATATCCTTCTTGAGGTACGGCGACCAGAACTGAACACAGTACTCCAGGTGCGGGCGCACCATAGCACGATACAGTGGCAGGATGACTTCCTTTGCCCTGGTCGTGATACCTTTCTTAATGAGACCCAACATTCTGTTTGCTTTCCTTGAGGCCGTGGCACACTGCGCCGACGCCTTCAATGTTGTGTCTATCATCACTCCCAGGTCTCTTTCAAGGTCGCTCACCCCTAGCGCTGATCCCCCCATTTTGTAAGTGAACATCGGGGGTTTTTTCCCTATATGCATGACCTTGCATTTCCCTATGTTGAAACTCATTTGCCACTTTTTGGCCCATTTTTCCAGTGTTGTCAGATCTTTTTGGAGATCCTCGCAGTCCTCCATGTTATTTACCTTGCGATATAGTTTGGTGTCATCCGCAAATTTAATAACCTCACATTTTGTTCCTGCCTCCAGGTCGTTAATGAATATATTGAATAGGAGCGGTCCCAGTACCGACCCCTGTGGAACTTCGCTCGTGACCCATTGCCAGTCTGAGTAATGCCCCTTTACTCCAACCCTCTGTTTCCTGTCCGCCAGCCAGTTTTTGATCCATCGGTGGACCTCCCCTTGCACCCCATGGTTCCATAGCTTCCTTAGTAGTCTTTCGTGTGGCACCTTGTCGAAGGCTTTTTGGAAGTCAAGGTAAATAATATCTATGGATTCCCCTTTATCCACCTGGCTGGTTACCCCCTCAAAGAAGTATAATAAGTTCATGAGGCATGACCTGCCTTTGCAGAAGCCATGCTGGCTCGACTTTAGCTGCCCATAGTTGTCGAAGTGTTCCCAGATGCTGTCTTTAATCAGTGCTTCCATCATCTTTCCCGGGACCGAGGTCAAGCTCACCGGCCTGTAGTTTCCTGGGTCTCCCCTTGAGCCTTTCTTGAAGATGGGCGTGGCATTTGCTATTTTCCAGTCTTCCGGAATCTCTCCAGTTTTTAGGGATAGGTTGCATATTTGTCAAAGTGGCTCAGCTATTTCGTTCCTTAGTTCCTTGAGTACCCTTGGGTGAATGCCATCCGGACCTGGCGATTTGTCGCTCTTTAGCCTGTCTATCTGCCTGAGGACATCCACCTTGCTCACCTCTAGCTGGACCAGATTTTCATCCTGCTCTCCTTTTACGATCTCCTCGGGCTCCGGAATGTTGGTTGTATCCTCCCTTGTGAAAACTGGCGTGAAGAACTTATTTAGCCTGTCAGCTATCTCCTTTTCCTCTTTTACCACTCCCTTTCTGTCCCCATCATCCAAGGGTCCCACTTCCTCCCTTGCTGGTTGCTTCCCCTTAACGTACCTGAAGAATGATTTGAAGTTTGTTGCTTCCCCTGCCAGTCTCTCTTCATATTCTTTTTTTGCTTTCCTAACCACTCGATGACACTTCTTTTGGTGTTTTTTGTGTTCCTTTTGGTTCTCCTCTGTTTTGTCCTGTTTCCATTTTTTTGAATGATGCTTTCTTGTCACTTATCGCCTTTTTCACTGCATTTGTTATCCACACTGAGTTTTTTGCTCTATTTTTTTTGCATCCTTTCCTGTACTTGGGGATGCACAGGTTCTGTGCTTCGTGCACTGTGCCCTTGAGTATGGTCCAGGCATTTTCTACGGACTCCATCTTCCTTGCGCTGTCGTTGAGTTTCTTTCCCACCATTTTCCTCATGGCATCATAATTCCCTTTTTTGAAGTTAAGTGCAGTCGTTGTAGTTCTTTTCACCTTTGATGATCCAATTTCTAGCCTGTACTGGATTGTGTTGTGATCGCTGTTTCCTAGTGGGGCTAGTACCGCCTCCTCCTTAGCGGGTCCCCCTAGTCCATTGAGGATTAGGTCAAGAGTGGCATCAAGAAGTGGCAACAAGAAGTGCAAATTTCCAAGGTAACCGCAATTACTGTCTCAGTGCTAATCAAAGGTCTAAAGCCAGATTGAGTTTCATGCAAAAAAGAGAACTGATCAAGATATTCCATCAATTGGGTATGTACCAATCCTTCCATGATGTTTACAGTAAATGGAATGGATGCTACTGGTCTATAGTTGGTTACTAATGCTGATGATTCTTTACGATTTTTTGGAATTGGAGTTATTAAAATATGACCATTATTAGTGAGGAATTTTCCATTTTTTTCAGTTATCGGTTAAATAATTCAACAAGATAGTTTAAAGTCTAATGGAGCTGCTTTCATAATTTCTGGGGGACATGAGTCCAAAACACAGTATGATTTAGAGTACTTGTTATATAATTTGCTATAATTATTCCATTCTAAATCTTGAAAGGAACTCCAAATCATGTCCACTGGTATTTCATTTCCTTGTACGTTAGCTATTTGATGTTCATATATGTCATTTGTCAAACAGTTATTTCTTAGGTTTTTAATTTTTGAATTGAAATGCTGTGCTAAATCATTTGCTGAAGGTAGCTTAATATTATGCATGAGTTGAGTGTAGCGTGTGGTATCAAATTCGTAACCAAGTTGAACAGTTCTTTAGTATTGATTCCTTTTGAGCTAGTATTAGATGAGTCAATTTTGGATGAGTAAAATGCTTAACGTTTTTTTTTTTTTAATCAGTTGTTTGTAGAGTTTTATGTTGGATCTCCAGTTGTTCCGGTCTGACAATTTTCCTGTTTTTTTCCAAATTCTTTCCAATCGTCTTACTAATTGTTTCATTTTTAGAAGTTCGGTGTCAAACCATTTTTTATATTTATTTGAGCAGCTTTTACTATTTCGTTTAGGGGCAATTTTATCTAAGATGGATGTGCTAGTTTTCATCCAGTGATCCCAAAAATCAACCCCTTCTCCTATCTCTGCTTGTAGTTCATATTGTGACCAATATTCCTCTGGATTGATATGACCCCTTGTGAGATGTTCTCTTTTTATCCGTGGATGTGTTTTAGATTTTAAATAAGTCCAGATTAAATTGAAATAATAAGTAAAATGATCAGACCAGATATCGTGACACCAAGTACCATCAGATAGAGAGATGGAAGGGTCTAAAATCTCCTTTGTGGATATAGCTACCACATCTAAATGATGGCCTTTTTCATGTGTTTGTGTAGGTAACGGGAGATTATAATTAAGCAAAGATAGAAAGTTGTTAAAGTCTTTCACATCTGGATTGTCCTCTTTATCTAAATGTAAGTTTATGTCTCCTGCAATAATATTATATGAAGGAGTAATTGAATTATGTAGAACAAATTCGCAAAAGTCTCTCTAGCTTTTGGCCATAAAATAATATGCAAGAGAGGGATTCTTCAAGTTTCAAGTTCAAGTTTATTGTGTATTTGATTAATCGCTTACTCAAATTTCTAAGCAATGAACAAATCTTTCAAATTACAAATTAAAACTGGGGTTATTAAAAACAAGTAGACACTGGGGTTATTAAAAACCAATAGACATTAAACAAACATAACAGATTAGTAACTAATAGTATAAACAACAACAGAGGAAACAAAAGGAATGAATGGGAAAGGAAATACAATATTGATAATAGAAAGAGGAACAATTATGGTAGAAAACAATAGGAAGGGAATAAGATAGTAACCTTGTAAGAGTTTATAGCGGTAGGTTCGGACTCCTAAGCATCATAGGCATCTAGTTCCTTATTGCTAATTTTACAGGCTAATATTTCTAATTGATTGGTCATTTTGGAATCTAATAGTTCAAATTCATATCCTTCCTTAAAAACAATTGCTAATCCTCCCCCTCTTCTTCCATTACGATTTAACATGTGAATTTTAAAATTATCTGGTAGAAGATCATTTATTATTGGATCTTCTTCAGACAATAGCCATGTTTCCATTAGAAAAAAACAGGCTATTTGCTTGCTGATGATCCAATCTTTAATTAAAAAAGCTTTGTTCCTAACAGATCTAGTATTAAGATATGCACAGAAAACAGAAGTGGATTATGATAGGTTTGGTAGATGTAGTGGTTCTGATAGGTTTTACTCCCTTATCCTTTTTTTAAGGGTATGTTGATGTCTTCCATTACTTGAGATTACATTAATATGATTTACTCTATCTTCCTGTTGGTTAATTATAAGCCTAATAGATAGATCGGGATAGTGGACTGAGCGTAATTGTGGATAGAATGAATTAACATCCTTAATGCTACCGCTTATTAAATAGATCAATAAAATCAACAGGAAATTCATGTTTGCAGATTAATGTCTCCTTCCTGTCGCAATAGCTATTTTGGTTTCCCTATCACTCCCAATTTCTAGGTTATTTAATTGACACTAAGGGCTCTTTTTACTAAGGTGCGCTAGCATTTTTAGCGCACGCATGAAATTACCGCGCGCTAAACCACATGACGCTTCTAGAATAACCGCCAGCTCAATGCTGCCATTAAGGTCTAGCGCACGGGGCAATTTAGCATGCGCTATCCCGCGCATTAAGGTCCTAACACACCTTAGTAAAAGGAGCCCTAAATCAGATTACTCAGTTCTTAAAATGTAGCCAGTTCCAGATAGTAATGAATTATGTTGAGGAAGTTAACTTTCACGACCCTAATCTCACATGCAGTAAACCAGTAAGTAAAGTGCAGAGTGCAAAATCCTCAGCTCAATGTCTCACCTAACTCACAGTTCAGTGCAGTGTGTAGATTCCTGAACATCTCTTCTATGATCACTGTCTAACAAATAAGGAGCAAAATCTCTAGTTTTGAGTTCTGCACGGCTTTCCGCAAAGGCGCGTGCTAAGGCGTGCCTTTGACTCGCACCTTAGAATGTATGCCGAACGGCAGTGCGCCATTAGGCTCTGCCTTTTCAAAGGGCTGAAGAACAGACGGGCAGTCCTTGGGGCGGAGCCAAAGGCCCCGAAGCATATTATCTATGTCTCCTACTCCATTATAGTAAGATTATCTATTTCTTGATTTGAGTGTATTATCCTGGTTCTTGGATCCGATTAGTAAACTAAATAGTTTGTTAATTAATCTTCCTTTTTTTTGTATTACATAGTATATGATTGCTTATGTATAATTTCCAATCATTATGCAAGTATGTTGATGTGTTATTATTATGATTTGAATAAAAAGCATCTTTTTTTGTATTTTATCCTGAAATTCATGTATTTTACTGCTTTATGTTAGGTTTTTGCTGGTACGTATCTTCCAGGATTGTGCTTGGCTTCATTCCATGAAGAAATCCTACTGCTCCTCTCGCCCTCTACCCTGCCCCAGGGCATAGCCATTGCATGAAAAGCTTTTCAGCATAGAGAGGTGATGTAACAAAGGGAGGGTTACCAGATAGCTCCAGATCATCAGGGACAGGCTGAGCAAGTCCTGATTTTAGCACCATTGCATTCAGTGGAAATATCTGTAAAACCAGGACTGGTTTAGCCTGTCTCTGATGACCTGGAATTGTCTGGTAACCCTGGATCAGTGGTCTACACTCCCAGTCCTCAAAAGCCATCAACAGGTTAGTTTTTCAGGATATCCATAAAGAATATGCATGAGAAAAATTTGCATACAAACACAGAGGATCTCTAATTAGAAAACAAATGGTGTAAATTAAAGAACTAAAGGCCGGTATTGGACAGACTTGTACAGCTTGGCCCGGATTCTGTATAGGACGCCTGGGAAGGGTGTCCTAAACAGAATCGGGCCTACACTAACCCCGATTCTGTAACCGGCGTCCATGTTATAGACGCCGGTTACAGAATCGGATTAAAGTAGATGAATCCGCTATACTTATCGTGGCAAGGGATCTCCCTGCCACGATAGGTATAGCGGCTGCAGCCGCCTGCCCCCCCAATTGCCGGCAGGAGTGTGCCCAACCCCTCCTGCTGGAGGACACCCCCCTCCAGACTCCCCACGCTAACGCTCCCCTCTCATGCTAACACCCCCCCAATGACCCCCCCACCTCCCCCCAACTAACCTCTAATTGTTGGCCAGACAAACCTCTAATTATTGCTGCCATCCGTCAAAATGAGGCAGGCCCGCCCCTTCCCAGCCCATTCCCACTAAGCCTAAGGCCTGATTGACCCAGGCTCCTAGAGTCTGGGCCAATCAGGCCTTAGGTTTAGTGGGGATGGGCCGGGAAGCCAGCCCAAGGACAGATTTCTGAGGCATTCCATTAATATCCTTTTCCTAAGAATATACTCCATTTATCACTACCCTTTGTCTCCTTCCAATTAACCAGTTTTTAAGCCAGTCCATCACTTTAGGTCCCATACCAAATGCACTAAGTTTATTTATCAGCCACCTATGTGGAACCGTGTCAAAGGCTTTGCTAAAATCCCAAGTACACCATATCTAGCGCCCCTCTCATATCTAACTGTTTGGTCACCTAGTCAAAGAAATCAATCAGATTTGTCTGGTAAGACCTGCCTCTCATAAAACCATACTATATCAGATCTTGCAATCCATTTGATTCTAGAAATCTTATAATCCTCTGCTTAAGAAGCATTTCCATTAGTTTACTCACTACCAAGGTCAGACTAACTGGCCTGTAATTCCCAACCTCCTCCTTACTTCCACTCTTGTGCAGAGGGACTATATCCGCCCTCCGGGACCATTCTAGACTCTAAAGAAGCATTAGAAATATGAGACTATGGAGCCACCAAAACCTCTCCGAGTTACTTGAGTACCCTCGGATGTATTTCATCAGGCTCCATTAAAGCAGATAATGATTTTGACAAGTTCCTGGAGGAAAAGTCCATCAGTCATTACTAGCCATGTAGCCTTGGGAAAACCACTGCCTGTTCCAGGGTATGAGTATTTAGAAATGGACCTATTCTGGGATCCTGAAGGGCACTTATGATCTGGATTGGTTGCTATTGAAGACAGGATGCTGACCCAGTACAACATATCTTATGTTATTTGAGATGTAGCCCTGTTTTTCATAAGGAAATGCATCTGTCTACATGTAATGGGGTAAAACCAGGACTGGATCAGCTTCTTTAGGTTGACATAAATAAACCAGCAATCCAAATTCTGACTAACATGAGATCACAGTGTTTGAGGAGTCAGCACTGCTGCTTGCCAGCCATGTTCTATGTTTCATGGTGATCTGAATCTGAGTTGGCAGCACTGACAGAAAAGTCTTGTACAGTATGACGGGATTTCTCAGCTGTGCAGACTTTTTCTTTCCAGCCTGTCATTCACGTCCATAAATTACACTTTCTTGTTAATTACTGCACTGCAACAATTACCTTCACAAATGCTCTCTGTGTTTGAAATTCATGTGTGATGCTTCCAGTTCTGCACACTATGACATCATCACGCAAAGTGCATTATGGGAGTGTGGGGCAAAGGAAACTGGGCCATTTTCCTTTCAGCATTTTATAGCACCTTTATTGTTATGTTTTAATACTAATGAGCTCCTTGTGATTCATTTGCATAGGATTTTCAGTGGCTGCTATCACACAAAATAAAGGCCACTGAAAAGATAAAGTGTGAACCACTGCAGTGTTTGTTAATTTAGCCTTTGGAAAGAAAGACTACTTCAAGCAGTCATTGTTTTCTTTAGGTTTTCAGTAAAGAGTGTTGGGGCCATAGACAGCGGAATGCTTTTTTGTTTGGGAGGCCCAAAAGCTCTGCCCTAGATCCGCCCAAGTTCTACTTCAGACCCCACCCCCATAATAATAGTACTAATTGTAATGCTATTTCTTCCATTCATTCTTCATACACACAATATAATTTTATAATCTGTTTTTTCCTCCTTCCAAACCCCCTCCAGTATGGCTTATCTTATGTTCTTATTTTTTAAATTAGCCTTTATAAAGTTTATTTCCATACATTATTTTACTGAAAGATGCTGAAGTGTTTGGGGGGGAGGTTGTTGTTTTTTTTAGTCTAGAGAGTGGCGTGGAGACAAAGATTCATCTCTGTCCCTTCACCATCCCCACAGTAAAGTGCATTTTTCATCCCTGTCCATTCACCAACTCCGCAATTTTAATTTTCTTCCCCGCATCTTTCCACTCAAAGCAGAAGGATGATTTTATAAAATTTTATGAGCCTAAGGCATTTTAAATAAAAATTTTAAGCCAGACCCTCACCAAATACAGAACCGCGAACCACCAGGGGAACACTGTACTGTAAAGTAATATAAAATACTACAATACAATTCTATCATACTATAATAGCAGAAACTTCCATGAGGACCTGCCTAGGAAAAGACAGCACCACAAACATTGCAGTGGGCACTAGATCATTAGCAAATCTATTGGAAAATTTAATAAATAGATCTATCCTGCAAGGTCAATGCTAACAGAAAAAAACATGTATCTTTCACATACACAGAACACAAATATAGTAGGCCCTCACCTAGTATAGAATAAGTAACCACAAATTAGAAACAGAAATATGTAGACAAAAATTAAACTGAACCCCCGTATGGTTTATTTGCATTTGTTAACTTGTAATGTAGTGATTGGAATATGTTAGTTTTTGGAACTTGAGGATGGGAAGAGAAGTCCTGTGTAGGAAAGCCCAATATAGCAGAAACAGACCAACAGCTAAACCTAAAATGGTTGCTGAGAGAGTAAAATGGCTGGAAACACACTTGACTAAAAACTGTCAGCTCTGAAAGGCACACTTCTGCTTTTATAAAAAGAGCAAGGTAGAACATAAGGCACAGCTGGAAAGGAAAACAATTCTAGTGAAAAAGGGATCCTGCCCCCTCAGTTAACAGGGCCAGTAGCTACCAGAAGTTTTACAAGAATAAGGATGCTGACGTAAAGCTTCACTAAAATGCTGATCGGATGCTTCGCAAGAATAAGGATGTGAAAATGTAAGAAGAGTTAACCACAGAGCTAAAAGCTGTTAGGCCCAGGTATTCAAAGGAGGAACTCTGATATATTAACAGGACATTTACTGGGAAATAGAATAGATGTAGATAGAAAGGACGTGACACACAGTATCACTCAGAAATGTTAACCAATCAATAGATTAATAAGTGAAATAATGAATATGATTAACCAATGAAAATATGAAATGTAACATGCACCAACGTGGGCCAGAGCTATCAGAATCATATAAAAGAAAGCTCCTTGGACCATAGCTTCAGAACTGATCCGAAGTTCTCCATCAGTCTGGCCAGCCTGGTATATGCTCTATTACTCTGCATACTGTATAATTTGTTCTTGTAAGCTATTGCTGTATGATTATTAAATTTATATTATTTGAACCAGCTTAAAGAGAGTCGAGTGGTCTATCAGTGAAGACCGTAATAGCCGGCTCTTCAACCTTTACATCTGTTATCTTTATATTTTGCACTGTACAGGGGGGCATGCATCACATTTTCTCTTGAAGCCACAGTGTAACACCTAAGAAAATGTGATGCATGCCCCCCTGTACAGTGCAAAATATAAAGATAACAGATGTAAAGTTCCAAAAACTAACATATTCCAATCACTACATTACAAGTTAACAAATACAAATAAACCAAAAAATGGAAAACACGATCATACCTTTTTATTGGACTAAATACTTTTTTTCAATTAGCTTTCGGAGACCAAAACTTCCTTTCTCGGACTGAGGAACAAGGTTTTTGTCTCTAATAGTTAGTCAAAATGGTATAAAATTATTCTAATAAAAAGATATCACCTTACTTTCATTTTATGTTTGAGGTCTTTTTACTAAGCTGCAGTAAGTGCTAGTGTATGCTTACTGTGTGACACGGGACTACAGTAAGTTCTAAATCTGCATGCTATGCGCATGATTAAAAAAATTTTTGTTGGAAGAGGCATGTCTCGGGAGCAGAGAGTAGGCATTCCTGCGCTAATCATCTAGCACATCCACATTAATATTTGGGGCTGGATTCTATAAACAATACCTAAGCACACCTACATTGTAGGCACCGCTCAATTCGGTAGTCAATCAACTGCTAGGCGCCACTTATAGAAACTCACCTAGGCATGCTTAGGCATCCTGAAGGTAGGCACCAGTATATTCAAGGCCAGGTTTTACTTGGTCTAATTTACTAGTGCCTAACTCGGATGCCTGGTAACGCCTAATTCAACTATGCCTATTCTTCGGCCTTAACCGTACCTACATTTCAGGTAGGCATCATTAGGCATTGGGGGTGCCTCGAATTAGGCATCTCTAGGTGTTCTTTTTTTTTAATATCTTTATTCATTTTGAAGCCATAATTAAGTGCAATCATATTACACTATAAAAGCACTTAAATTAAATCAAAATTGTAACCTATGACAAATAGATATATCACCCCCATACTCAAATTCAAAAATTGCATTCAAATTGAAGAATTAAAAATATTTTCCAACCCACCCACCCTTGATGTGCATGATCAAAGGCAAAATCAACAATCATTCTTTGCAAAATTTTGTCAATGCTTCCCAAATCTTCAGAAATTTCTTATAATGTCCCTGTTATATAGCCATAATACGTTCCATTTTAAAAATATGACACAGAAACTCCCACCAAAAGGTATAGTTCAGTCTATCCCAGTTTTTCCAATTCCTTAAAATAAGCTGTATGGCAACCCCTGTCATAATAAAGAGAAGTTTGTTATTGTGAGATAAAATTTGGCTTTTAGCTCTCATCAAAGTGCCAAATAGTACAGTGTCATATGTTAGTGCCACTGGATTTTCCATTACTTTGTTCACCTGATCCCAAATGGATCTCCAAAATTGAAGTATCAAGGGATAATAATATAATAAATGATCTAATGTCCCAGGTTCAAGATGACAGTGCCAACATCTATAAGGCTTGGAACTATCTAATTTCTGTAATCTAACCGGAGTCCAACACGCTCTATGTAACAAGAAAAACCACGTTTGTCTCATAGATGCAGATACCGTACATCTCATCCTCCAAGTCCAGATTCGTGGCCATTGAGACGCAGTAATCTGATGCTTTATCTCAATGCTCCAAATGTCATGAAGACCAGTTTTTGGTTTCTTATTCAAAAATCCAGATATTCATTTATACCACTGAGCAGCCTGGTGTCCCAGGAAATCCATCTGGTATTCTAAGGGTTTGGTACTGAACTCTTAATTGTTAATTAAATTTTTTTTTTGATTGGCTAAAACTGCATGGTCAATTACCACGCCAATTAAGTCAATTAAAAAAAAAGTTGCACATGCATTCCAAAGTTAGGCATCATCCCTGTTAGCTCAAGTATTGAATTCGGGCGGGGAGAAAATTGGTGCCCACCTATTTTGGATTCAAGCCTTCCTCTATCAAACATCTGGCTACACCACTAAATGAAATACAAAAAAAGTCTATGATGCATATATTCTAAAGCTAAATATTAGAAATCAGTTCTTCACATTCAAATATTTAAAGGTCTTTAAATCATGGACCTTAGCAGCTACCTTCAGAGTTTACATAGATGGCTCATAAGAATCTTGTAGCCTGAATCTTCATAAGTCCATATTTTATAAATAATTTTAAATATTTTTCATAAATCTTTATTCACATCTCTTTTTTTTATATAAATCTTTATTCATTTTAAAGCCCAAAATACAGTCATTTTATACTTTAACATCAGTTAATTTCAATCAAAAATATATTCTATGACAAATACATATATCACCCCCCCCCCCCCCACACACACACACACACACACACACACTACATATTCAACAATTTGCACTCAAATTAAAAATATATCTTCCCACCCACCATGGACATGTATTCACTTATCTCTTATCTCCTCTTTCATAGTTTTCATACTATCAAGTTATTTTAAGCAACACTCATCTCATCAGAGTTCCTGATGGTCTTAATAGAGAACTCCCAATATGATATTATGTTTTGTCATCAGGCTGTCTCAAGTTTGTTCCCTCCGAATGCACACCATTCATTATCAGTAGCCTGCTGGATAATCTCATAATCAGTGGCCTACTTGGTTAAGTTCCTAATTCCTTACATACCAACATGCACCCTCAGATCACTCTAGCAAACCTATGTGTCAAGTTACATCAGATCACATATGACAAAACCAGAAATACAGCAGTATATTCTCTGTAATTGGACCAACCCTATGAAATGCCTTCCCTAATGGTTTAAGACAGGAATCTTCTATCAAATGCTTTAAATCATTGCTAAAAACCTTTCTTTTCAAAGATGTGTTTCAGTAAAATACCCCTTTTTAGCATCGCTGGTTTGCTTTAAGGGTTCTGCCTTGCAAAGCAACTTGTTTGTCAACCTACTTACAATTACCTATCCCCTCTTACCTGTCCTATCAATCATTGTAGTTCTACCCTCCTCTCTCTCTTCCTTAGCTCTTTTCCCCCAGTCCACTGCTTTATATTTGGTAATGTTGAAAAACACATCAATACCTAATGAAATGCAGTATATTAAGTCCAAACTTGAACATGATCCCTTTATTTCTTGTTTATTAATACAGCTCCCACACTACATTATAAACTAACAAATAAAGTTATTTTTTCTATCTTTATTGTCTTGCAATTTACTTTTTCTAATTGTGTTGGTCCTATGCTCTTGTTTCTGCTTTTCTCCTCTTCTCCTTAACACTCTAGCCAGGATTTCCTGTCCATTTGTCATTTTTCTCTCCTTTTTCTTTCAGCTTTCTTCAATTTATTTTTCTGCCTCTGACCAGATTTAATTTTTTCTTACTATATATTCTTATTGTGTCTACTTACAACTTGTCATCTCTTTCCCTCATTCTGACTCTTCTATTTTACTTCCTGTTGGTAACTCTATTGTCTTTCTCCCTCCAACACTATCCAGCACGGTCCTTCTTCTTTTCCCCTCTAGCCAGCACCTGCTCTCTCCCATCTTCCATAAAGCATCTATCCTCTTCCTCTACTCCCTTTCATCCAGCATCTGCCCCCACTCATCCCCTCATTCATTCATTCAGGAATTTGCTTGCTCTCATCCCCTTCCATCCAGTGCTTGCCCACTATCTCCCCTCCATCCAGCATCTTCCCCCCATCTTCCATCCATCGTGTGCCCTTGTTCTCTTCCCATCCATCTAGTGTCTGTCCTATCTCTCTCCTTCCAACCAGCCTCTGCCCCTCTCACCCCCTCATCCAGCATCTGTCTGCTTTTTTTCCCCTTCTATCCAGTATTTGCTTGCTCTATTCCCCTCAATCATCTAGCATCTGCCCCCCTTTCTCATCCATCCAGCATCTGCCCCTCCCCCTTCCATTCAGCATCTTTTCCCTTGCCTTCTCATCTATCCAGCATTTGCCCCCTCATCAAGTATCTACCCCTCCATCTTTCTCTGCTTTCTTCCATCCAGCATTTGCCCCTTCTTTTACCCTTTTATCCAGCATCGGTCCCCCTCTCCCCCTTCCATTCAGTGTCTGCACCCTCTTATCCCCTCATCCATCCAGTATCTGCCTGCTCTCTTCCCAAGGTCCATCCAGTTTCTGCTTAATGTCCCCCCCTTCATCTAGTATCTGCCCCTCCAATCTTCCATACTACTTATCTTTTCTATAGCACTGCCAGACATATGCAGTACTGTACATTTAATATGTAAGAGAGAATCCCTGCTCGATAGAGCTTACAATCTACTCAAAACAGATAAATGAGACAAATAGAGTTTAAGGAATTTCTCACAGAGGGAATAATAAAACAGACACTGGTATGAGTTAGGAGTTAAAAGGAGTCTCAAAAATGTGGGGTTTTAGCCTAGATTTGAACACTGCCAGAGATGGAGCTTGACATATTGACTCAGACAATCTGTTCCTGGTACAGTAAGATAGAAGGGATGGAGTCTGCAGTTGACAATAGAGCAGAAGGGCGCAGATAAGAGACACTTACCCAATGAATGGAGTTCCTAGGGAGGAATATAGGAAGAGACAAGAGAGGGAAGATACTGAGGAGTTGCAGAGCGTATGCACTCAGAAAACTGGGATTGTTCACCCTCGAGAATAGAAGACTGCGAGGGGATATGATACTAAAAGGATAGAGCAAGAAACATCGTTATTCACATTGTCAAATGTGACACGGACAAGAGGTCATGGACTGAAACTGAGGGGCAACAGGCCCAGGACAAATGTCAGGAAGTTCTGTTTCACACAGCGAGTGATGGACGCTTGGAATGCTCTCCCAGAGGAGGTTGTGACAGAGACCACCATTCGGGGATTCAAGGGCAAGTTGGATGCACACCTTCTTGCGAATCACATTGAGGGATACGGGTAAACAAGGTATTTATCAGTGAACACCTAGCTTAGCCTCCACGTGCGTGGGTCGCCGGTCTAGATGGACCTAAGGTCTGATCCGGTGAAGGCATTTCTTATGTTCTTATGAATTTGAACTGAATGCGGAAATGGATAGAAAGCCAATGAAGTGACTTGAGGAGAGGGGTAATTTGTGCATAGCGACACTGGCGGAATATAAGTCGTCCTGCAGAATTTTGAACGGATTGAAAGGGAGAGAGATGGTTTAGTGCAGGAGTAGGCAATTCCGGTCCTCGAGAGCCGGAGCCAGGTCAGGTTTTCAAATATCCACAATGAATATGTACGAGATGGATTTGCATGCATTGCCTCCTTGAGATGCAAATCTATCTCATGCATATTTATTGTGGATATCCTGAAATCCTGACCTGGCTCCGGTTCTTGAGGACCGGAATTGCCTACCCCTGGTTTAGTGGAAGACTTGTGAGAAGCAAGTTACAGTGATCTAGGTATAAGGTGATAAGGGTGTGGATAAGGGTTTTGGTAGTATCCTCAGAAAGAAAAGGTCATATTTTGGTGACAATATAGAGAAAGAAATAACTGGCTTTAGCAGTCTGTTTGATTTGTACAGAGAAAGATAGGAGAGGGGGAGAGAGTTTGTGCAGAGAAAGAGAGGAGTCAAAGATGACCCCATGTTTGCGAGCTGACAAGACAGGAAAGATGAGAGAGTAATCCACAGAACTAGAGAATGGGGGGGAGAGGGGAGGTAGATTTAGCAGGAAAGATAAAAACTCAATCTTGGCCATGTTCAGTTTTAAATGGCAGTGAGACATCCATGTGGCAGTGTCAGACAGGCAGGCTGAAACATCTAGTTCCTATCCTCTTTCTCTGCTCTTTTCCATCTAGCATGTGCCCTCTCTCTCCCCTACCATCCAGCATCTGCTCCCCTCTTCCCCTTCCATCCACTGTCTACCCACTCTTTCCTATTCATCCATTCAGCATCTAATCCCCTCTTACCTCTCAACCATCCAGCATCTGTGGCTCGCTTCTGCTTCCTCATCCATCCAGCATCTGCCCTCCCTCCCCCTTCCATTCAGTGTCTATCCTCTTTCTCTGCCCCCCCCTCTCTCTTTCTATCCAGTGTCTGCCATCTCTCATGCTTACATCCAGCATATGACCCTTCCTCCCGCTATATCCAGCGTCTGATCCCTCTGTTGTCTCCCACCTCACTGTACTGCTGCCTCTGCTGCTGCTTCTTCTCCAGATCAGTAACAGGAAAACAAATGTAAAATGATCACGGGGTCACACCGTTACACAGTTATATATTCCATAGAGAAAAGCAATTTTACAGTTCTGGCGGTCTGCACAGGCTAGGAAAGTTCTTGGTAGTATCATACTATTCCATTAATCTGTAACTTTTTCTGCTTGGAGAGGACTCTGATACAAGGTCGGGCTGATGAGATTTTCTCATGGCCTTTCTCCCTGGACAGTATCCAGCCATCCAAGAGAAGAGAAAGTGGCACCAATAGTGCCTAGTGACAGTACAAAAATATTAAAGTTGTCAAAGCCAGCTGTGTCAACTGACTTTTAAATTAATTTAAATTATATTAATTTAATATAAAACAAGCATTTATAACTTGCAAATTTTGACCTGATAGCAGTACAGGAAGGTTACAATTTTTTAAATTTAATTGTATTGAACTTTTCCATTATTATAGCTTTGAACTTTCTTACATAGAAAAAAATAATGAGAAAACACAAAACTCTTTGTTACAGAATATTTAAAACAAAACAAATATACCATCTTAATATTTAATCTGTGAGGCTCATAATCAAAACTTTGAAACGTCCAAAAACCAGCCCAAGTTGGCACTTAGACATTCTAATAGCCGGGACGTCTAAGTGCCGATAATCACAACTGACTTTCTGGACTTCCAGCAGACCTTCTAGGCCGCTGTGCTTCTAATCTCCATGATCGGTTTGCTCAGGGCCAATGCAGTCATGGAGATTAGAATAAGCGTTGCTTAAGTTACATCCCCGATGCAGCGGGTGCTATAAGTTTGTCCCGTGAAACGAAGGCCTTGTCGGATAAAAGTTACAAGCAACGGCGCTGGTTTTGCAATGAGCAATTTGAGCTAAGTACTTGAAATAACATATGAAGCACAAGTTGAAATGAATTGAACGTTATGAACTGAACTTTATATGAATTGAATTCTACTTAAGTTGAAGAAATGATAAGCTGAAGTATTTATAGCACATGAGCACTTTTTACTACGCACTTTAAGCACTCGAAGCACTTTCAACTGTTGAGGAAATTGAATGAGTTGTAGGACAGATGAAAGAAAGGAAATGAAATGTCAGAGAATTTAAATGAAATGCAATGGAAGGATAACTTTGAATGAGAACAATCAGATGAATTGAAAATGATAAGCATTGGTGGTTTCGTGTTTCAAAAATGGCATGCTGATTCTTTAGAGCATATATGTACCCCATACCACAAAAGTGAGAGTTTTTCATACATTTATATTATTAAAACTAGTGTTTTAGCCCGTTACATTAACGGGTGCTAGAAGAATAAACAAATTAACACTGCTGGCTCGTACATTGCTCTACCTGCCAGACTATACACTACCAGAGGGCTAATCTACCTGGCCCCCCCCCCCCCCGCCACTACCTCCGCCGTGTAGCCGACCCCACAGGCCCTCCCACCACGAGACAACCAAAAACCTCCCGACTCCAGCAGCGTCCGCAGTACTCTAAACACGCTGCTTCGTGGCCTTCTACTGTCCATGATTTCCTCTGCTGCGTCTCTGTTTCAATGTCATCGGGGACCCGGCAGAGGAAATCAGGGCAGTAGAAGGCCGCGAAGCAGGGTGTTTAGAGTACTGCAGATGCTGCTGGAGTCAGGAGGGAGGTCTGATGGGAGGGTCAATGGGAGTTCGGATGCACCGAGGAGGGGTGCGCTGGGGGGGGGTACGCCGACAAACTGACTTACAGTGAGTGAGGGGGAGCCGCGCCAGGCGTGAAGTAGACTGTTGTATGCGCACATGCGCACTCCTGCCGACCATAGACCTACTGATCAGGGATCACGCAGGTAAGAGTGCGCATGCGAGCTTAGGGTTTTATTATAGTAGATAGTGAATGAGGTTTTTTAAATTATTTAAATCGTGGAAATAAAATTTGTAAGTATTTATATAATAAGGTTGATGCTGTTTAGAAAGTGTTAGTTGATTAAAGATCAATGAATTAATTTGGTAGTGAAGTGGGGGAACAAGCCGGTAATGTTATAAGGAAGCAAGAGAATAAGACGCTTCCCTTCTCTTGAAGTAGTCCCAGTATGGGAAGATGTACTCCTAAGCCTGAGGCTTGACCCCGCAAAATTTAAATTAATAATATTTAAATAATTAAATAAATAAATTTAAATAAGCATTATGATTGAATGAGTGAATCTAGAGTCGATGTTCATTTTTGATTTTTCAATGGTCTTTAATATATATTTATTTTACTAATAGATTACCATTTGATTTTTTTGGTTGTTTTGTTGTATTAATCATCTTGTCTTCATTCTCTTCTAAGCAGTTTACAATAAAGATTTAAAATAAGTAAATATAAAAATTAAATAGGGTAGGGAACAAAAAATAAATAAAGCATAAAATACAGTCAAACCACCAAAAAATATGAAGAAAGGAGGGAGTCAGTAGGTTACAATAAAACAAAAAAAAGTTGGGGAACGGGAAGGAATGAACAATATGGTAAGGAAAAAAATTAAAGTTTGTTCTGCCCACATTAGTTAAGATAAAGCCAAAGATGGAACTTTAGAGAAAGATTACCTAGAAAATTAAGAACAGAAAGCCAAGGAGAAGTAGTATGCCTTTATTGTGCCTTGAAATATGCAAATTATTTTTCTGAACGGAGATAAAAAGGCAGAGAATTCCAGATAGTGGGAGCCATGACAGAGAATGAAGAATTCCTATGAGAATTGAGGAAGACGACACACTGGACCCTGGGCTAAATTTACCAATGGGAAACTGTGAGTTTGGGCCCCATTTATACAGGGTCCTGGGGCAGCTACCCCCTTTGCCCATTGGTAAAAATGGCCCTGTAAACAACTTGCATGTGGTGAATTTCAGTTGGAGGGACTCCTTCAACAGTCAGAAATTCTTTCACGGCACACTGCTTAAATTCCACCAAAGAGTGTTTAATGCATGCTTCACAAAACAACTTCTTTGCACGTCTCATCAACTGAGGTGAAGGAAGAGATTTTAAAGAACAAGTGAACATACGGAGTATGTAAGTGCTGCCATCTGTTGATGAATAATGGAGGTGGAGACATTAATTTTCATATTACATTACTTTTCACTACTACAATAATAAATATATGGTAAGAACCTTGTCTCTCCTACTAATGCTCTATATTGTCACAACTTCAAGCCCGACTCCCGTTCCAGCCTTGTGCCAGTTAGGAGCAGAAAGCCCTTCCCCCACTGTAGGGCTGGGCGTGGCACAGCAGCTCTTGAGCATTTAGAGAGCTGGCTGTCTCAGAAGAGAGGGCAGTCTAAGGAAGCTCTCATGTTGAAAGAGCCTCCACCTTTTCAAGAGCCAGCAGACGTGGAAATGCTGAACCCAGAGTCGGAGGAAGCAGCCCAGATAAACCAGGAACCAGAGGAGATGGACTAGAGTGCTTTGCCAGAGTATGTTCTTCCTGAAGAAATGGAAGTAAGCTAATTGGATTGTGTGCTTATTTTTGAGCAGTTTTCTTTTTCTGGACTTTTTGGGGTTTGGCTGTTTGGCTGCTGGGACAATTAATTAACTGCTGTTATGCTTTGGAAAAAATCACTGCCGAAGAAGTGAATTTTCTGTGTTTTCTAGAAGAAGGAAGTTTGCTAGTAATTTATTCTGCTTGTTTGGAAGTTTTGTGGGTTTTTTGAAGCCAAGATGGCTGCTGCAAGCTGAGGCTTGGCTGCAGTGAAGCAACACTAGCAGTGTCCTTCCTAAGAGTGGAAAACCCTGAAGGTTGGGGCAGGATCTGCCCAACATCTATGTGGTGGGATTTGAGGGTTAATTTTGCTCTTTGTCTTGACAAGGAACCGATTTGGCAAATCCACCAACCTTCTGCTCCTGAACTCTGGGGAGAATGTAGATCTGCAACATTGCAAAGTGATGAGTTTTTTTCTTTTTTGTTTGGATTAAAGACTACTGGAGACTGGATTGAGTTTTGTTCTATTGCTGCCACAATGAAGTAAGACTTACCTGGGACATAAGTTGAACACTTTGGGCCTGATTCTCCAAAGTGCGTCCTGATTTTAGGCAGCTGTAGGCGTCCTACAGTTGTCTAATCAGCCAATCGGGATGCACGTTTTTTTAAAAATGCTCCCCAGGCAGGCCGCCTATATTGAAGGCGAGGCCCTGATTCTGTATAGGACGCCCGGGAGAGGTGTCCTATTCAGAATCGGCCTACACTAAAACCCCGATTCTGTAACTGGCATCCATGTTACAGGCGCTGGTTAGAGAATTGGGTTAGATTAGACACGGCCCGCTACACTTATCGCGGCAAGGGATCTCTCTGCCGCTATAAGTATAGCGGGCCGCGGCCCCCTGTCCGATCGCTGGCAGGAGGGTGCCCAATCCCTCCTGCCCGAAGACGCACCCTCCCCCCCGACAATAAGTATAGCGGGCCGCGGCCTGTCCGATCGCTGGCAGGAGGGCCTTAGATTAAGTGGGGATGGGCGGACCCGCTATGCCTAAGGCCTGATTGGTCCAGGCTTCTAGAGCCTGGGCCAATCAGGCCTTAGGCTTCGGCGGGATGGGCTGGGAAGGGGCGGGCCAGCCTCATTTCGACGAGGCGTGCCTGCCGGCTGGATGGGCAACACCCATCTAGCCTTAAGAAAAGGTTAGTTTGGTGGGGTGGAGGTTTGGGGTTGTTAGCGCCGGGGAGGGGAAGGGTGCGTCTTCGGGCAGGAGGGATTGGGCACCCTCCTGCCAGCGATCGGTAGTGTCGGGGTGGGAGGGAGATCGGTAATGTCGGGGGGGCGGTTGGTAGTGTCGGGGGGGGGCGGTCGGTAGTGTCGGGGGGGGCATTTTCTGGCAGGAGGGTTTGGGTACCCTCCTGCCAGCGATCGGACAGGCCGCGGCCCGCTATACTTATAGCGGCAGAGAGATCCCTTGCCGCAATAAGTATAGCGGCCGCGTCTACTTACAATGTAGACCAGCATTTTGCTGGCCTACATTTTAAGCGTTTCTTCCTCTACTAGGGAGCCACGTAGGGCTGCCTAGATTTGCCTAAGGCCCTTAGGCGAGCTTAGGTGTCTTGCGGGTCTCCCTAGGCTCCCGGAGGCGCCTTCAGGCCTGCCTGGGGAGCATTTTTTTTTTCGTGCATCCCGATTGGCTGATTAGACAGCTGTAGGACGCCTACAGCTGCCTAAAATCGGGACGCACTTTGGAGAATCAGGCCCTTTGAGTATTAATCAGACCAGGCTGATGAGTGCAACGTTATTTTGCTTCCAGTTATTGTTGCTGCTATTTTTAGACTGTTGCTTTTCTTGTATTCTGTTTGGCTCTGACTGGATGACAAATAAATTTAAGTTCATTCTTTTTGATACTTACCTGTGTGGTGCCATTCTTTTCATTATCCACAAGGTAAGCTCTCCACTACAGGGCTTCCTCCTGTTTGAGGAAGCACGCCGGGACTATTTTGTGGTTGTGGGCCAGTCCCTGCCTTACCTTAAGGGATGGCCACGCTACAATATACTTACTCTTCCAGCCCCTACTGCTTATAATCTTTCTGTTTCTTTTAACCAGAGGTGCAAGTATAGTAAAAGCAGAACTGAGTTCAGTGAGCCAACAAATGTATTGGAACTGTGGTGTAGGTCACGCATGAATCACAGACAATTAGGGAAGAAGAGCAGACAGCTGCTGATACAGTGGAGGCTCCTGTCTGATGTAAAGCAGGGTGAGGATACCTATGTCAGCTAGGCATAAGTCTGGGAGTACAGGAAAGTTTATAAAAAATGACAGAAATAGGTAACAACCCTACAAATACTTGTAACAATTTTCAAAACAGCTCACGAGGTTGCAAAATCTATGGGTATTTAAAAAAAAAAGAAAAAGTCTTCAGGGGTTTTCACATTTTGAAGACTAGGTGCAGAATCTTCATGAGCTTTGCTGCTTGTTCCGAGAGGATGTTTTTTTTTCATGGAAACAATGCAGGTAGGTTTGAACATGCAATTTACTCCTGTTTCCTGGCTAAAAGGCAGGGTGCATTTTCAGCCAGGTTAAGGGTAGGAAGTTTTCAGACAGCTCGCTCACCAAAATATAATGGCTTTGGGAAAACCTCCTTGTAAAATAATCATCATCTTCATCATAAATTTGTAAAAAAAAGAAAATGCCTCTCTGACTGAGGATCAAATGCAAAATCAACCACCCTTGGACCCGTGTCAATGTTATTCAGGCTAGAACTAGTTGGTTTTGTGTCAGCCAGCCAGAAAAATCAAATGGAATGTGAGCTCTGGGCAGATTGGAAATAGGTTGCAAGCAATCGCTCAAGCACCCTGTAGAGAAGCTGTAATGTCCCAGCAGGAGCCTCCTATGAAGAACATGGCTGACTTCCTACAGTTTACGAGATCTTAGTGCTGTTGCATCATATCAAAGCTTGTATCTTTTTTATCTTGATTAAATAGAAGATTCTTGTATTATGCTGTGGTTTTATGGGTTTTATTTTATGGTGTTTGCTTTTTTTTTTTTGTAAATTTTTTAATTGCTTATAAACCGTCTAGATACTTTTTTTTTTATAGCCGGTATATCAAAGAAATAATAAACTTGGAAACTT
Source organism: Geotrypetes seraphini (assembly GCF_902459505.1). Taxonomy (NCBI): domain Eukaryota; kingdom Metazoa; phylum Chordata; class Amphibia; order Gymnophiona; family Dermophiidae; genus Geotrypetes; species Geotrypetes seraphini. The sequence goes on along the minus strand of NC_047085.1, from coordinate 260,966,505 downwards.
GGAAGGTGCTGGTTTATTGCTTTATGATGGGTTTTTGGTTTTTTTGTAAATCTTTATTGATTTTTAAACTTTGATAGTGCAATACAAAAGGTAAATCATACAAACTGCATAAAAACACACTATTAACTATACAATTATTACATTAAACAATCATTTTCTCCCCTTCTTATCTTAATTATTAAAACAATAATACATATGATATGATTTTAATATTGAAATAATTTAACTCCTCAAAATATGTCTCTCTCCCCCCACCCCTCCCCCCTCCCTGGATGTGCAAGGACCGTAATAGAAAAAGAAAGAAAGAAACATAACCCTAATTATAATGCAATAAAATTAGTTAATGGACTCCATACATCATTAAAGGACTTATTGGTCCCCAAACATTTCGCCATCATCCTTTCATACTTATACGTAATACACACAGTTACCCACCAAAAAGTAAAATTAATCCTATCATGGTTTTTCCAATTATGAGTAATCAGTTGAACCCCTATTCCTGTCAAGATCATGAAAAGGCGACTTTTATATTTATCTAAAGTAGGTTTAACATGAAGTAATGTACCACATATTATCGCCTCATATGATAAGGGGATAGATGATTCAAGAATGAGATTAATTTGTCCCCAAATTGACTTCCAGAAACCAATTTATGATGGTTTTTATTGTTTGGGGGAATTATAATGCTGTTATTATTTATGACACAGTTCATGCTGTTTTGTACTTCCTTTACCCATTTCGAAAGGTGGGATATATATTGCATTGGTATTTGAGATTTGTAGCTAGAAATATTGACAAAAGGCTTTGTTTTTGATAAGAGCTGGGAGAGGTCTAAGATTTGATATTTGTTTATTTTCTTTGGGAGTCAGTGTTACTCTTTATTCTACCTTTGTCCTGTAATGTTCGATTTAATGTTATATGATATTGTTTATTGAGATGTTTCTAATCCTCTGAGAAAAGGTTGCAACCCAGTCAGGTGTTCTGGATTTCCATACTGAATATACATTGAGTGAAGAAATATTTTCTCCAGTTTCTCTTAAATCGGGAAGGGGTAATACGTGGACCTCACTGACCTTACGGACCTTGTGGATCTAAAACCGCACATCCTTAAAAATCTGAAGTCCATGAATTGACAAGTCCACCTTTTAGCTTATTCCACCGCTTTCCCTGCATGCTCAGCTCAGGCCCCCGGCTATGCCTTCCCTAATGGCTAAGGAGGGAGGAGGCGCAGCGTGGCTTTTGCTAATTAACCTGATCGTCCTTTCCTCCAGATCTCTCCTTCCGCGCTGATTCTGAGAGCCCCTGCGATATGACACTGGATGGCAAATAGCTGGGTTTGGGGAGGGGGGGTTAAAAATGTGTGCAAAGGTCTGCAGTGCATCTGACCTCATGGATCTGAACTGTACATCCCTAAAAATCTGAGGTCTGCGCCACTTTTAGTCTCAGCAAAGGTTAGGATTCGTCAGAGCTAAATTGTCATAGAGCTCAGTCTGAGCCAGAGACTACAAGTGGCACGGACCTCAGATTTTTAAGGACATGCAGTTTGAGGTCCGTAAGGTTTACCCCTTCCCTCTTAAATCTACTATGTAGTAGCTTCCAAGTTTAACACTTGATATACGGTGTACATACTTCTCTTAAATCTGGCTCTTAAAGCAAGATGCATTAAGCATAACAAAAAAATCTTAAAAGCACAAAAAAAGCCTAAAATATGTTGATTTTCAAACCAAAAATATGTTTTTCTGGTTCAAAAATGACTATATTGAAAATGCCCCTCTATATTCTGCATGAAGAACTTATTATGTACAGTACACCGGTGGGAATCTTTGCAGGCTGCCATACTTTTTAATAGCTAAGAAGAAAAATATTCAAACCTACTAAATGAGAATGACACGGTGACAGAATTTGTCATCGTCTCCGTCCCTGCAGATAACCGCAGGCAGTGGCGTAGTAAAGAGGGGGTGAGGGGGGGAAATCCACCCCAGGCACCATCAGGTTCAGGGCGCCGGCACTCCTCCTCTCTGTCTCCCCCTTCCCACTCCCTTTTTAAATTGCTGTCCGCGTCGCCTTCGGTGCTTTCTCTGACATGAGGTGACATCAGAGACAGTGCCGAAGCCGATGCAGGCTGCTCACGCTGAAGTTAAAAAGATACAGAGAAGGGATGTGCACGGCAGGGGGGGGGGCACTCACCCTCGGTATGCCACTGACTGTGGAAAACCATCCCGTATCATTCTTTAGTGTCTCTCTCAACCTTAGTCCTTCTACACCAGCATTCTTCAGTGCAAGGCTTGAGAGTCAGTGGCTGGGCCTCTGATTCTTATGTTAACCAAGTATAGGATAATGAAACCATTATGACATCACTGATGAGGATGGCTCTTAGGCACTGGTGGAATGAGGCATTATGACATCACAATATCTGCTCTGGATACCAGAGACTGTCATTCTTTAGTGTCTCTCTCAACTTCAGTCCTTCTACACCAGCATTCTTCATGCAAGGCTTGAGGGTCACTGGTTGTGCCCACTCACATTCTGATTCTTCCCTCTCTCCTTAAAGAATGACATGAGGTTGGTTTCTCGCGGTTATCTGCAGGAACGGGGACAGTGACAAATTGCGTCACTGTGTCATTCTCTATGTTTTCTGAGATCACTCATATTCCTTTTTCCAATATATGTGTTTTAGTTTATATTGTGTCTATAGTATGGATATATACATATGTATTGCATGCACAGTTTAGTGTATGAAATGCATGTGAATGTCTTGTAAGAACATGTGTAGCTATTGCCAGTTCTGCTTGGAAAGGAAGAAGCAAGTAATCTCAGAATTCTAATTGTACCTCCATTAAAATGCAAATTTAGGTTTGTAATCATATGGAGCATTGTCATGGTAACCGGAGTGGTGGCAGGTGAAGAGTGGGGGTTGGATCACTGGAAGTGGGATTTCTTTCCTCAGATTCCCTGAAAGGGAGCAGGGAGGGACTAAAATCGCTCCCTGATTTGAAAGCCTTCCCTGTCTGCCTGCCCCTGGGCACGGGAAATGGGAAACGATAACGATGGAGATGAAGTCAGTGGCTTGAATTTCCGGCAGGACACAAGCCCAAGTCAAGAAAAGAAGTTTTGTTACAAGATAGACCAGAAATCTCATGCACAGCAAAGCGCCTTAGTTTGGTCTGGGAAAAGCCCTTGACTTAAACAGCAAATGAGACATAACAATTCCCCTCTTACACATATAACATTGAAAAGGTGGTCTCATTAAGCAGATTTCCTTCTTTCTTTTTTTTTCCTCACTTTCCTTGTCAGTGAGCTGCTTTATAAATACATCCCTAGCTGGCTCATTATGATCTCCTTTGCTTCTCCATCTCATTTTTCCCTCTTCTCTCTCAATCTGCAGACATACCTGTATGTAACATTTTTGGGGTGATAAATTTCTAACGATACACCAAGACTATGAAGCTCACTGCTGAGAGATTTTCATCTAATCATTTCCTTCATGTTTTCAGAAACGTTAGGCTTTAGAAACAGTATCCTTCATCTCTGTATTTTAGTGACCTGTTATCAACTGTAGTTGTACAACATCTTGATATATATTCAGAAAAAAAGCGGTAGAAATGAAACATGTTTTTATTTTTTTGACTCTTTTATATTCTCTCCCCTCCCCCTCCTTTCTGCATCTAGCTCTCACAAGTTATCTTTCCATACTAAGGCCCCCTTTTATAAAGCTGTGTTAGGGTTTTTTTTATCACTGGCCATCAAAGCTTTTACTGCCGTGGCTGGTGATAAAAAAAAAAACAACCTAACACAGCTTTATAAAAGGGGGAAAATATTTATTTTCGCCTCGTCATTCATATTCTTGCATCTATTTTTCTCCCTCTCCTTTTTTTTCCCATTATGCAACTTTTTTCCTTCTTTCTTATGCCCAGATTCTCTAAAGTCACTGTGCATTTAACAATGGTGCTAAATCATCATTAAATGCACATATTATACCTCCCGATTATCAAAACGGCTCACCGTGGTCTTTTCCATGCTTTCTAGGAGCCTCCGATTGTACTATGCAAATGTAGTACAACAAGGTCATTAATATTAAAATGAGCTCTCCAAGCGATTCTCAAAAAGGAACGTCCCTCCATTTACAAGGAATCAGGGCCAATATTTAATGTCAGGGTCAAAGCTGTTCTAGCCTTACTTTTCTGTCAGTGCCTGAATGCTGATTGGCTCAGGCACTGACATAAAAATAAAGCAGCTCAGACCGGTCACCAAAAACAAATGGTCCCGATTCCCACCCCCTGCAGAGTCCAAAAACAAGCCTGGTAGTCGAGTGCCCTCCCACCCCCACCATTGCTGCCCTCCACTAATGCACCCCCGAACCCCATGCGGAAGATCATCAGCTTACCAGCAAGCCCCTCACCCTCCAATTATCCCCATACCAAAGGACGGATGCTTCTACCAAAAGATTCTCCCACCTTGGTGGTCTAGTATGCCCCTCCCCCCACACCATCATAACTTGTTAAGAAGACTGTAGTAATCACATTCAACATTGATATGATTTCTCCCATTGCCTTGTTGTTTTTAACCTTAATTGTACTCTTTTCTTTTTAAAATTGTATTTCCCCATACTATCCTTTTGTTTTCATGTAAGTTACGTCTTGTCATTAACAAGTATGTTAATTATTCCCCATTTTAAATTTTTAATTGTTAAACGCATGGAGGGGCATAATAAAAAAAAACCATCTAATAATAATAACTTTATTTTGTATACCGCAAATACCACAAGCAGTTCAGAGCGGTTTACAGGTGAAGAGACTGTACATATACAGCGATGTTACAGAAAAATATTGTCAAGTACACTGGTAACAAATATCAATTACATAGAGTGCCAAGAGTCCCCTTTTGGCCTAAGGCCTTAAACGTTGAAAGTAGAAGCAGGGAAAATGTCCAATATAAAAAAAACGTCCAAAAGGAGGGTTTTTTAGATAATGGCCTGCCTCTACGTTCAGCTGTTTAAACGCCCAGATCACCACTACGTCTACAATTACTACATATAATGAACCCAAAAAAAGCCTAAGTCCCAAACGCCCAAAACAAGGGCTTTTAGGCGAAGGAGGAGCCAGTCCTTCGCCTAACAGCTGGATTCTGTAACCGGTGTCTGTCAAAAACAACACCAGTTACAGAATCCACACACCCCTAAAATGATCTGGGCAGGAGAGAGCCCAAGCCATCCTGCCCCATGGCACCCTGAACCCCTGACTAAGATCGGGGCAAGAGGGAGCCCAAACCCTCTTGCCCCGCTGACTCCCCAACCATCCCCAACAGCATCAGGGGCAAGAGGAAGCCCAAGCCCTCTTGTCCCGCCGACTCCCTGACTGTCCCCGACAGCATCGGAGCAAGAGGGAGCCCAAGCCCTCTTGCCCCAGCGATCCCCAACCCCCCTCTCACCCCCCCCCCCACCCGGCCGATTACGATGGGGCCAGGAGGGAGCCCAAGCCCTCCTGGCCCGGCGACACCCACTACCCCCCACCACCACTAAAATACGAGGAGGGATCGCAGGCCCTCCTGCCTTCGACGCAGCCCCACCTCCGCCGACCCCACGATCCCCCACCCCCAATCCCCCCTTACTTTTAAATCGTTGGATGGCCGGACAGGTGCCAAGCCCGGCCGGCCGGCAAGACAGCCATCCATTGAATGGCTGGTCTTAGGGCCAAATTGGCCCAGGCAGCTCAAACCCCGCCCACAGGTGGGGCCTGAGGCGCCAGGGCCAACCGGAATAGGCCTAGTAGGCTTAGGCCCTCCTACTGGGCCTATTCCGGTTGGCCCAGCTATTCAGGCCCCACCTGTGGGCGGGGTTTGAGCTGCCTGGGTCAATCAGGCCCTAAGGCCAGCCATTCAATGGATGGCTGGCCTGCCGGCCGGCTGGGCATGACACCCGTCCATCTGGCCAATGATTTAAAGGTATGGGGGGATTGGGATGGGGGGAATCGAGGGGTCGGCAGGCGGGGTGCATCGAGGGCAGGAGGGCCTGGGATCCCTCCTGCCCGTATTTTAGTGGGGGTGGGGGGTAGTGGGTTTTGCCGGGCCAGAAGGGCTTGGGCTCCCTCCTGGCCCCATCGTAATTGGCGGATGAATGGGGGTTGGATCGCTGGGACAAGAGGGCTTGGGCTCCCTCTTGCCCCCAATGCTGTTGGGGACAGTCGGGGAGTCGGAGGGGCAAGAGGGCTTGGGCTCCCTCTCTTGCCCCGATGCTATCAGGGGTTTGGGGTGTCGCCGGGCAAGAGGGCTTGGGCTCCCTCCTGCCCATCATAATCGCTGGGGGAGGGCTGATCGCTGCAGGAGACATGGCTCATCTCTTCTGCCGGCGATGGTGATCGCCCACCCCCCTCCGAACCGCAGCACTTCGCGATCAACTCAGCAGCCCCTTTTCGGCACTTATACCTGTTTTGACTTGGTCTAAGTCAAAACATATAAGTGCCGACTAGGCAACCTACCTAAAGTTTTGGTTATACCTGCTGCACGCCTAGGTCTAGGTCGGCCCACCTCCAGCCCACCGCCCGCCTCCTCTAAAAATGCCTCTTTTCACTCTATGCATTTAGAGGCAGGGGAAAGGCCTAGGCTGGTTTTAGATACGTCTAAAACCAGCTTTGATTATGGGTACTTGGACCATCAGGCTTTTTGATCATCCAAGTACCCATTTAGGCCACTTTTTAGACTTTTTTTTTGTTATGAGCCCCTTAGAATTTTGATTAGCGTTACATCAATTTTAAAAACTTGAGGAGGGATTTTCAGTCCCTCCCGCCAGCAGGCCCAACTCTTCAAAATGGCAGACCTTCCTCTTCCTGGTGCATCCTGGGTCAGACCAATGGTCCATTTAGCCCAGTTTTCTATTTCTAACAGTGGCCAATCCAGGTCACAAGTACCTGGCAGAAATCTAATAGTAGCATCATTCCATGCTACTGATCAGGGCAAGCAGTGGCTTCCCCCATGTCTTCTCAATAGCAGACTATGTACTTTTCCTCTAGGAACTTGTCCAAATCTTTCTTAAAACCAGATACGCTAACCATTGTAACCATATTACCCAGCAATGAGTTCCAGAGCTTAACTATTTTTTGAGTAAAGAATATTTCCTCCTATTTGTTTTAAAAGTATTTCCATGTAATTTCATTGAGTGTCTCCTGGTTTTTGTACTTTCTGAAAGGGTGAAAAATCGATTCACTCTTAATCGTTCTACACCACTCAGGATTTTGTAGACCTCAATCATATCCTTCCTCAGCCGTCTCTTTTCCAAGCTAAAGAGCCCCAAACTCTTTAGTTTTATCCCATACAAAAGGAGTTCCATTCCCTTTACTGCCCACCAGGACAGATAGGGAAAATGCTTGAAGTGCCTGTACGTAAACCACTTTGAATGTGGTTGTAAAAAAACCTACTAAAAAGTAGTATACGTACGAATCCCTTTCCCTTTATCATTTTGGTCATTCTTCTTTGAACCTTTTCTAATTCTGCTATATTTTTTTTTGTAAGATTCAGCAACTGGAACTGTGCTCAGCATTCAAGGCAAGGTGAGGATGCACCATAGTATGATAAAGAGGCATTATAATATTCTTGGTCTTATTTACCATCCCTTCCTAGCATCCTGTTTGCTTTTCTTGCTGCAGCCACACACTGGGTAGATAATTTCAGCGTAGTGTCTACAATGACACCCAGATCTTTTGTTTGGGTGCTGACTCCTAATGTGGATTACTTTCCAATGTGCATCACTTTGCATTTGTCCACATTAAATTCCATCTGTCATTTAGATGCCCAGTCCTCCAATTTCCTAAGGTCTTCCTGCAAATTTTCACAGTCCACATAGGACAACTTTGAATAGTTTTGTGTCATCTGCAAATTTAATTACCTCACTTGTCATTCTAATTTCCAGATCATTTATAAATATGTTAAATAATGCCGGTCCCAGAACAAAACCCTGCGGCATTCTACTACTCCACGGTTTAAAAAAATGGGAACACATTTCCCCTTATTATCAGAAACTCTACTGGTTACCCGCAGAATCCAGAGTCCTCTTCAAGTTTGCTTGTTTTTGCTACAAAGCTGTCTTTGGGATTCTTCCAGCTTACCTAATCTCCCAGTTCTCCCCCGAGTCCAACAAGAGCACTCGCAGAACAAACCTATTTAATTACCCCTCCTTGAAATCTTACCAATACAAAAAGTTTCTAGATAGAATGTTATCATTCCAGGCAGCTAGGCTGAACACATGGCTTGGAAAGCCCATACTTGAGGCCACTACATACGCAGACTTTAAAAAATCCCTGAAAACTCGACTTTAACAAATTCTAAATTCCCATACCCAACTCTTCCTCGCCATGACCTTTCCACCTCGCCCCCTAATTCCAAGGCCCGAAACTAATTATACTTTCCACCTTGAATCTCATGTACTGACATAATGTATCTTTATTGTAATCCATATACTTACTAAATGTATCTTTATGGTAACCCACCTGTATCCCTTACACTGACAAAATGCACCTTGATAGTAAACCACTTGTATTGTAACCCATTTGCATCCCATGTACTGACAAAATATATCTTTACTGTAACCCACTTGTATCCCATGTACTGACAAAATGAATCTTTAATGTAAACTACTTGCATCCCATGTACTGACTAAACGTATTTTTATTGTAAACCGTTTCTATCCCATGTACTGTCAAATGTATCTTTATTGTAAACCGCTTCGAACTTCACGGTATAGCGGTATATAAGAAATAAATTATTATTATTATTATTACTAATTTCCTTCCTCCATTGAGAAAAGTTGCCATTTAACCCTACCTTCTGTATTCTGTCCAATAACCAATTCCTAATCCACAACTCAACACTGCCTTCTATCTCATTACATTTTTCCCTCCGTATTCACGGTTTCAGCAATCGCAGTTTCAATTATTCACAGTTTTTAGCTTGCTGGCTCCTCCCCCCAAATTACATCAGCTTGCATAGAGAAATCACTGCTTCCAAGCGTTTACAGAGAAAATCGCTGATTCCCAGAAATTTCTTCACTGTGTTTTGCCTCTCCTTCAGGAAAAGGCCAGGTCTCCCACCATGTTATTCGCGGTTTCACCATATTCACGATGGTTTTTAATAGAAAACAGCAAATAACATATGAAAAATTTATTTCTGGTTTTTCTGTATTTGCGGTTCTGTTAATCCCCTATCACAGCGAATACGGAAGGAGAAGTGTACTCCTTTAATTTTCTCAGCAGCCTCTCCCCCTTAACTCTCCTCCTCCCAGTTACACATTCTGTCACTCATCTCATATAACTGCAAATTCATAACCAAACTGTAACTTCTAACATGTCAATGCACTGACTGTGCCACTCCCCCAGGCATCCAGCATCCTTCCCCCACTGGAATGTTCTGGCCTAATCAGCTTTAGTAATCCACTGGGGGAATCTCACTCAGGTACTCTTCACCCTCATTCCTGATGGGGATTACATATAACTAAGTAAATGTAACTAGTTGTTTAAAAGTTTTGATACTTTTACTTTTACCAAAGTAATAAATTTTACCAACTGTTTACTACTTTTACTCAGTTACATATGATGCTTGTAGTTAAAAATAAAAGTGAACATGAGATATAAATGATGATTCCAAAGTAAACAAAAAAGAAACAATAAAACCAAGAACACGATTTTGCTATTTCAAACCTTGGCACATAAACAGTGAATCACCTCATCTTAAATTTTGCTGTTCAGTGAATATAGCCTATGACAGTGATTCCCAACCCTGTCCTGGAGGAACACCAGGCCAATCGGGTTTTCAGGCTAGCCCTAATGAATATGCATGAGAGAGATTTGCATATGATGGAAGTGATAGGCATGCAAATTTGCTTCATGCATATTCATTAGGGCTAGCCTGAAAACCCAATTGGCCTGGTGTTCCTCCAGGACAGGGTTGGGAACCACTGGCCTATGAGAACCTTGGAGCTGCCTGTGTTTGATGTACTGGTTACTGGTCTCCAGCCAAATAGAACAGTGATGAGTTGGGTCACTTTAAAGCAGATAAGAGAAGCTGAAACTTTCAGCAATTCTTAGTGAACAGACACTGACATATGTCTCTAACTTTACGACAGCCTTCTAGTAACACAGTGAAAATTGACCCCACCATCACCAAACTGATGATCAAAACAACAGACATCAAAGTGTTTCAGAAAGAAATCAAAACTTTTCTTTTCAAAAAACACGTCCTTACTTAATATTTCCCTCCCCAATCGCACATGCACTCTCCCCAGCAAATAACACACTAGTCATCCCCTCGAACCTCATTTACCAAAAATATCCAGACTCCTAAATAAGCATCTCCCATAGGTATCCATTTAACCTTCTCCTAAATAAGCATCTCCCTTAGGTATCCACTTAACTGATTCCTTCAAAGTTAGGTACCTTTCTTCAGTTGCCTATATTGTTTTCCCCACTGAACCTTGTAACTATTTGAACCCTGTCAAGTTATTCTATCGATAAATCCAGATATCTTATACTTGTATTTCTATACCACAACATGTAATTTACTTGAATCGTTGTTATGTAATTCTCTCGGTAATGTCCTGATCTCTTTTAACTGTAATCCGCTTAGAACTGCAAGGCACAGGCAGAATAGAAATCACAAATGTAATGTAATGTAATGTAACAGACTGCTAATTATCTCATGGACAATTTTGCAATGGGGTAGCTGTCCATTGGATTGATAGAGTCTTTAGAGAGGAAGTTTGCTTGTCCCACACATTTGACATTCTTGCATCAGTTCTTAAAGATATTCAAACAGAGTTTGCCATCAGATGAAAAATTATTAGAACAACAACAATGATTCCAACTTTGTAAAAACCTTCTTTGTAATTAGACAGAATGACGATGGTAACCAAGATGAAGGTGAAGATGCAAGTGGTGAATTAGCACTCTTACTAAGGCTGATGATAAAGTATTCTTTGTTATTGGGAGATCAAATGTTTCAGAGATGCCCTTGACTGCAGACCCAGTCAGAAGACATCAGTAATATTGCAACTTAGCCTGATTTGAAGGAATTGTATATCAAACAGAACAACCAATTTTCTGTTCATGCAGTTGTTAAATCTTTTCAGTTCTGCTGAATTAAGGACTCACAAGTGAACTCACCAGTGACAGTCATTTTCAAAATTTTGTTTTATAATAAGCACAGTGGATTGAATTGTAGGGCAATAAAGTTATTAGGATAAAAGCATTAATAGTTGCATTCATTGTAGTTGCAATATTTTTACTTTTTACTCAATCAGTATTTATATTAAGCAGTAAAATTTTACTTTCACTTAAATGTTTTAATATGGTCTTCACTGTACTTTTAAGTAATATATTGTCACAACCCTAAGCCCGTAACTCAGCGTTTGCCCGCTGTGGCTCAGTCTAAACCTAGCCCTGCCATCAGAAGGGCTAATCAATGCGATAGGGTTGTGACCAGTCATAAGGAGAAGCCTATCTTTCCCTTTAGCTCAGATTTGGCTGATCTCCAGGGAGGAGAGGAGTTGGAGCAGAACAGCTCACAACAGCCTGAGAGGGATCTCCCTCCCCCTGCAAACTCCCAGCTGAAACAGGTAATGAGGAAGCCAAGACAAATCAGGCAACCTCTGCAGGCAACTCCGCCCCCTCAGAGAGCAGGGCAGGTTCGTCTGAGTACTTTAGAGGCTGCTCTAAAGAGGAGAAAGGCAGTCTATCCTGAACCAGCCCAGGGAAGGGTCCCTCCCGAATGTGCTCTGGATTCCCAGGACTGTGAAATGCAAGAGCCTGACACTGACCCTCTGGCCAACCAGCTAGCTACTGAGGAACCTATGGATCTAGGTGAAACTTCCAGTCTGCCTGAAGACGTGCTAATGGAAGACAGCTAAGTGGCAGGGCTGAGAGGTGTAAGGTTTATTAACCTACTGTGTTTGTGTTTGAACTGTTTGTGAAAAGGTGTTTTTGTTTGAAAGCCCTTGGAGGACTTGTGCTGGTTGGGGCTGTCCCTGTTTGAGTAAAGCAGGAAGGAAAAAAAAAAAAAAAACGTTTTTCTTTTGCAAGTTTAATTTGCTGGCTAAAGTTAAGCTGGCTGGGACTGCTATGGTTTGAATGACAGAGAGGGAAGTAATGTGGGGAGAATCTACTTACCATTCCAGGTTGGGTTAGTGGGGCCATTATTGGCATTCTGTGAATCAGAAAGTAATTAGTAGATTCGTTTACTCCCCTCCCCCCACCATCTCCTTTAGAGCTGGTTGGGGACAAGCCAGAACACCTTAAGGCTTGTACACGAGAGCTTTTGAGCAGTGCTGTGAATATGGGTGTTGTTTTGCCTATAAAGTTAACAGCCTTTTTGCTTTTGTGATTTATTTTGTTTACTTACCTGATTAGAGGGCAGAGCTGTCCCCTTTGCTTTTGGGCAGCTCTAACTTTTGGTTTCCTGACATAAATTGTTTTCTTTATGGCAGAGAGTTTGGGACTGACTGTTGGCCAACTCTCTTTAACCCACCACTAAATAAAGTGGAGATTTCAGGACCAGTAAAGTGATTCTTTTATCTTTTGATTTCCTGACAAAGCAGTGAATGTTATCCAGCAGGACTTCCCTCTACCTAGGGAAGCACGTCGGAGCAGCGCGAACGTGAGCGTGGGCCGTACCTACTGCAACCATGGGTACCGGCCCCGCCACAATATATATATTGTGACAGGGACCCTGAGCTGCACCCTTTTAACCCAGAGTCACATGACAATCTGTTCACCAGTCCTACCCCTGAGCCCGGTGGTAAGGTTTGGCCATTTCAGAAAGGCAAAAGAAAACAGCTCAGCACTAAAACTTTTAATACCGTTCCTTTAAGAAGCCTCAGCAGAGAACCCCAGCTAAGAGGTAGAGGCTCCTTTAAGAATCTTCCAGTTGCTTCCAGGGGGGAGGAGCGAGCTAGTGCAGAGCCCTTTACCCCAGCTGGACTAGAGCAGGAGAGGAGGAACAGGGTGGAGCTAGAAGGAAACTGAGAGAGCAGAGAAGCCAAGCAGTGACTGGGAAATGTCCGATGCAGATATTCCTGAGGACCCAGAAATGGAGTGGGAACAAGCCTTTTCCCTAGAGCTCTACACAGATGAGGAGAGCATGGATTTGTGAACTGCCTTTTTGAACTTTCATTTTTGTTGCTGCAGAGGTGTTTGGGGGGGGGGTTTCTGCTTTCCCTGTTACAGGGAAAAATTTGGTCAAACTCCTGCTTGAATTACATAGGTGGAGCAACCAGGACTGAATGTTTGGAGTTGGGACAGTAACATTTTGCCTAAAGCCAGAAACCAGTGTGTTTGGGTTTATTTTTTGCTCCGTGTTTTTGAAACCTTTTTCTGCTACTCTGTTCCTGGATAATTAGAACTGTTAAAGAATGTGGCTATACCATAGTCTGGTGAACTTTATGGGTTGTTGCTTTATTGTTAGCACAGCTGTTGTATGTAGTATTTGGGAGGGAGGAAACCACTGTATGGATAAGCTCTTTCCCCCAGACAGCCTGGTAATCGTGGCTCATTACCAGCCCAGTTAAACCATAGCCTGAGCCAAGAAAGAGTGTTAGAAAGAGAAGTGTGTTTCTGAGGCTGGGGGGGGGGGGGGTTCCATTTTTGCCTGAGCAAGTGTCTGTTAACTATTGAACAGCTGGAATTTTTGTGAACCTTTTTGTTTTCTTGTGCCCCATGTTTTAATTAAGGGAGGAACTGATCTGTTTTGCCACAGCCTTGTGGTTTCCCAAAAGAAGAGTTTATGTTTGAAAGTTTACTTTTGCATACATTTGGCCATCTGACATGGATTTACAAACAGAACTGTGCTTTAAGTATTAAAGCGAAACTACTTCACCTGAGAGTGAAGACTGGTGATTTTTGCGCAGATAGAAAAGCTGCTAACATTACAGCCTTTGAAGTATTACATAACAGTGGGCATGGGAGTCACTGTTCCTTAAGGCTAAGGTCACACATCCGTCCATCTAGGCAGGGCACCCTGGAAGGTTACCATGTGACCGGCTAAGTATCCCCTGTCACTATATATATATATAATACTTAAATACTTTGACCTACTTTTAGAGAATGACACTGGAACATAGTTTGTCCTCATGGCCAACGGTTCTGAACCCATCCCTGTCCCATCTCCATAGGCTCTGGCCCCATCTCCGCCCTGTGGGCTCTGTCCCCTTGGTTAACGAGCATCCATTCCCATGTCATTCTCTACTTTGAACAATACTCAACACTAATCGTAACATCACTTAAGTTGGAGCTGGGAATAGGTGAGCCAGCTTCTTCTCTCGACACCAACATCACATCAGAAAAACGGGAAATTTCACTGCAAGTGTAGCAAGAAACTAGATTGGGTAGTGTGGCAGAATAGCTGGAACATTTAATTCAATATTGGTGTCTATGATGAATCAGAAAGAGGTAAACCAAAAAAGAAGTGAGGAAGGGAAAAAGTCAATCAACCTCAAGGACAATTTATTAAAACTATATAAATAACTGATACATCAGAGATGGACTCTCACTCTATGAAAGCTGTTTGGAAGCCTTTTTGGGCCTCCTTGACTGGGTATGCTCGCAGCCATGTCTTAAACATTTGAATGTGTACATGCTCTCCATTTGTTGTATTTGCTGTACTTGCTTTCACACCACTTCATTTATTTATTTATTTTTTTGTGGGGGGCAGGGGTAGTTTTTTCTGTCCTTATATGAAACATTTGGTCAGTAATGGTTCTGTTTGCCATAAACAGTTTTGCGATAAATAACTGATACATATATAACATTTACATAAAACAATGCAGGCATAACAAGGAATCTCTCAATCCTCTTTCATGCTGGACCCCAACACGGTCCGTGTTTCAGCTAAAGCAGCCTTCTTCAGGGGTGTATAAATGAAGTCTATAAAACAGAACAGTAAAAAAATATCTACAAACATGTATAAACACAATAAAATATGTTGAAATAGATTTTTTTTTAAAAAGGATGGAATCAGAAAGAGGTATCATCCCTAGCAAAGATGAGATCAGAAAGCTGGAAGGCAGAAGTGGAAGTTTTGAGCCAGTTCGAGGCAACACCTCTAGTAGTAGGCCCAGCAGACAGATGCGGATTCTAAAAGCCCTGCAAAAAATTAATAAAAAGTTTATAAGAAGAAAATGATAAAAGAGACTGAACCAATGCAATTATAAAAGGTAGGGAAAGGATTTCATTTTCAATTTAGTGATTAGAATATTTCATCTTTAGAAATGTGTATTGCTGATATCATTATATTTTTTTTCAAGTAACGGACAAATGTATTTCTGTTTCTCTTCTTCCTATGTTGCACTGTATGCAGCATCTGACTTCTTACAGTTTTGTTTGCATATTTCTATTTCTAATGTATGGTTCCCAGGGCCAGTGCAAGGTTGCCAGGCACCCTAGGCAAACCTTTAGCCTTGTACCCCACTCAAGATAAAATTAATAGTCATAATTATCCTGACAGGTTTCCCAGAACAAACCGGTAAAAATACATAATTAGACATTGTAGGTGCAATTACAAAACAGAACATGACTCAGACAGTAATTATTCTGGACTCGTCTGCAAGGAATATGACTGTACCTATGGTGGCCCTCTGATTCTAGAATTGCTATCTTATAAGAAATAATGCCCTTATATATTATATATTATATATTATTTATTAGATAATGAAAATAAGTAGTAAATATGGCAAGCAGGTTATAAAAATATGCTAATGATTACAAAATAGATATATATATATATATAGTAGCACTAAAAAATGTATTTGTTTCACTACTGTATTTCCTGAGAAGATATCACAAAGCAGCAGCTATAAGGCTAATTGCCAAGTATTCCAGAATAACAAACCCATAGCAAGAAACTGACATGTGATTAACTAGACCCTGGAACTCTAAAAGATCCCCCATTCACACCCTCAGAGGTTCAAAGTGTCCAATGGTGATGAATTTGTTCCTCCTCAGGGCTTCTAGTTATACTCAATGAGCCCCCTGTTTAGGTCCAGGTTCAGTCCAACTCCTTGCCCTGCACAAATGGCTGGAATCTCAGTCTGATAAGAGCCGTAAATAATCTACTACAGAATTCTTCTTTGTGCTACACTTAGCACATGAAGACACAGCCCATAGGCATAACTGGTAATTCAGTCCCTCTCAGAGAAATGTGCATGCTTTCCAGTAATCTTATCATCTTTCTTTCTTCTCTCCAAAACCCAAACTGCCTCCAGCCTGATATTGACTCTGCCCCAATCAAGCCCAGGTGACAAACATAGGCCAAATCAAGACCCAACTAGCAGGTGATGGCTAGTCACACACAAGGAGGGGCCGAGGGGCTTCTAGATAGTCCCTCTTATCAAGTATAGCAAGCAAGATGGACTTCATTCCAATATCCCTGTGAAGCTCGCTCTTCCACAGTTTCTCAGGAGTTAGACTGTGGGGGGCTCAGTGCAGGTGGCCAGCAAATCCTTGAATAAGTTAGCTGGTACAAAGTTTACAGGCAGCGTACAGAATCCATGAAGATATGGGTGATGTCACTGACAGAGCATGGTACAAGAAACAGTACCCAACCAAGGTTTTCAAGAAGTCTTTGGGTAGGCTCACAACACATACCTATCTGTTCTTGCCTGACACTGATTCACCAGATCTCCTCAGTCTAAACTTTTCCACTGAGCTGATTGGACCTGTTTTCAATCACAGTTACCTCATCACATACGAGGAAAGGCTGAACAGATTGCGGCTATACTCTCTCAAAGAACGCAGGGAGAAGGGGGACATGATCGAGACATTTAAGTATATCACTGGTCGTGTAGAGGTGGAAGATGATATTTTCTTTCTTGAACCTCAGCCACAAGAGGGCATTCGCTGAAACTCAGGGGCGGGAAATTTCATGGCGACACCAGAAAGTATTTCTTCACAGAGAGAGTGGTTGACCATTGGAACAAGCTCCCAGAGCAGGTGATCATGGCCAACAGCGTGCCTGATTTCAAGAATAAGTGGGATGCCCACGTCGGATCTCTATGAGGGAAGTGTAAAGGTATCGCCACCTGAGTGTGATCTCTAGGAGGGTAGTTAGTTAGGGAGGGTTAATAGAGTAGGCAGACTTGATGGGCTATAGCCCTTTTCTGCCGTCATTTTCTATGTTTCTATATTTCTATGTTAGAGGTTTTTCTTACAATTTCTTCTTTTCAGTCTGTAACTCCTGTTGTTGTCACATGGACCTTTTGCAAGTACCCAACAGTTCCTTAGTCAAGTTTTTTGAGGGATTTCATGTTTTATTTTTTTTCTCACATCAGCTCAATGTGGATCACTTTTAGGCATCAAGTTCCCTACCAGAGTATTTCTGGCACCATCAAGTCATTTTATTTCACTGTGACTATTTTTTTCTGGATTAAATTTCTCAAAAGAAAACCTCCAGTGGCTTCAAAAGGTGGTTCTGGTGCAATAGGACCATATACATTACAGAAACCCACTCATAGCGATTGCAACTGGAACCCAACCATTGTATTCTCTGCTCAATGTTCACAGATGTCAAAGAGATTGATTTGTAGTACAGAAACGCTCAGAGACATTGTTATTAGAAACATCCGTTTCCATGGGTTCAGGAGCTATGTTGGAGGCTAGGGATGCATCAGCATTGAGAGTATCTCAATCACCCTCAAAATCAACATTGTCTGATTCCCATCTGAATAAGAAGAAGGTATTTGACTTCATCTTCATCAGTGTTGAGGGAATGCGATGCAGGACCTCAAGTGGAGGCTGAGATGTCTGGTCATCACTTTCCATCAAAGCAAATAACTGAGAGAACGGAGGTTCCAAGATTGCAGGTGTCTTCAAAATGCCTTCAATGTAAGCACCATTCATGCCATCAGAGAGGATGTGAGAGACTCCATGGAACTGAGACCCTGGTTCTGATATCCCTCAAGTGACTAAGAAGGATGTGGCCACTCCATCTGTAATGGTAAAGCCTTTGTCAATGGCAGCTTATGTAGAAGTGTGAGGAACTGCAGTTTTGACATCACTATGCCGAAGTCAGAAGCAAATTAGCCAATATTTGAGACCCATGCTTTGCCTGAATGAGTGATGCCTCAACATTGAGGCCCCCCCCCCCCACCAGTGCTTTGGGGTGGAAGCTTCACCAATATACTGGGAAACTTCAGTGACAACACTGTAGGAGACCTGGCCATACAGTCAGTAGTATGAGACAGGCAGAAACTCAATTTACACTGACTAACTTCTATGAGTCAAAGTCAGACTGTTTCTGGGACTTTGATGAAAAGTCAGAGAACTTCTCAGAGAAAAGATCCACTAATCTCCCTTCATGTCCTTCCCCACCACACGAGACATGCAAATCCCCATCAGAGGAACTCTCTTTCATTGATTTTGTATGGGAGATAGTTCTGGCCATCCCATTTCAGTTAGAGGCAGAGGAGGAGTCCACAGCAGATATAATGGTGTGAAGGAGTAGCCCACTTGTTAGTGCAGTGGGCTGAGAACCAGGGGAGCCAGGTTCAATTCTAGCTACAACTCCTTGTGACCCTGGGTAAGTCATCACTCTAAGTTCAAAAACTTACATTGTGAGCCCACTAGGGACAGAGAAAATACTTATATATAATATGTGAACTTCTTTGGTTGTATCACTAAAAGGTAATAGATCAAATGCATGACCCAGACCCATATCTGTTGCATACCCTCCAATTCCTCAACCTTCCCCCCAGGGAGGCTGTAAAAAGTACCCATTCACAGAATCCTCAAGGATGTACAGATAATAATGTGGGAGCTCCCCACCCAATGCTTTCATTAATAACAAGGTCAATACTGGGATTGAGAAGCAATAACCTCTTAATTATTCCATGGTGGTCAAATCCATTTTCACACAAGTCAAAAGGTCTTGTTGAACTTTAAAGTACCCCCTGGAAGAGAAGCTAAGAAACTGAAGTGCTTTGGAAAGAGACTTTCAGGACGCTATGGGGCTCATAATCAAAAAACTAAAACATCCCAAAAAACGCCCAAGTCGACACTTGGACATCCTAATTGTCTGAATGTCCAAGTACCGATAAAATCATTTTCTGGGACATCTAGTGAGACTATTTGTGTACTGTACATCCAGAGTTCCAGGAGACATGTTGGGAGGCATGTTATAGGCATGTTTTGGGTGGGCTTAACTTGGACATTTTGTGGTAATAATTGAACCTTTTCCAAGACATCCTGGACGAAACAAAGATGCTTGGAGCTAGATCTGTTTTAGAAGTGTCTAAGTGCCACAAAGGTACCCAAACTGACCAGATGATCTCTGAATATATTAAGGTATCATACCTTAATATATACCCCCCCACACACACACATTCCCCCACTGCTCACTCCCTCCCACCCCCCAAAATTCTAAATAAAAAAATACATACCATGTGCCTAAGTCCCCGCCCACAGGAGGGGCCTAAGACTCCCGGGCCTATTCTGGTTGGCCCAGGCACCTTAGGCCCCACCTGTGGGTGGGGTTTCAGATGCCTGGGCCAATCCAGCCCCATTCTACAGCCGGCTGGCCTGTAGGATGGGCGGGTTTGGCACCCGTCCATCTGGCCAACATTTTACAGGTATGGGGGGTGGGATTGGGGGTGAGGGGATTGTGGGGTCAGCAGGGGGTCACGGGTTGGTGAGGGGCAATCGGGGGTTCAGGGGGGCGGTCGTTGGGGGGGGCTGTGTCGAGGGCAGGAGGGGTTGGGCTCCCTCCTGCCCGATCGTGTAGGGGGGTGGGGGGTGAGAGGCCAGGATGGCTTGGGCTCCCTCCAGGCCTGATCATAATCAGGGGGTGCCGCGGGTGCCCGGGGCAAGAGGGCTTGGACTCCCTCTTGCCCCGATGTCATCGGAGAACGTCGGGGTGCCGCAGGGCAAGAGGGCTTGGGCTCCCTCTTGCCCCGATGTGTGTGGGGGGTGATGTATCGCGGCAGGAGAGATGCCTCATCTCCCCTACCGCGATGCCATCACTCCTCTACCCGAACTGCCGTGACTCGCGGCAGAAGAGATAGGGCATCGCTCCTGCAGCGGGTCGCGGCAGTTCGGGTAGAGGAGTGATGGCATCATGGTAGGGGAGATGAGGCATCTCTCCTGCCGCAATCATTGCTGTAGGGGGTAGGCAGGTTGCTGGGGCCGCTGAACTGATCGCAGCAGCCACAATCAGCTCAGCGGCCCCTTTTTCGGTACTTAGACCTGTTTTGACTTCGTCTAAGTCAAAATATATAAGTGCCGACTAGGCAACCTACCTAAGGTTTTGGTTATACCTGCTGCACGCCTAGGTGTAGGTCGGCCCACCTCCCACCCACCCTTTCCCCTCCTCTAAAAACGCCTTTTTTCTCTCTGTGCATTTAGAGGCAGGGGAAAGGCCTAAGCTGGTTTTAGATACGTCTAAAACCAGCTTTGATTATGGGTACTTGGACAATCAGGCTTTTTGATCGTCCAAGTAGCCATTTAAGCCACTTTTTAGATGTTGTTTTTTTTTTTATTATTATTATAAACCCCTAAGGGTTATACATTCTATTGGCCTAGACATCCATGTTGGTGATTTTCAAAAATCTAATTTTTAGGCTGTCTAGCAGTTTGGCTTTAAAAAACGGACGTTTCTGTGCTTCTGATTGGATGTTTAGAGGAAAATGTCCAAATCAGACTTAGATGTCCTTTTCAAAAATGGCCCTCCATGCTCGTTTCTTACATAGCAACCTACCAGTTATTCTCGAGCATGTATTTGTGGAACAGTAAGAGTTTGCAGAACTCTTCCTAGGTGGAGTTTGGTGGAGTTTGCAGAACTCTTCCTAGGTGGAGATGCAGAACTCTTCCTAGAAACAAGAATGAAAAACTCCTATCTAGCAGTCAAAAGTGAAAAATACATAGTCCTTGCAACTTACGATATTTTGGATCTAGCGTCAAGAGTTTCTTCCATAAGGATAAGTGGCTGCAGCTGAGAGCTAAGACAGGATGTGCAGGAAAATCTTGATGACATGCCATGAAGTGAAGAGAATGTCTTTCGAAATAAGGAGCAGAAAGCTACTACCCTCATGGAACAGCAAAATGACATCCTTAAGACCTTTTCTAGGCCCATTTCCAATCCAACCTCTTCTTCAAGGAAGTATCAGAGTGAAGGGCAACTGAGGCCCTGTTACTCTCATGGGCAGAGGTATCTTTTGCGCCAATCTAAGCAGGATTCTCACTATCTTCCCAGACAGCAGAAAGAACTAAAGTCTCAAACTGCATTGCAGCCACAACCAGGAAAGGGTTTTGGCTGCCTCTATGAGATCATATTTTCAGTCCCTGTATCTGTTCTGAATGACCTACCTGTAAGAGGGAGGCTGAATTATTTTTCTAGACAGATGTTCCTTTATAACCTCAGACAGGTGGGTTCTCAAAATAGTTTAGATAAAATACCAGTGGACCAGCCTCCAAATTACCCATTGAGAGTATCAAGACTAAGCCCTCAACATCAGGAAATACTTTACAAAGGACTCTCTTCCTTCTTACAAGTTTTGTTTGACCACAAGAAAGAGAGCAGAGATTTAGTTCCAAGTATTTTCTGATCATAAACAAGATGGGAGAATTCTTTCTAGTCCTGGACCTGAGGGCCTGACAAATATCCAAACAAAAGTTCAGGAGGCAGTTGCACAACTGTTCACTATCTCATACCACCACATTGTAATTAGATCTGGAACTCAATTCATTGCAATCGGTACTTATCTTTTAGCGGTGGTCAGGCTGCGACTCCTCAGCAACTGCTCCCATCCAATGTACATGGTTGGTACATGCTGCCTCTCATTTCCCTCGACCAGACTAAAAGATAAGTACCGATTGCAATGAATTGAGTTCCAGATCTAATTACAATGCGGTGGTATGAGATAGTGAACAGTTGTACAACTGCCTCCATGGTTATCACTAGCGGTTGGTTATTGGGTCTGAGCTTTTCGCGCAAAATAAAAATATATTTATTGTTGTTTTTATAACACAAATATTTATATCATAAGAGGTGATTAGGGAAGCATCAAATAAGATCACCTGAATTTAATTATTTATTTTTCAAAGTATTTTGAGTTGTATAACGCACAATTTAACTGAGACTCTACCTCCACGCCTCCCTTAAGCACATATATTCTAAAGTCAAAAAGCTCAGTTGCTCAGTTGCCCTATATGCACTAATTTTATAAGAAGCTTCTTATGCACATGTACTGGCATACATGCTCATAAAATCATTTAGAAAATTACTTGCATAAATTATACCGTCAGTGGCTGAATGTATCACTTTCTCACCCACCCTCATTCTGTCCCCCAAACTTTACCCTTTTAAAATGTGTAACTTTGGCCATTTTGCAAATAAAATGTCCAAAGTTATAAGTACAGTTGCTTTTTTTAATTTGTGTTTGGTGCCGTTAGCTAAATTGTTAGATACTTGGAATTTGGAGTTTCATTTTTTTTGCTGATGATATTCAGCTAGTGATTTCCATGCAAGATGATAAATTAGATATGAGGAATAATATTCAGGGGCAATCAGTGTTTGGCTGACCCCCGCCAGTAGCTAAACCTGGATATTCAATGTCAGGTACATTCCAGGCTTCAGCATTGAATAACTGGTTTTACAGAGCCAACTAATGCATAGCCAGGTAAGTCTAGTATTCAGCACTTAACCAGCTATGGATTACTGCATAAGAACATAATAACTTTAATAACTTTAAATAATAACTTTATTTTTTTTTATATACCGTAATACCACAAATAGTTCAGAGCGGTTTACAGAGGAAGAGACTGTATACAGACAGCAATAATACAAAAAACTTTCAAAATTACATTAGCTTGTTAAGATTATTCGAGTTTATCTGGGAGTGTTTTAGGAATGTATCAAGGCAGAAGTGGAGTCAGAGAAATTTGTCAAAGAGATAAGAGAGAATGGCCTTACTGGGTCAGACCAATTGTTCATCTAGCCCAATAGCCTGTCTTCACAATGGCCAATCCAGATCACTCTTTATGCGGTTAAACTAACTGGTTAAGAGCTAAATATCAGCGGAAACAGATCAAGTGATGACTCTGCCTCTGGAATGTCTCCATAATAGCTGGTTTGCAGTTTGAGGCTAACCAGTTTATTTTCAGTGGCACTAACCCGTTAAGTTCTACTAAAAATTAGTGGTTAACCCCAAGAAGGCAATTTAATCAGTCAGGAGTTGTTTCAGACTGGTTAAATTGCTTTGAATATCAACCATGTAATGTCTAATTGTAATTAACTGTTAAGAATGTTAATTGATTGGCTTCAATGTCTCAATCTGGTTTAGAATCTTCATAAATTCTCTATGTGGATAATTAGAAAATACAGGCCATTGGAGTTACAGCCAGAAATAGAAGGGAAGTTCTTCTCTTTATCAGACGAGATTCTAACTTTGGGATTTTGTTATGATACGTCTTTGTGGTTTACTGCCTAAGATCTAAAGGCGAAAAAACAGTGTGACAAGGCAGTGGCTGCTGCCAGAAGGATGCTGGGCTGTATAAAGAGAGGCGTAGTCAGTAGAAGGAAGAAGGTGTTGATGCCCCTGTACAGGTCATTGGTGAGGCCCCACTTGGAGTATTGTGTTCAGTTTTGGAGACCGTATTTGGCGAAAGACGTAAGAAGACTTGAGGCGGTCCAGAGGAGGGCGACGAAAATGATAGGAGGCTTGCGCCAGAAGACGTATGAGGAGAGACTGGAAGCCCTGAATATGTATACCCTAGAGGAAAGGAGAGACAGGGGAGCTATGATTCAGACGTTCAAATACTTGAAGGGTATTAACGTAGAACAAAATATTTTCCAGAGAAAGGAAAATGGTAAAACCAGAGGACATAATTTGAGGTTGAGGGGTGATAGATTCAGGGGCAATGTTAGGAAATTCTACTTTACGGAGAGGGTAGTGGATGCCTGGAATGCGCTCCCGAGAGAGGTGGTAGAGAGTAAAACTGTGACTGAGTTCAAAGAAGCATGGGATAAACACAGAAGATTTAGAATCAGAAAATAATATTAAATATTGAACTAGGCCAGTTACTGGGCAGACTTGCACAGTCTGTGTCTGTGCATGGCCGTTTGGTGGTGGATGGGCAGGGGAGGGCTTCAATGGCTGGGAGGGTGTAGATGGGCTGGAGTAAGTCTTAACAGAGATTTCGGCAGTTGAAACCCAAGCACAGTACTGGGTAAAACTTTGGATTCTTGCCCAGAAATAGATAAGAAGAAAAAATTAAAAAAAAAAAAAAAAATTTTAATTGAATCAGGTTGGGCAGACTGGATGGACCATTCGGGTCTTTATCTGCCGTCATCTACTATGTTACTATGTTACTATGTTACTATGCCTGTGATCTTGATTTTCTCAATGAGAATGATTCAGCAACGGAAGCCTTTTCTCACTTGACTGAGTTTAGTATAAGTAGTACATGCATTGATTACTAGTCAATTAGACTATTGTAATTCATTATATCAAGGATTGTCCAAGAACAATTTGAAAAGACAGCAGTTAATGCAGAACATTGCAGCTAGACTGGTTACAGGGAAAAAAAGAAAAGAAATCTGGCCACGTAACACTGACTATGGTCAGATTGCATTGGCTCCCTATTGCAGCACAGATCCGCTTCCCAATTGTGTATTTATAAAGCTTTCCACATGGGGCTTCCAAAATATCTTTCAGATAAACTGCAAAAGAATATATCTCAACATGTGTTACGTTCTTCACAGAAATGTTTGATTCAATTACCTTTTTGAGCTTCATCAAATTGGCTCCTGCTAGGAACAGGATATTTTGTTCCACTGGATCATTATTATGGAATGCACTGCCAGCTGAGTTAAGTGGTGTTTCCAGTTATTTATCATTTAAGGCATTGAAAACTATGGGTTGAATACTGACTGAATATCAGCATTTCTTCCTGATGTTCTGATTGATATGACTTACCCCTCCCCCCTTTTTTACAAAACCGTTAAAGCGGTGTTTAGCACTGTCTGGCACACTGAATGCACTGCGCTGTTCCTGACACTCACAGAGTTCCTATGAGTGTCAGAAGCAGGTCACAGCATTCAGCGCACCGGCCTGCACTAAAAACTGCTTTCACAGTTTTGTAAAAAGAGAGAGGGGGTTAATGTTTATATTGTAGTAGTATTTGTATAATGTTTTGTCTTGTTTCTTTGTATTGTAAACTGCTATACAACCTTGCTTGTTTTTGTAATACTAGCTGATCACCCGGCGTTGCCCAAATATCCCGATCTCAGCAGCAAGAAAGGCCCTCTCTATGTCTCAGCCCTCACTATGTCTCAGCAAGCCCAAAAACTATGGACTAGACACTTATCTTTCATATCCTGTAGTCGGGCCTTATGATGCTGGACTGTCTTTGAAGCTCTAGATGTAGCTTTGATTGCATTACGTTTCCTTGGAGGCATTGTTACAGCAATGACAGCACAGCACAGTGTGACATCATTCCCAAGCTTCACACAATTGGTCAAACCAATATCTGTCTTTTCGATGATTCTTTACATGTCACCCCTTCCCACTCCCACAGTGTTTGTTCTCAGATAGTAAGTGATATGTATACCAAGTTTAGTTGAAATCTGTCCATGCGTTTCGGAGTTATGCTGAAACATACATACAAAAACAATAAGCCAATAATCTCCAGTTTAAGCGCTGGAAAAGTGCACCAAACTTAATCGCTTTAAGTCTTTTGCATTCATTTCATTTCAGTGAGTATACATCTACTGGGGAAATTGCCTCAGAAGCTGCAGGGCAATCAATGCTCCGGAGCTAAGGGGAGCTTAAATAGCTCATTAGCTCCCCTCCAACATTCTACTAACGCTGAGAGATAAGACTCAGCGTTAGTATACTGAAGAGACCTGAAGAAATGATTTTTTAATCATGAAACGTTGGCCTTCATCGGCTTGTTAAGAGGAAGTCCTATCGGTGCCTGCATCACTCTATGAGGTTCGTATGCCGAGAAGCAAGTTAAGTGATGCTTGCACTTTTTTGAACTATAATTTATTACACCAACGTTTAAGCTACTTTAACAGGGTTTTTGCCTACGATAGAATGTTGGAGGAGAGCTAATGAGCTATTTAAGCTCCCCTTAGCTCCGGAGCATTGATTGCCCTGCAGCTTCTGAGGCAATTTCCCCAGTAGATGTATACTCACTGAAATGAACTGAATGCATAAGACTTAAAGCGATTAAGTTTGGTGCACTTTTCCAGCGCTTAAACTGGAGATTATTGGCTTATTGTTTTTGTATTTTTACTCCAGTTCCTCTGTATTTTTCATTGGAACATACATACATCCAATTTTATATATAAAGATAATAAATCAAACCAAATCAAATTGTTTTTAAAACTTAGGTATTTATGCGATCAGAGCTGCCACCAGTTGCATGAGCGCATTTAAATCTCAGCCCCAGGATTTTTGTTTTGTTTCTTTTTCACATTTCCCTGTTTTATTCTTACTTAACTCCCCATTTTATATTCATTGTTAATATAATCCTCTCTGGCATAGAGTGATGAAACAATTTAATCTTCCCTTGCCTGGCTATTCAGTGAAAGGCTGAGCTGCCTCTGATGTGAGTATGTTACCATAAATCTGATTATCACTAGCCATGCTCACCGGTGTTCAGGAAACTGATCATCATTGAAGTGCCTCCTCTAAACTGAAGTATTTGGGGGTGCAGTGGTGGGAAGCAAATTAGATATGGAAGAGACAAGTCCCCAGCACTGGTGAGTACCTTTCTGTGTCTTTGCTATGTATGTTGCCAGATTCATAACAAGGAATTTTGGAGCACAGGGACAAACTGTCAAATTGATCATCCCTGTCCCTCTTCCTGAAAAAGCTGTAATATCAAGATAAACAACACACAATTAACTTTAGAGTAGTGAGGCATAAGATATGAGATTTTATATTTATTATTCTCTTTTCCAAAATGGAGCTAAAACAATGCCCGAAACAGGAAGGGTATTCGAGGGAGAAATAGAGGAAAGCCTCACCACAGTGAACATGGATTTGGACCAAATATACTACCAAATTGACAAGCTAAAAAGTGACAAATCTCCTGGGCCAGATGGAATTCACCCGAGAGTGCTAAAGGAGCTTAAGGTCGAAATTGGAGAACTATTGCAAACCTTAGCTAACATGTCAATTAGAACCGGGCAAATACCAGACGATTGGAAGATAGCGAATGTCATCCCAATCTTCAAAAAAGGATCGAGGGGAGAACCGGGCAACTGTAGACCTGTGAGTCTTACGTCGGTTCCTGGGAAGATGGTTGAAGCACTAATCAAGGACAGCATAGTACAACACCTGGAAAATAACGACCTGATGAGAGCCAGTCAACACGGCTTCAGGAAGGGGAAGTCATGTTTGACGAATTTACTTCAATTTTTTGAGAAGGTGAACAAACAAATCGATAGCGGAGACCCGGTGGATATAATATACTTGGACTTCCAGAAAGCGTTCGACAAGGTTCCGCACGCAAGGCTTCTGAGGAAACTACAAAGCCATGAAATAGAAAGGGACATACTAAGATGGATAGGCAAATGGCTGGAGGACAGATTGCAGAGGGTCAGCGTAAATGGGAAGTTCTCGGACTGGGAGAAGGTGACAAGCGGTATGCCCCAGGGCTCGGTTCTCGGGCCCATCTTATTCAATATCTTCATAAATGACCTGGAAGAGGGAACAACAAGCAATATTATCAAGTTTGCAGATGACACAAAACTAGGTCGGGCAGTTGGAACACAAAAGGACAGCGAAGAACTGCAGAAGGATTTGAACCAGCTGGAGAAATGGGCGGAAAAGTGGCAGATGAAGTTTAATATAGAAAAATGCAAAGTAATGCACCTGGGCAAGAAAAACAAGGAGCATGAATATAAAATGTTAGGTGTAACTTTGGGCAAGAGTGAACAAGAAAGAGACCTGGGGGTACTGATAAACAGGACCCTGAAACCGACGGCTCAATGTGCAGCGGCGGCAAAGAAAGCAAACAGGATGTTGGGCATGGTAAAGAAAGGGATCACGAGCAGATCGGCGGACGTCATAATGCCGCTTTACAGAGCAATGGTGAGACCACACTTGGAATATTGTATCCAACACTGGTTTCCCTATCTAAAGAAGGATATAACCCTTCTGGAGAGGGTACAGAGGAGGGCCACAAAACTAGTAAAAGGTATGGAGAATCTGAGCTACAAGGAACGACTCGGAAAACTGGGTTTGTTCACCCTCGAAAAGAGAAGACTGCGAGGGAATATGAAAGAGACTTTTAAAATACTAAAGGGATTCGACAAAATAGAGCAAGAAACATCGTTATTCACATTGTCAAATGTGACACGGACAAGAGGTCATGGACTGAAACTGAGGGGCATCAGGCCCAGGACAAATGTCAGGAAGTTCTGTTTCACACAGCGAGTGGTGGATACTTGGAATGCTCTCCCGGAGGAGGTTGTGACGGAGACCACCATTCTGGGATTCAAAGGTAAATTGGATGCACACCTTCTTGCAAATCACATTGAGGGATACGGGTTAACAAGGTCTTCATCAGGGAACACCTAGCTTAGCCTCCGTGTGTGCGAGTCGTCGGTGTAGATAGACCTAAGGTCTGATCCGGTGAAGGCATTTCTTATGTTCTTATGTTTAGGTGAGTTAACCTATTTAGGTAGACTCTTGCCAAGAAGATGTACAATTTAAATAGTATCTGAGGCAAAAACAAAAAAGGGTGAAGCAATTTGCCCAAGGAATATCAACAGAATTTGAACACTGGTTTTGCTGTTTTGTGCCCTACTGCTCCAAGGCACTCCACTTGATAATGAATCAGTCGCTATTGGAAAATCAGCCACAGCGATTGAGGGCTGGATTCACTAAAGCTTCCGATCCTGTCCCGATTCACTAAACTGCTGCCCGATCAAATCTCTTACCCGATACAATCTACCCATGCAAATGAGGAGAAATGGCATGCATAAGTAGGAAGCTATCGATTCACTAAGCAGAAGAAGAAACATGGATTGAGTTTGCCAATCTGAAATGAAGCGACTGCTGAGGACCAGTAGTTTACTGTCCTTGCCGACTCTGCTGCTCTCTTCTGCCCTGAAATCTCAGTATTGAGGTTACAGCCCCATATAAAACAATCATCAAAATAAAAAATAAAACTGTAAAATATCTATACTTATGCATAAAATTCCCTTTTTATATATTCTGCAAAAAGCGCAGTGTGAGCCCGTGGGTTTAAAACGTGTTCTGTTCCATAATCTGGCTGCACAAAAGTTGAAATCATTCCTTTTAAAATGTCCACGCGTAGGGCCAGCAAGTAAACTGCAGCCACCCCTCCCCCTTTATTATGAGCTCACTTGTGTGAAGAGCAAGCGCATGCGCAAATTGCATCTACAACCAACAAGGATAATCTGTGCATGCGTCTCAATTGCTGTAGGGCGTGCATCCAACCAGAACATTTGCATGCAGAATCTGTTGTGAATCGGTCGCTCGGCAAAACTCGGCCAAGAATCGCCCAACAACAATCCACATCGGTGAGTTTAGTGAATCTAGCTCCAAGAAGACCCTTTGAAGCTCACAGAAACTAATTAACAACTAATTAAGATCAACAGCACTGGCTTCTCTTCCTTATGGCAAGACAGAAACTGACTTTGGGCTGGATTCACTAACCTCACAGATCCGATCCGATCTGATCTGTTAGCGATCCGATCCGTGAGGTTGCCGGATGCCCGATTCATGATGCGTCTTAATGCAACCTGCAGGTTAAAACCACGGGCTCACACTGCAGGGAAGGGCGAGCAGGAGAGTCGGGGCAGAGAGCAGGAGATGAAGTTTAACTGAAGTCCTTGGTTGAACATAAGCTGCTTGAGAATTGCAGGAGAGGCGGGGCAGAGAGCAGGGCAGTCAGAAAGGACGTGAGCGACTGGTCCTTAGCAGCAGTGGTATACCAAGGGCGGGGCGGCGGGTGGACCATCCAGGGTGCATGCCCTAGGGGGGGTGCACAGCCAGCCGGGTCTGGAACCTCCCGCGCTGCTCTACAATGGGACAATGGGACCTGCAGCTCAGTGCAGCTGCCGTACTTATTCCAGAGCAGAGTCGACAGCCGCGCTGAAGTGCAGGAAAGTCCCGCGATGACTGCGACTGCCGGCTCTGCTCAGGAAGACATAAGTGAAGTCAGAGGGGGTAGAATGGCAGACGCAGTCATCGCAGGACCTTATGTTCTTATATCCTTGCCTCTTCCATCAGTGGCATCCCTCCTTCCCACCCAACCCAACATGCTCTCTTCCCATGCACCATCTCACCCTGCCTTCCAGTGTGTAGCATCTTTCCTTTCCCTCCTTTTCTGCCAGGTCCAGCAGCACTACTTCTTCCTTCCTTTTACCTCCCTCCTGTCCAGCAGTACCCCTTCTCCCTTCCCCCCATTCAGCAGTACCCCTTCTACCTTCCCTGCTCCCCTTGTCCAGCAGTACCCCTTCTCCCTTCCTTCCACCCTCCCCTCCCCTGCAATACCTCTATTTTACGGCCCGTGGTCTGTACGCGATCTCGCACACTGAGCAGGAAGAGAGGCACCAGCATCAGCTAACTTGAAACTTCCTCCTGCCGTTGCATATGCTGGGACTCCTGCCTTCGCGTATCCGCTGGGACTCATTACCTCCTTTCTCTAGCCTGCCGCTGCTGGTCCAGGGGTGCGGAGACAAGATGAAGGCAGGAGTCCCGGTAGATACGCGAAGGCAGGAGTCCCAGCATACGTGTTGGCAACAGAAAGTTTCGAGTCAGCTGAAGCCGGCACCTCTCTTCCTGCCCAGTAGGCGAGATCGCGTACATACCGCGGGCCACAAGAGAGGACGTGGGGGGTTGCATGTAGCCCGCGGGCTGCAAGTTTGAGACCGCTGCTATAGAGGATTTTGTTAAAACAGTATGTGTGATAGTATGACTAACCTGCCAGACAAATGGAAGGGAGAGAGGGTGGAAGGTGGGGTTTGAGTAAGGGAGGGATGGGGGGATAAGATACTGATGTGTTATTAATAATTTCCTATTGTAAGTATAAATATATATGATATAATATATGTTTGTTCATTGTGTAACGTGTTAAAATTTAATAATGATTGAACTAAAAAAAAAAAAAAAAAGAGTGCAATAGGAACTAGCACCAGCATTCTCAGGGCTTCTGAACTCCCAGGGTAGGGTAGGGTTTCCATTCAGAGCCTGTCAGCATACTCTTCCAAGTTCTAGGTGAGACTCCTCTTTTCTCACCCCTCCTTCTTTTCTTCTCTCAACCTAGGGAAATTTATATCCTATAGGACAGGGGTGTCAAACAATCACATAAGGGGCCGAAATCTAAAACACAGGCTAAGTCACAGGCCAGATTTTTTATTAAGATACTTAGTCTTAGTAGAAGTATAGATCCTTCCTCACCCTCAGACACCTGTGGCGTAGTCAGGCACTTGAGTGCAGCTCCCTGATCCAACCTAGCTTTTACACTGGGACTGGGTCCTTCTGCCTGCAAATGGATACTGAGGCAGCATCACTGAGAGTGGGGCAGCGCATTCAGGCGCTTGGAGCACCACTGGGACTGGGGCATCAAATCTCCCGGGTGGAGCTGAGAAAACCAGCCTACTGGAACAATCACCAACTGTCTGCCCTGGGCTCCCTTCCCTCAGCCTTCTCTATCATAGGGTCTACTAGAAATCCCTTCCACTACAAAAATACCATGCCAGCTTTTCTACAGCCCCTCTACTCCCTGAGTTGGTGATCACAAAGGCTTCTGCTACATGTAGTTTTTGACTTCCCCTACTACAGTGACAAGCAGTAACTTCTTGCCATACCTGTTATAGAATTGCCCTTCACATCCTTTATAAAAGTGCCATCTTGGAAAACAGGTGCAGGCATTTACATCAGCTCAGAGGCAGGTACAAATAACCCATCTAATATTATGCAGATACACGGGAATGTTATCACATAGCTTTACCTACTGCACCCAGAACACCTATGTACTAGAGCTATCTGATGCAGGGGAAAAAATTTCAATTAGATTCAATTCTGCCAATTGAATCAATTTTTTGATTCACCACAATTCTATTTGCTTTCTATGATATAGCTTTAACATTAGCTGGAGGATTTATTTTGCAGCCTCTTCACCCATCCCACCTCCCTTTACCCTCTCCAACCTCATGCCGATGCTATCAACTGTAAACAAAACAAACACTGTTAGCGAGCACGAGCTAGGACCTAACACCTGCTCTGGCAGAATATACATTTCAAATCTGATGTATTGTAATCACAAAATAACAAATAAAATTAATTTTTTTTTCTACCTTTTGTTGTCCGGTCATTTTATTATTCAAATCATGTTAGTCCCAGGCTCTGGTTTCTGTTTCTCTTCTGTTAACTCGCTTGCCAGGGTCTCCTGCCCATTTGACATTTTTTTCTTTCTCTATGCTCACCATCCATTTTTCAACTCTGTACCTTCCCTTCTCTCTCCTTCCAAGGGTCCAGCACCTTCTCTTCCTTCTCCAGCCCCCAGTTCAGTGTTTCTTCCCCTCACCCCATGTAACCAGCACCCTCTTTCTCTTTTCTTTCCTCCATCCCACCCCCACCCCATGGTCTGGCATCTGTCTCCTTCCCTTCCTCCCCCTCCCATGCCCTGGCATCTGTCTCCTTCCCTCCCCCCATGCCCTGACATCTTTCTCTTCTCCTCCCCTTCCATCTATCCTTCTTCCTCCCTCTCCATGCTCTGACATCAGTGATGTAGTAAGGGGTGGAAAGTCTTGAGTGCCATCTTCATGGAGGGCACCGGCACCAGTGTCTCTCCTCTCTGTCATGTTCCCCCCTCCCCCCCATGTACCTTGTTAAGTGTTCGCTAGTGCAAATAGCATCTTCTGCTTGCACTGGCCTCGGCTCCCTTCTGACACCACTTCCAGGTCGTGGGTCCAGGATGTGACATGTGAAGGGAGCCAAGGCTTGCACGAGCAGCAGGTAGAAGATACTGCTCATGCCAGCAAACTTGTCAAGAGCTATGCATGGGGTGGAGGGGCACTCAAGTGGTGGGGAAGAGTGGAGGGTGCTCAAGTGGTGGGGAAGAGTTGGGGGTGCATGGCGGATACCTCTCTCTTCATCGGTGGCAGTCTTCACAACTCACTGCTCCGCCAGCGTCAGGCTTTCCTCTACGAGGGTCCTGCCTACTTCCTATTTCCATGAAGGCAGGACCCAACAGAGAGGAAGGCCCAACGCCGGGTGAAGGCTGCTGCTGCTGCTGCTGCCGCTACCATTGGAAGGGGAAGAAATTTGTACGCTGACCCCAAGAGCACTCTCTTATGGTCTGCCCCCAAGCCGGGCTGCCCCCTCCCAGTCCCACCCCGTGCCTGAATCAGCGAGTCAGATTTTTTTTTTTTTTAAATAAATCAATTTTAATCGATTTAGGCAAACTGAATCGGTGAATCGAATTGAATAATACAGTGTTCCCCCGCGAATTCTCAGTTTGCGAATCATGGACTTACTCATTCGTGGTCTGCTCCGACCGCCTCTTCCTGTAGTAAAGTAGAGCTACATCAATCAGGAGTTGCATGTCAAAGCAGCTCCTGGTTGGTGTAGCCCAACTTTACTACAGGAAGAGACGTTCAGAGCAGACCGCGGGTGATTTTCTTCACCCACTGGTACTCCAGCAACTCTCTCCTGCCTTTCCAGTTGCCCTCTCCTGTCTCCCCTGCCTTTTGAAAGGCGAAAAACCACATTCACGGTTTTTCAAAATTCACAGGGGTTCCTCGAACGGAACCCCTGCAAATTTCAGGGGAGCACTGCACCACATAAACACATGTGCTATAACTCAGGGCATACTTTAATGCACTCGTATACCTCAGGGCATGTTTAGAAGTGTTTACCTGGGCATCAAGAATATTGTTCTACATGCTCAAGTGGCTGAGAAAGTGCCCAGGAAAAGGAGAATAGCAAATGAGGCAGGACAGGTGTATAACCACATGACAAGATAAAGAAATCAAAAATCCCTATTTGCTTTCAGTGAGGAACAAAATTGAATATACAGCTTGTCCTGATGATTAGAGGTATTTTTTGAGTCTACATGATAGAGGAGAAGGGCCCGTATTTTTCTTTTGAAATGACAGGGGATAAGGGAAAAGTCAATTCCATTTACATTTGAAATGTTATAAAAGAGGAGGAAAAAAAAAACCTCTAGAAAGCCGTGTGAAATAAGAGGCAAGAAAATGATTTCATGCCCTGGCTTCTGCTCTCTTGCAGCAGACTAAATTCAGAGCATTCATCTGGCAAAGCATAAGAGGAAGTAAGAAAAGGAAGGAGGCCGAGATGCAGATATGAGAGAAAAAGACAGGCAGGGCAATTGAAAGGAAATAAATGAATCATAAAAGCTATAAACAGATGTGGAAATTCATTTGGATATTCAATCTCCAAGTGACAGAGACGACGGGGGAAAAATAATAAAATGATCAGTCAGTCATGGTCATGCATGAAGCCAAGTGAAAAGGAAGAGTCAAATGGATTCATGTGCTCACCAGCCTCATAGAGGACCGTTTTCAGTCCAAGATGCACAGACTGTCAGACAAGGCGTGCTCTATGAAGATTTTGCTAATAGTGAATCAAGCCTATTACAATATATTATCATCCCAGCCTATCTAACCTCTTCCTTTATTCTATACCAGGGGTGTCAAAGTACCTCCTCGAGAGCTGCAATCCAATCGAGTTTTCAGGATTTCCCCAATGAATATGCATGAGATCTATTTGCATGCACTGCTTTCATTGTATGCTAATAGATCTCATGCATATTCATTGGGGAAATTCTGAAAACCCGACAGGATTGCGGCCCTCGAGGAGGGACTTTGACACCCCTGTTCTATACTGTCTTCAATGTTCTGTGAGTTTCTCTCAAACTGGCTACCTGGTCAACCTGCCTTTTGCAAAGCTGAGGTTAGATACTTTATGTAACTCCGCATTGCTCCAGCTTTGTGCAACTCTTTACAAGTGGGTCTTAAATTGAAGAGTTCCTATAGAAAATTCAAATTGGGTGTAAGTTCTGGCTTCATAATCAGGCTTTTGCTAGATTTTTGCTTCCTTTGTCCTGGGTTTATAGGCTCATTAGTTTTTGTCAATTTTTTTTCTATGACTATGTTATTATTTGTTGTTGTTTTTTGTTCTCTCAATTATTTGTTCTTGT
This sequence comes from Geotrypetes seraphini, assembly GCF_902459505.1. Classification (NCBI taxonomy): domain Eukaryota; kingdom Metazoa; phylum Chordata; class Amphibia; order Gymnophiona; family Dermophiidae; genus Geotrypetes; species Geotrypetes seraphini. The sequence continues at coordinate 260,931,334 of NC_047085.1, read as the reverse complement.
TTTATTCACCTTCCCCTTCTGATTGCTTAGGGTTATATTTTTTTGGTGATGGAAGGAAGGAATATATCTTCCAGGACTTAAAAGTTGTAGCAGAGAACGGAGGCTTCTGGCCTCAGAAGCCACAATACAAATGAGACCTTTGGATTTTTGTAACAACCATAAAATCATATTAGAGTCCCTTTCCAAAGAGCTTACAATCCATGACTGAGCACAGAGATATTGAGTGGAAAAGAAATGTCAAACTAGAGTCCCCAACTGTATCCGTTCTTTGTTCAAACCATATGTTCTGTCATTCTTCCCCAAGAGCCCTTTTTTATCACATCATTCAGATTATTGATTTTTTTTTTAAATGCCATGTTCTGGACTGAAAACACATTTGGGAGCAGTGTGTATAAATATGGTGGCTTATACCACTTTGAATCTCTCTCTTTCTGATGGAGGCTTCAAGCCTAGGTGCATCAAGGAGATGATGCTGTTTAGCTAGCTAGCTATATCTAACTAGCTAGCTAGTTATCCATCTTTGAGCCTATATCTATATCCATTTAAATACCTGTCGCTCTCTTTTTTTCATCTGTGTGTCTCTCTGCCTCACACTTCCTCTTTATCTTGCTCTCCTTTTCCCCTTCTTTTTTTTATCTTTTATTTTTCTAAAAGGAAAACAAAATTTCCTCAACAGACCACAATAATAAGAAAATGAGATCCATGATACAAGGCAAATCAAAATGGGGGGGAAAAAAAAGAAAAAATCTCTAGATGTCTACCACCCCACTCATTTACCTCAGCCCACTTATTAACAGTAGTTACCCTGCTCCAAAAAGATTATACAGATCCTCTTTAGCTACTTTTTCCCTTCTTTTTTTTCCCCCCTCACAAATATTCCCAAACTGATTTTGCTTTCACTGCTCTGCCTTTTCCCTCTTCCCTTACTCTCTCTCCCCCAACAGCTCACCTGTCACAAGAAAATGGAAAAAAAAACAAAGGAGAGGTCATTCCAGTTCAGACAGTGGAAGACCATAGAAAACTTTGGCGCTCAACCATTGGCAGAAACTTCACATAGCACCCAGAAAAACTATGCTGAGGAGGAAGGAGAACTTTTAAAGAGCAATTTCATGTCTTTCTCCTCAGCCAACCTCCTTGTTATGTCACCTAGACAAGAATTTCTAGCAAATGTACTGAGGTTGCTTTTTTTGTGTATGTATGTGTGGTCGGGTTTCAGGAAGGGAGGAGAGAGAAGTTGGTGTGCTTTTCTCTCTCCCTTGCCTTTGTGACTAATTTTGGAACTGCCAAGGTTTGGATTTTTTCTCACCTCACAGCATCTTGCAGACAATCGAAGTGTTTCATGTACAGTCTTGTGTGGCTGTAAAATGTTCAAGCAGGAATGACTCAGGGGAAAATACTGTTCTGCTTTAAAAATAATATTTAAAGAGGTAATAGCAGAGTCTAGCAATGGTGTTGGTGTCTGGGATAACTTGGGTGCGCCTCCTCAATGACCCCAGTGTCAATGATCGAGACACCCCAGGAATAAATGAGAGGGGTAATATTTGCTCAGATTATAACTTTCTGGTGAAGAAAGATGGTCTTTGGCAATGGAAAGTTATCATAATCATTTTTCTCGTGAATCTAAAATCTTTCTATAATGCATGAGAATGAGAACACTGACTGTTGTGATGTGGATGCAAGAAACTCCCCAACCCTTATATGTCCTGTCTCTCTGTCCACACTAGACTGTAACATTGTAAATGATGGCAGATATAGACCTGAATAGTTCATTCAGTCTGCCCAACCTTACCCTTTCTTTAAACTGAGTAAGCTCTTCTAAGCAGGGACCGTCTATTATTTATTTATTCAATTTTCTATACCGTTCTCCCAGAGAAGCTCAGAACAATTTACATGCATTTATTCAGGTACTCAAGCATTTTTCCCTGTCTGCCCCGGTGGGCTCACAATCTATCTAATGTACCTGGGGGCAATGGGGGGATTAAGTGACTTGCCCAGGGTCACAAGGAGCAGTGTGGGTTTGAACCCACAACCTCAGGGTGGTGAGGCTGTAGCTTTAACCACTGCACCATTCTAGAAATCATAATGTAGTAAAAGTGAGACAACTACAGGACAATCATGCCATTGTGACATCACTGATGAGGTTGGCTCTTAAGCATTGGTAGAATGAGGCATTATGATGTCACAGTACCAGCTCTGGTTATCAGAGTCTGAAGCTTTTCACACTGTTTATTTATTCAATTTTCTATGCCGTTCTCCCAGGGAAGCTCAGAATGGTTTACATGAATTTATTCAGGTACTCAAGCATTTTTCCCCTGTCTGTCCCGGTGGGCTCATAATCTATCTAATGTACCTGGGGCAATGGGAGGATTAAGTGACTTGCCCATTGTCACAAGAAGCAGCTTGGGTTTGAACCCACAACCTCAGGGTGCTGACACTGTAGCTTTAACCACTGTGCCACACTCTTTGCACTGCGCTGCATATGCCCTTCAGTGCTATAGAAATGATAAATAGTAGTAGTAGTTGTGTCCATCTGCTATATTACTTGCATATAACAAGATTCTGAGCTTCTCCAGACTTTGCATTCATATAAGGTCATGTTATTCAGATTTCATTTTGGGTGGCACCATTTACAACTTTTGTAAACAGGTATGGCTTAATAAATTAAAAGACCAATTTTTAAAAGAATCTACTCAGTTAAATAGCGATTTATCCCAACTAATTGCCCAGGGCCTAGATCAGACCTGGGCAACTCCGGTCCTCGAGAGCTGGAATCCAATCTGGTTTTCAGGATTTCCCCAATGAATATGCATTGAAAGCAATGCATACAAATAGATCTCATGCATATTCATTGGGGAAATCCTGAAAACCCAATTGGATTCAGGCCCTCGAGGACCGGAATTGCCCATGTCTGGCCTAGATTCTCAAAAAGTCACGTTAAAAACAGACGGGCTGCTATTGCAGCCGTTATAGTACCGATTTTTAAAAAACGAGTCATTCTCCAAAAACCCCTCATGCAAATGAGGTTGGTGGAAAGTAGCGAAGATTTGCTAAATTTGAATGTGCCCATTGCTGGTGATAGCGATGGGCACATGCGCAGAATAAATGCAAAAAAAAAATAAAAACCCACCCAACAACAAATCGAGTTGCCGAAGTCAAGCAACCCTCCACCCGACAATGGGAAAGATGTCTACTCTCTCCCACCACTAAGCAACACCCTCCCCCCCAGGCAGCGGGAAAGATGCCCACTCTCCCTCCACCAAGCAACACACACCCCAACACCCCTTCAGCAGCAGGAGAGATGCCCACTCTTTCCCACTGTCAAGCAACACACACCCCCAACATCTCCTCGGCAGTGGGAGAGATGCCCACTCTCTCTTGCCACCAAGAAACACACCCCCAACACCCCCTCGGCAACGGGAGAGATGTCCACTCTCTCCTTCCGCAAACAATACCCCCCTCCCCAGCAGCGGGAGAGATGCATCTGAGGAGGGGCTTGAGGCTCTGATTGGCCCAGGTTAAGGCCCCTCCTATGGCCTATGTATCTGGGCCAATCAGAGCCTTAGGCCCCGCCCCAGATGCATCAGCAAGGAGCCTAAGGCTCTGATTGGCCCGGATGCCTAAGGCCTCATTCATAGTAGGGGCCTTAAACAACCTGGGCTGATCAAAGCCGTAGGCCCCTCCCCGGTGTATCCCTGGCATTTTGAAGAGGCGGGCCTGCTGGTCGGAAGGAGTAGGAGGGCGTCTTCAGGCCTCTTTCCCGCTGCCAAGGTGGAGGTGTTGTTTGAGATGGGAGAGAGTGGCCATCTCAAAACACATACCAAAAGATGCACTTTTAACAGTGCCGGCATTGTATCGGCACCCCCGGACCAGTCACTGATTTTTGTCGCCAAAAACAGATACTGCTCTTGGAGAATGATTCAGCAATGTTTAAGAATCCACTGGAGTGCTTGTTTCAATATTCAAGAACCCATATGCATGGCAGTGTCATAGACTGCTAGGAAGCTCGCTAAAGACCGCGATAAGCCATTTTGATAATCCGCCGCTAAAATGCATGCAGGCTAAACCATCTGGAACCAGTTTCACAACCGTGTTAAAGACAACCTTAAGTTTTGAGAATCTGGCCTCTATTCACAACTACTTTTAGCTTGACTACAAGGAGAAATTCCTGTTTAGGTTGGGTAAGAGCAACAGTGAAACCATATTTGGTTTTCAAATGTACATGTACTATTTCTCTCTGTCTCTCTGATTAGCCAGAGGCAGTAACAGGAGGTGCCAAGTATGTGAGCCATTTGTACACATAGGGAGGTAAGTGGGAAAAGTAATGCTTTTATTCACAGAAATGACCTGTTAGAAAACTGCCTACATGATATGTGAATAGAGTATCAAAAAATCAAAAGGGAACAAGCACAAAATCACATATGAAGTAAAAAAAAGAAGTGTTTGCTACTAGGATTTCTGGAAAGCACACCATCCATACTAAACAGGAGTGAAACCTCAAAGCTCCTGATGGCAGAAGGAGATATGGGGAGAGTGTGACACAGTGGTTAAAGCTAAAGTCTCAGCACTGTGAGGTTGTGGCTTTGTGTGACCCCGGACAACTCACTTAATCCCCCCATTGCCTCAGGTACATTAGATAGATTGTGAACCCACCAGGACAGACAGGGAAAAATGCTAGAGTACCTGAATTAATTAATGTAAACAATTCTGAGTTCCCCTGGGAGAACAGTATAAAAAATTGAATAAATAAATAAAAGATTTCTGGCTTCAGAAGCCATAATACAATTGAGAACTTTGGATTTTTGTGACAACCATAAAATCATTTCAGTGTCACTTGCCAAAGAGCTTACAGTCAATGACTGAGCACAGAGAGGCTGAGTGGTAGAAAGGGAAGTCAAACCAGAGTTCCCAAATGTAGCTGCTCTTTGTTCTGGATGTTGTGGTTTCTCCTCCTGCCACAGCGTTTCATGCGTTTCAGGGTTTCATGCGAAACAAGTAGCCCTTGTTGAGGTTTTGTATATACAGTATATACATTTTAGTACAGTGTGGATTGGACTATTACAAAGTTATTTCGAATGGATGTTCACTATGAAGATTTAAGCTGAGAGGTCTGTGGAAATTCAAGATCGCCGCAGTTCGACTGAAGTGAGCACATGGAGAATTTACAGATAAGTGACTGTTGTAGTATATTTTCATTTTTTGTATGCTGTGTACTATGGGGTTCATAATCAAAAGAGAAAAACGTCTAAAAAACCACATAAGTCGGAGTTTGGACGTTTTACCTGGACCTCCCTTTTGATGGCTCTCCATTTTTTTCTTGCAGTCCTCCACATCTCGCTTATGGCGGTGGACTGCATTCAGGCGCTGAGTTATTGCTGTCCAGACTTTGCTCTTTGAGTATGCCCCGAGTCTTTCTCCTTGGGATGAGAAGAGCTGCTGGTGGTATGTGTGCACCTCCTCCACCAGCATTTCTGTCTCAGCCTGGGAGAAGTTAGGCTTTCGGGACAGAGCTTTGACTGGTTTGGGAGGCATGGTGTCAAAGTACCCACACTTTTGATAATATGAGGTTAGACGTATTTATTGACAATTAAGTACGTCCAACAAGCCATCCGCTGGACGACTTGACTTAATACGTCCATCTGGTCGATTATGGACAAATCTGAAAGACGTCTAGGCCATGTTTATTGGTACGTTTAAATCCAGGGGGCCGGGATACGTCTACATCAGCACGAACGTCCGTCTCCTGTTCTGAGACACCTTCCTATCTATTGGTGCAATTCTAACTCGTTTGCTGGATGTTACAGATTACATGGTCTGCCTTTTCAAGCCTGTGGCTGTATTCAGGTAAGCAAGTATTCCTGCTTCATCTATGATGTTTTACATGCTTATAGAAATGTCTGCCCTCATGTTTCTGGTTACCCTCTGGAAAGCCTGTTTGAAACAGCGTTTAGAAGAAAGGGGGGGAGCAATCTGTATAGGGGCCACAACAGGGTAAGGGCAAAGACTGGATGAGCTTCCTGGAACACGCCTCTTCACTCTCCCCGTCCTCCATCCCTGCCTGGGAGGGGGGCTCCTTATCCCACAATGCCACCTCCTTCCTCCAATAATTGCTTCACCATACCCCCCCTCCCCTCCCCCTCCCCTGGGATTCGTTCCTTACACACCCTTGATCCTGACCACAGGTGTATGTGTGGCCTTGGTGGCTCAGCTGTTACAGCTTTTTGGTATCATTGGGAGGAGGGGGAAATACCCTCTCAGTTGACACTGGTCTGCTTCCTAGTGCCTCACCTCGCACACGTGTAGCTCTTATGGGATCTAACTGATTGCATATGACCAGCACCATTGCACAGCAGCACCAGCTCTCTTTTACATGAATCCTCAATCATAATACAGTGGTACCTCGGTTTACGAGTGCACCAGTTTGCGAATGTTTTGCAAGACGAGCAAAACATTTGCAAAATCGGCACCTTGGAAACCGAGTGTGGCTCAATTTACGAGCGCCCCCTGTGACCCGGCACCCTCCCCCCCCCCCCCCCCGCGATTTGGCACCCCCAATGCGATCCGGCACCCCCCCCCCCAACGCGATTGGACACCCCCCCGCCACTTCTTCCTGTCATCTGGGCACCGGCATGTCCTGTGCTTGGTACTGGTGCCCGAAGATCGGCCTCCTCTTCTGCTGGGCCTTGAGCATCTGTGCATGCTCAAAGCCTGCAAGTTCACGTTCAGAACGTGCTCAAGGCCCAGCAAAAGAGGAGGCCGATCTTTGGACACCGGCACCAAGCACAGGACATGCCGGTGCCGGTGCCCAGATGACGGTAAGAAGCGGCGTGGGGGGGTGCCGGATCGCGACGGGGGGGGGTGCCCGATCGCGGCGGGGGGGGGGTGCCCAATCACGGCGGGGGAGTGCCGGATCACAGGAGGGGCCTTCGGGGGGAGCAATGCCAGTTCTCGTGGGGGGGGGAACCTATCAAAGCGAATTTCCATTATTTCCTGTGGGGAAACTCACTTTGATAAATGAGCATTTTGGATTACGAGCATGCTGCTAGAACGGATTATGCTCGTAATCCAAGGTACCACTATATGTCCCTTCAGTCGAGGGTTAGCAGAGGCCTCTAGAAAGAGGGGGAGCTGTTCAGACAGTCAGGTGTTACATCCATTGCAAATCATGGAACTCACAAGTCTACATCTCTCCCCTTTTTCTTGAACTGTGGCTAACACAACCTCTGTCTCAGGTCCTGCATGTGACATGGTCCTGGTCTCAGCCAGATCTTACTTACAAGATGGCCACATTCCCACTTTCAGTTGGCTGCCTGCCTGCCCTTTTGTTAGGTGCAGGTCAGTGACATGATATCAAGGGATCACACATGACACCCAGTTTAGAGGTAGACATCTGGTATTTATTTTGGTCTGTTTTTGTAGTCAAGATTCAAATAGAAATGCATACACCTTTGCTGAGGTAGACATGAATGGTAGAACACCTGGTCACAAAAGACTGTCATAGAACAATCGCCATACAAATATGTATGCATTATGAGAACATACAATATCATACATATGGTAACAACATGGCACATGCCTGTCCAATTGCCCCAACATGCCTAACACTGCTCCAACCTGTGCAAAGTAAACAATCAGTTCTGAGCCTCACATACGTTTTCATTTGTAAGGGTCAGCAAATATCTGTGAGGGCTGTCCTGCTGCAGCAGCCTCTGTCTCCAGAGGTTGTGGCGTCTAATCTCAATGGTGCTCCCTGTACCCCTGGCCTGGTTACATCATCATCCATTGGCCCATAGGTTATAGAAGCTATTTGTGACCTCAGAAATGCAGCCTAGCATTCCCACTTTTGCAGTGTCAATCTTTATGGCCTCCTGACCATATCCCATCTGATGGTAGGGTCTTTTCATTTCACTGCATACCTCTTTTCCACTCATATGGGGAAGGTACCCTTTATTGCGTATAACACTGTCCCACCATATGAATGTCTTCCTACCCTAGTCATGGGATTGGAACACACCTTTAGTGCAACTATTGCACACCTTAACCGTCACTGTACAGTTTGCATCTGTACATCACATCTCAACACTTGCAATCATTGGCAGAGAATATGGTGACAGCATTGTACACGACAGCCAGTAACATCAAGTAAGTTAACATCCAAGTATGTCCCAATGAGATACAGTAGGTAAAGTCTCCTGAATATGTGAAGGAGAGGCCGTGTGATGTCCTTTCAGTCATTGGCTTTCTGGCAGCTACTTGTGAGCTGTCAGGGGCACTGTTGGTAACATGATTGGGGCCTCAATGGCCCATTGGCAGCTTGGCCTTCAGTTTAGCTCCTTCACCCCCTATAGTGGCTCCTTAAATATGGCAACCAGCTGCCGCAGAAGGCTGACAATCTCTTGCAGGGTCTGCATTGTTTCGCGCCTCCCCTCCTGCAGTTCACTGCACATTTGGCCCACAATGTTCAGCAGCTCTCCATATGCCTCAGGAGGGGGGGCAACTACTGGGGCCGCTGGCTGCACATCATGGCGTGGGGCCGGGCCTGCTGCCTCCATCACCACCTCCTCATCCCCTTCAAGAGGGGGCATGTCCTCATAGAGATCAGGGACCTCCCATGCTCCCTGCTCCTCAACCACATGCTGCTGGTCCACCTCCGCCACCACCTGTGCCTCCACCACCACCTCTACCACCTGGGCCTCGTCATCCACATCTGACACCTCCACAACATCCTCAGGTGGCAGACTTTCCTCGGATTCAGAGTAGCCTTCCACCTCCTGCCTCTGCCTCTGCCTCCCTGGCTGCCTGTAGGCACATTTCATGGACCACCTCCAGGGCTATGCCCTCAGCAGCATGCGCGACCTGTGTGCAGTAAGAATATGAAGTTAGGGTTACCATAGCGTGCAATGGTTGCATACTACATACACAATTACCTATCAATCCCCCCCCCACCCAACCCAGTGAGACTAAGTGGGAGACAGGTCATGCCTGTGTGTGAACACATATGTAAACTATTTTCTGTGTACAGTTACACAAAAGGTGGCCGGCATATGCAGGTGACACTAAATGGCCTTGATGTATATGTTGACACAGTGGACTGACCAGTATCCCATCACCCACATTTTGGGTGGCAATAGGTTGCATACTAGAACAGCTGCCAAGGAAGAGCACATTCACATGAAGGTGAGCTTTGAGAGTAGCAGACATGATATGACATAGGATAGAGGGTGACAGGTGCAATTATGAATCACACATTATGCTTAGAATCGGATAGTGTCTCTCTGAACCCCTGTTCTGCAATGAACTGCATTGTCAAGGAGGCATAACTGAACAAGGGATATATGCCCCCACAACAGCAGGCCTGACGTTGGTCTGGAGCTATGAAGGTGACCTCCAGACCAACATGTGGCCGGCAGCTTCTGAGGCGTATATCCCTTGTTCAGTTATGCCTCCTTGACAATGCAGTTCATTGCAGAACAGGGGTTCAGAGAGACATTGGGGGGGTTCTCACCTATGCAGGGTGTCATGTATTTGTGACCAGGCCCTCATGGCAACATTGCGGGGTGGTCTTCTGGCATTGTGGCCAAACACCCTGGCCTCATACTGGAGGCACAACTCCACCAGGGATTCCATCTCCCCTAGGAAGTAATTAGATTCCCTTCTTTCCACCATCACACCCGCACGCACTCACACAAGCTCTCACACACACTCTCACACACCCTGGTGGCCACACACTCTTCCTAGCACGCCCTTCCTCGCTACACGATCTCTCACTCCCACAGACACTCACACTGTCTCTCCTGTCTGTCACCCTTACACTCTCTCTCACTTGCTCTCACACACACACTCACAGAATCACTCTCCAAACACTCAATCCCACTCAGTAATCGATATATCTAACCTGTCCACCAACTAACTCCTAACTATCTCCTAACTCCTCACACAACGCCTACTACACCCACAAGGATCGCACTTCCACGTGGTGTTTATATATGGGCAAGCAGGACGTTATTGGGGACAGTGTGACATCAGTAGGACATGTGCCAGGACAACTAATAGATAAAGAGCGCTATACGACTAGCAAGTCGTCCAACGGAACACGGAGAAAATAGTTGTACATCTTGTTTGGACGATTGCCATTTTAGTAGGTAAACTTGGACGCTTTGGTATAGCGCATGTGGACGTGTTTATGTTGGACGTCGTTCCTGCCGATAATCGAATGACTTGGACATCTTTCCATTATCAACACATTTCCCTGGACATCTTACGCCGCCGACGCATAGAGCTTTTATACGACCTATTGATTATGCCCCTCCACATCTTGAGATTGGACTCTTTTTGAAGCTTGGAACATTTTTGGTGGGTTTCTTGTTAGCACAACCACTCGTTTTATTATGCAATGTAACATGGTTTTCTGGAAAAGTGGATTTTTCTTCATTTGATTTTTTTACAGAGTTTTTTTTCCATGTTTAATTGAGAAAAACAATGATGGTGCATGGGATTCCATGTTGGACCATACATTTGATATTAATATTGTTAGTCTGGATGCTTTGAGGTTTCACTCCTTTATAATTCTATTGTTTAGTATGGATGGTGTGCTTTCCAAAAACCCTGGTAGCAAACAGGTTTTTAAAAAATTTCACACATGTATAGAGGCATTTTCCGGGTGAGGAAGAGTCGGGTTTGCAATTATAGAAACAGAGAAACATGGTAGCAGATAAAAACTAAATGGCATCTATAGGTCTGTCAAACTACTAAGCTCTACAATCCTTTTTTTTTCTTTTAGGGGGTCTTTTACTAAGATGCACTAAATCGGCTAGCGCGCCTTAATAAAAGACCCCCTTAGTGATCTCCTCTATGATTTTCCCATGCTCTCTTGAATTCAGATACCAACTTTATCTCCACTCTCTACCACCTCCACTGGGAGGTTGTTTTTATACATCCACCACCTTTTCTGTAAACATAATATTTACTTTCATTACTCCTGACTCTACTCCCTTTAACTCACATCCCATCATCCCTTGTTCCAGAGCTTCTTCTTAGTTAAAAGAGTCCCATCTCCTGTGTAGTTATACCACAACATTATTTTAATGTTTTCTATCATATCTCCCCTTTCCTGCCTTTTTTTCCAAAGTATACATATTGCCATAGGAGCCAACTTTTCAAAATGGCTGGGGAGCTAAACCCAATGGAAATGTCCCCATCCATGGACACAGTCAAAGAGTTTTCTTGATATTGGGGAGGCATGCCAAGAGTTATTATTACCTCCTTTTTCCTATAGGCCATTCCTCACCTTATGCACATAATATTAAAGATTCAATCATCCGCATTTAAAAGGCAGGTGGGAACATAAGGTCATAATTTTCCTGGGGTAATCATTTACTGTATATGATGTGTGTGCACGTGCTTTTGTTTAGAAAATCTGGCAAAATCCACACTGAGAAAAGTATGTATATATATTTCACCCATGTGCACAATTATAAATTACCCCTATTCATGCAATCTGCAAATTAAAATGTGCCACTCCGATTGCTATGTTTCGATCCTGCTTCAGGGAACCCAAAAATGAACTTTGAAACAAACTCTGGAACAATTTAATTGCTCAGGTCTCTTTGAATTAAATGCTATAAACTGAGAAACAATTTGAGCTCTCAATTTATAACATTTAATTCAAAGAGACCTGAGCAATTAAATTGTTCCAGAGTTCGTTTCAAAGTTCATTTGTGGGTTCCCTGAATCAGGATTGAAACATGGTCCACAGTGGGACCTAAAAGCAGATAAGTGCCTTTAATCACTATCCTTCCCCCTTTTACAAAACCGTAGTGCTGTTACCGCCATGGCCGGTGCTAAAAACTGCACTATGGAAGGGTATATTTGATCTGTTGAAGAAGATGGGCATTCATTTTAAGAATTACTATATTTCAAAATTTATGTCAATATATGCAATGATTGGGTGGTGAGGCTATATTTGGACGTTGTTTCCATTTGGTCTCCAGATCTCTGAGCAAATATTTTTCTATAGTGGCAATAACTATACATTGATACTCAGTGAGATATAAGAAAATATGTTTTTAGAGTTTCATGTCACATAACATAAGAACATAAGAATTGCTGCTGCTGGATCAGACCAGTGGTCTATCAAGCCCAGCAGTCCTCTCTTGAGCCTATCAATCTGCCTGCATACCTCTTTGTTTTCAGCTTTACCACTTGCTTTGGCAGTGAGTTCCAGAGCTTAACTAGAAGCTGACAGAAAAAATAAAAATTTCTCCTGTTTATTTTAAATGTGCTACTGTGTTACTTCATGGAATATCCCCAAGTCTTCGTACTCTTTGATAGAGTTGTGAAGGAGTCTATAAGACAGCGGTCTCAAACATGCGGCCCGCGGGCCACATGTGGCTCTCCAGGTTTTATTTGCGGCCCGCGGTCTGGAGGCGATCATTCTCTTCCTTTTGGAGCAGCAGCCGGTTTGTTCGTTCAAAGCCGCGGGTTGGCGGCTCCTTGCACTATCCACTCCTGCATCGGAAGCCTCTCTGATGTCACAACATCAGAGAGGCTTCAGATGCAGGCACGGATCTCGCAAGGAGCCGCCACCCGCAGCTTTGAACGAACGAGCCGGCCAGACACGCTGCTGCTCCAGTGGCATACCAAGGGGGGGGCGGTCCACTGTTCTCCCTAGAGTGCGGCTCGCGGCTCGTCTAGAGTAGTGGTGCCGAACCTGCTTCCCTTCCCTTCTCACTGCTGCCATCGGGGATCAGGCCGGCACCGTGTTCTTTGATCTCCCTGCTTCTCTTCCCTGCGGGGCCGATCAACTCTCGCGGCCCGATGTCAATTCTGACGTCGAGAGAACGTTCTGGCTAGCCAATCGCTGCCTGGCTGCCCGGAACGTCCTTTCCGACATTAGAATTGACGTCGGGCGGCAAGAGTTGGTCGGCCCGGTGCAGAAGAGAAGCAGGGAGAACTCTGCCTGTTCCCGATAGCGGCAGCGACAGCAGCCTATTCCGTGGCGGCGGTGGCATGGGGGAGGGCAGGAAGGAAGGAATAAAGAAAAAAAGAAGGTGGGGTGGGGACAGGGAGCTAGAAAAAAAAGCAAAAACTGGGGCACGGAGGAAGGAAGAAAGAAGGAGGGGGGACAGAGAACCAGAAACAAAGCAAAAAATGGGGCACGGAATCAGAGAAAGACAGACAAAGAAAGAAAGAAAAAGTTGGGGGAGGGAATGAGGTCTGGAAGAGAGGAAGCATACAGGAAGCTGAAAGAAGGGAAGAAGTATTGGATGCACAGTCAGAAGAATAAAGTGTAACCAGAGACTGATGAAATTACCAAACAAAGGTAGGAAAATGATTTTATTTTCAATTTAGTGATTGAAATGTGCCAGTTTTGGGGGGATCCAAGATGGCGACGGAGTAAGTCGTGTCGGCGAGAGGCTCCTGCACAACCGGCAAAATATTTACTTACTTGCCTTCTTTTTCTTGTCTTTACAATGCAGAAGTGCAGGGGAAGACAGAGGGGTGTTCTTCCTACTTTCTCTGCCTCTTCGCCGTCGACGCAGACGGCGATTACCAGCTTTGCCGTCCCAGTTGGAGTGGGCGTGTCTGCTGATCGAGGGGGGCAGACCTCGATCTTGGAGGGCGAGACTTCGCTCAGCCCGATGGAACCTGGAGTTCCTCCTCATCCCGGGACGGTGTTGGGAGCGATGTTTGCAGCACAGGAAGCTCCGGAGTTGACTCCTCCGGTGGTGCTGCCGATTTCCCAAGTTGCACAGCTTGTCGGCTCTTGTGCAACCGACAATGGAGAATGGAGGAACAGAAACCTGTAATGCTACAGAGAAGGAGAAGGTGGAATCCAGTGGAGTGATTCCCGGTACAACTTTGCTTCCTTCTTTGATAAGACCTGATGTTATAGACATGGAGGCTATTTGGAGTGGCTTGGAATCACTGTATAAGGTATGCTCTCAATTCGTCACTTCAGCCCAGAGTACCAACATACAGTTTAAGACTTTTGATGAGAAATTTCTAAAGCAATCCGATAGAATAGACAAATTGGAAAAATCTATGACTGAAGCGAAAGCTTCAATTAATTTACAATTGAAGGATAAAAATTTACTTGTTAGAAAATTGGAAAATTTGGAAAATGCTAACAGGAGTTTGAACCTTAGACTTTTAAATTTTCCTATTTCCAAATTCCAACCGGCAAGAGAACTGTTTCATTCCTTCTTGAGACTAGTACTTAAATTTCCTGAAAATAATTTACCACGGTACATAAACTTTATTATTTAAATATTCCTAAAGAGGATAAAGGAAAAGGAACCGTAGCAGGAGATTTAGATCTCACAGCTATCCTGGAAACATCTCAACAAGAAGAAATTATGGGAAGAGCAACTTTATTGGTAACCTTTGTTTTTCAACAGGATAAGGAAGCAGTTCTCCGTCTATTCTATAAAACTGATAATTCAGAATTTCATGGTTCAAAAGTCTCAATTTTTCCTGATGTATCAAAATGGACTCAAGATAGACGAAAGAAATTTTAAATTTATCGTCAGTCAATTTTGAGTATAGGAGCAACTTTTCAGTTACGTTTTCCCTGTAAATGCTGTATTACCTATCAGAATAATAGATATATATTTTATGAACCTGATCAGTTGAAATTTTTTCTTGAGGGTAAGGCAGCTGGTTAAGCTCCTTTCTATTAACCAGGATGATAATTTAATTTAATCCAACTGTTTGATCTCCTAATTTAATTTGAATGAACATTTCTTGAAAAACCAACTTCCCTTGGAGGTGTAGGATTCTCTCTCCCTAGTTTGTGGACTATGAACTTAGTTAAATTTGTGGAATCTTTGATTTATAATTTATGTTATGTTTCATCTTAAATGTTTATTTCTATTACATTGTTGTTTAACAATTTGTAAAATTATAAACAAATAAATTAAAAAAAAAAGAAATGTGCCAGTTTTGAGAAAGAAAAGATATTGAACTTTAAATGTGAGGGCTGCAGAAAAAAATAGAGTACTTGGAGGGCCTCAGAAAAAATAGTTAATGTCTTATTAAAGAAATGACAATTTTACATGAGGTAAAACTCTTTATAGTTTATATATCTTTCCTTTTAACTGTTAAAGGAAAGTTTTATAAACTATAAAGAGTTTTACCTCATGCAAAATTGTCATTTCTTTAATAAGACATTAACTATTTTTTCTGCGGCCCTCCAAGTACCTACAAATCCAAATGTGGCCCCGCAAAGGGTTTGAGTTTGAGACCACTGCTATAAGACATTGCCATTCCCCCTGCTGGGTACTGTTTCACAGGGACAGAGCCACCCAGTGGCGTGCAGTGACATTTATAGCAAAGGATCTAATAGATGAGCTAAACCAGGGGTGAACAACCTCGGCCCTCACCAAGTCAGGGTTTTTGGGATTTCCACAATGAATATGCATGAGATCTATTTGCATACAATGGAGGAGAAATCCTGAAAACCCAACTAGATTAAGGATCTCAGGGAACGAGGTTGGACACTCCTGTGCTATATAATACAATATGTAATCTTAACCAAGGTTAATGTGCTCATTGTGATGAATGATGTCACTTCTTGGTCTCTTTCTGAGAGTCACCTAGAACATTTGCTACTTCTCCTTTTGAATTATATATTGATGCAAAGAAACTTAAGTTCTTGTATTGTTACCAGCTTTCCAAAATCTATCCTTCAGAGTTATACGCACACTGTGTGTGTAGAACTGCGGATTCCATCAAAAAAATACTTTGAGCAATACAGACTTTGTGATATTTTGAGGCTGATGCTGCAAGTTATTGTAGACCCACAAACAAGAGGCAAAAGCAGAAAGCAGCAGACACTTGACCTCCAGGGTGCATGCAACATAATAAAATAAGCTTTGCCTTGTCACCCATTCCTTCTTTAGGTCATCCTCAAATAGGAGTGACAGTTGACAATGCAAAGTCATTGTCACTATGAGCCAAACTGATGGTACAGTTGCCCCAAGCCCCTACTGTTTTTCTGAGGCATGCCAGTTAGTGACCCCAGCTTGAGCTGCCAACACATAGGGTTACCATATGACTCCAGAAAAAGGAGGCTGGATTGACGCATCTGGGTTTTACTTCCATTTTAATAGAGTCTTATGGTAACCCTACCAACACAGCACCATGAGCATGCTCAGTTCATGCATGAGAACCACGCCTGCTTCTGGTGCAAGTGGCAAGCTGCTGCTGACTACCATCTTTTTCTAAGAGGACAGCGGATAGGCTCCACATTCCTTCAACTGACAGGGACTGGGGATCCTTGCCAGCTGAGGCAGTGTTGCTTCCTCCTTGCTTTATGCCTTTTTGGCTGCACTACTGGTGGAAATCTTCTTATACAGCTTTTCTTCAAAAAGAAAGATGTCAACATCTTTTAAACTTCAAAAAAACCATAGGGGGTAACTTGCACTGAATGGTAATTACAACTTTAAACAAAATATAAAAGGGGATTAACCTACAGGGCACAAGAGTTAAACCCTAAACAAGGATGAGGTGGTGGAGGGAAGGCAATCTCCAAAGAAGGACACCAGTATATTTCTAGCTACTTTACTGGGCAGACTAGATAAACCATGGCAGCCTTTACCTACTATCAGTTACTATGCTAGTCAGAAGAAACCCTGCCCCCTCCCCGGTAACCGGTTTTGTAGTGAGACCTCCCTTTCGCCCATCTGCTGAGATGAAAGAAGGACTTCACCACAAATTGTGATGTCATAAAAACAATAACAAAAACAGGGCTCTAAAGGTCCAAATAATGAGGCAACAAGGATCTATTCTACGAGTCCTGATTAATGGCTCCACATCCTCTGATGTAGGATGAGCCAGTTCTGGTCCTCCTCTCCCTCTCCGCAAACTGCCTTTCTTACAGAGATTAGGCTTTCAGGTGCACATTTGCACTGGGGCTGGTCCTAACCCTGGGGACATGAGACATTAATCATACTCTTAATGTTACAGATTCTCATTTCATTGTTGCCTTGTTATTTGGACCTTAGACCTATGGTTTTGTTACTACTTTTTTCATAAAATAATAATCTGTACTGGAGAGGGGTGTAAAGAGGCACAGGCTGAGCTGAGGGCTTAGAGGAGCTCTGACTATAGGCTCCCCTTTCTTCCCCCCTCTCTTGCGGGAATCTGAGTATCCACGGCTGGGGGGCCAGTGAAATCTCTAAATAGAAATATTTGGTGTGGCAGCAGAGGGGGCACTTCAAAGTGACATTCTATATACAGTATAACCCTCTTCCCCCTCCCCTTTTAAATTAGCAGTCTTCTATACATAAAAAAAACCTTACCCCCTCCAGCCAGTTTAAACTACCTGGTAAAACCATCATTATAATTGATAGCATCATTCAACAAATTCTTCTATGTAGACATGAAGTTTGAAATATCTACAGGATTAGTCACAAAAACCTTGAATCTCCAGTTCTGTATCATGAACTCCATATTCTCCAACAATGAAGCTACCCCCTTACAACCAGCCACACAAACATATTCAGATTATGATAATCAACTCAGAAACAACAACCACTCCTTCATCTGTCAGATACTTTATTTAAAGCATATGTATTCTATGTACATGTGATAACACTGCTGTAGTGCCTCTCAACCTAATCCTTGGGGCTCAGCCAGCCAATCAGGTTTTCAGGATATTTATCATGAAGATGAACAAGATGGTTTATGGAGGCAGGGTGTGCCCAGCACTGCTCTACAAGAAGTAGAGACCCCACTAGTTCTCAGCATTTTTAGTTTTCAAACTGGCCAGACACTCACAACTGGAAAAACTGGGATCGCCTTAGTTTTACTTTTTGGTGGGTGAATTTATGCTTATGTTATAAGTATGAGAAAATGAATGCTGACATGATAGGGCATACTAAGATATTCAAATTAGTTTGGAGTCCATTGACGTCTTTTGTGGATTCGATATAGTTGTCCTTTATCTTTATTTTCCGTTGTTTTAGCACCCACACATCCAGGGAAGGGTTGGTGGGTGGGAAGGAGGGGTATTATTCCCTGATGGAAAATGTTGGATGGGAGATGGAGTTTTATTTTTCTATTGGTACTTATTGATTATAAGTGTTTATTTGATTATTATTATTTGTATGTATATTGTATTACACTTTTGTTGGCTTTGAAAACTAAATAAAGATTTTAAAAAACAAACAAAAAAAACTGGCCAGTCACTTTTAAAAATAATACAGAGCCTACAAAAAGACACTCAAAACCTATAGAGAAAACTTACTAAATCACAACAACCCTAACCCACCTATGAAAACTGTGCTATACATATTACATGGGCCCTACAGTAGTAATATACCTACTACTGGGAAATTAGGGCTGTTACAGACAGATACTACATGGCAGCTGAATCCTTCACTTCAGTTGCAGATGAGAACATGGGCAAATTCTCACTTGACAACAGCACATAAGACAGGCAGTCAAAAACGGAAATGGAGCAGACCCCTCTCCCCAAGAAAGCCAGATAGCACAAGCAGGGCAATACTGGTAAAAGATAAACAAAATTTATCCTGTATGCTACAAAATAAGAAAGAAATGTACATTTTCCCCAAAGTGGACACATCTCAGTGCTTAAAATGTATTACCGTAAATAATTTTTATTTTACCTTTGTGGTTTGGGCTTTTTATATTTTGATTGGGCTAGTCCCAGTCTCTCTTCCACTTTCCTCTTGTCAGTCTTCTCCCAAACTATTGTCCCAGTTTGCCTTTCCATTTCTTCTCTCTTTTCTTGTCTTCTCTTTTGTCTCTATGGGCCTGTTTTACAAAGCCGCACTACCGGCTACTGCCCGGTAACAGCCCCGAAGCCCATAGAGATTTAAAGGGCTTTGGGGCTGTTGCCGCACGGCAGCCACTAATGCAGCTTTGTAAAACAGGCTGTATATCTGTCTGCCACTGATTTTTCTTTTTATATTTTTTACACTTATCTCTATGTTTATATCTTCCAATATGATTTTACCCTACTTCTTCCTTTCTCTCACCCTCTCCTTTTCACCTTATCTATCTAGCAGAATTTTCCATTTCCTCTCATCACTTTTCCAGTACTACTATTGCCCTCTCTTTCCTTCCATAATCCTCTCTACCATCTTTCACCCACTCCCTAGTCCTCCATTGCCATACTCTGTACTCACCCTCCCTCCACAGTCTATCTTCCCATCACAAGTCCAGCTCCATTTCTGTCTTTCCTCTCTTCCCTTGCTTCTAGGCAGAGAGAAGGTTGGCACAGATGTCCCCTGCTAATCCCTCACCACCTTTTTGGTTTTTTTTAAAAAAAAATCATCCCTGTCTCTATCTATGCACCCCCTAAGTTGATAAGGGCCTTCATTCATATCTCATGTGGTTTAAAATGTCACTGTTTAGTTTAGTGAAAGAGAAAGAACCTCTCTCTTGCTGACAAAAGTTAGCATGGTTTTGGGGTGGTGAAGTGGACTCATATGGGTCTGGAAACATTTGCTTGTTTGCAGAATGGGGCCTTGGAGACCAATTGGCCCTTGCAAGATTGGAACAGGAAAGGGGAAGCCAAAATGACTTGTTGATTTGGGAGAGGCGGGGATGATGGGGCTCATATTTAAGCCTAAAATGTGGCAAAATTGCCTTGTGTCAACCAACTCTTTCACTTTGGACCATATAAAACAGGGGAAGCTGCTGCTGTGGCCAGGCTGTCTTTACTATGAACATGCTTATACTGTTTCCATCTGCATTTTCTTTGGTTTAGTGTGTCCTGTGGTTTAAACCATTTATAACACCAGCATTTTAAAACGGGAAAGTAAATCATATTTTCATAGACTCCTTAGTGTTTCTAAATAAATCAGTCTATATCTGTAACCTTGGGTGTGCTTAGCTACAGAATCTACAATTTTGAAAACATTTTAGAAATAACAAGAGAGTATGATTGATATTAACATTTGTAATGTAATCCCAAAAATTCCTGCAGACTTAAGAGCAGTCTAATAATTTTCTGGTTTATATGACCTGCCTGGAGTTTTACGAGGGTTTGTAAATTGTCTTGGGACCTATATAAGACCTTATCAGTACTGAATATGTGGCATCTGTTGTCATTTTGAATAAGACATGTACTGTTTTGCAAGCAGCACAATGTTGAGAAGTCACTAAATAAACTTCAGAACAGTGCCAAGATGTGAAACAAGTTAAAATTTTAATAATGTGTGAGGCACAGTCCTAATTCTGCCTGTGTGAGGTTTCACTGTCTGTTAGTTTACAACTGGAAGATATCTACTTTTTTCACACTGGTTCTTTGGTGCTGCTTACTAAGCTATGTTAGGCACTAAAGAAACATAGAAACATGATGGCAGATAAAGGCCAAATGGCCCATCTAGTCTGCCCATCTGCAGTAACCATTATCTCTTTCTCTCTCCGAGAGATCCCACGTGCCTATCCCAGGCCCTTTTGAATTCAGACACAGTCTCTGTCTCCACCACCTCTTATGGGAGACTGTTCCATGCATCTACCACCCTATCTGTAAAAAAGTATTTCCTTAGATTACCCCGGAGCCTATCACCTCTTAACTTCATCCTATGCCCTCTCATTCCAGAGCTCCCTTTCAAATGAGATGAGACTCGTATACATTTATACCATGTAGGTATTTAAATGTCTCCATCATATCTCCCCTCTCCCCCCTTTCCTCCAAAGTATACAGATTGAGATCTTTAAGTCTGTCCCCATACGCCTTATCATGAAGACCACACACCATTTTGGTAGCCTTCCTATGGACCAACTCCATCCTTTTTATATCTTTTTGAAGGTGCAGCCTCCAGAATTGTACACAATATTCTAAATGAGGTCTCACCAAAGTCTTATACAAGGGCATCAATACCTCCTTTTTCCTACTGGCCATACCTCTCCCTATGCAACCTAGCATCCTTCTAGCTTTCACCGTCATGTTAGTTTTTGCATTGCTGTTGTCTAACTATGCTGCAAATATTTTTCTGGAATTATTTTTTGAGGGGGCACGTCAGAGGCAGAAAGTGGACATACTGCTACAGATACTTGACGCCATTGGGATCTCAGGCAAGGTCTACAATTGGTTGCAAGGATTCCTCAAATCAAAAACCTACAGGGTAAAGTCCAATAATATCAAATCAGAACCATGGTCCAACCCATGCAGAGTTCCACAAGGATCACCTCTATCACCTACGCTCTTCAACCTCTTTATTTCCTCCCTTGGAGCTACTTTAGATAACTTAAATGTTACATCCTTCAGCTACGCAGACGACATCACCATACTCCTCCCCTTCGACCCATCAGAGCCCACCACTACAGCAAAACTGGAAATAACCTTAGATGCAGTGGAAAAATGGATGGTAGACCACAAACTGAAACTAAACTCAGATAAAACAAAATTCCTTCTACTCAAAAAGGCCAAAACTCTCACCATTACAGAACTGGAAATTAAAAATACCAAATACCCAATACAGCCTGAACTCAAACTCCTAGGAGTAACGATAGACAGATGCTGCACAATGCAGTCCCAAATCAATAAAACATCTCAGAAAGCTTTTTTAATTATGAGAAATCTATGTAAAATAAGAAAATTCTTCGACCCAGCACAATTCAGGCTAATTGTCCAATCCCTTAGGTCTACTGGACTATTGCAATTACCTCTATCTACCTTGTCCTGCCAACATGATAAAACAACTTCAGACTGCTCTCAGACTGATCTACTCCCTGAGAAAATATGATCATATTACAACTGCCTTCCTAAACTCTCACTGGCTACCTATGCAAGCACGAATTCAATTCAAATTCTACTGTCTATTATTCAAAGCATTAAACGGCTCCGCCCCCCCTATCTAAACAATCGCCTAAACCAGATCCTCACCTCAAGACAAAGAAGAACTCCGAACCCTTTTGTCTTCCCTCCACTCAAGGGCACTCAGCGCAAAAAGATGTTTGATAACCTTCTGGCATCGCAAGCAGCAAAACTTAACCACTCCATCTCCAACCTGTTGACGGCAACGGGCGACTTCAAAACTTTTCGAAAAGAAATCAAAACCCTACTTTTCAAAAAAATTTATCCAGATATCTTAACCCAACCCTTCCCCCTCCTCCTAGATAAATTCTCCCCCAAAACCTCCACTTAAATAATCTCTTCCTCCCCAAAACACCAACCAAGTATTCAGATCCCTGAAATTAACGTAATCTTATTTGTACTCTAACTGTAATCTATTTGTTATATCACACAGTAACGTACAGTCAATTTAATAGCCAATTTGCAAGTTCTTCCGGAATTAATCCAGCTACCTCTCCTCCCTTGTAACCAAAAAAAAAACAAAAAAGCAAAACTTGTAACTTCACTGGAAATGTCCATTTAGCTCTTTTGTAATCTGCCTTGAACTGCAAGGTATAGGCGGAATAGAAGTCCCTAATGTAAAGTAATGTAACATTTATGTATCATATTAGGAGAAATCCAGTGCAAATCATAACCTGTTAACTGTATATTATGTATGTTTAACCTGTAACCCGTTCTGAGCTCTTTGGGGAAAACGGGGTAGAAAACAAATTAAATAAATAAATTCTGCACTAACACATCTGCCTTACCATGTGTTTGTAGGAGCCCTTACTGCATACAAAATAGATGGTGTAACAGCATACAAGGGCTAGCATATAATGGCTGAAATGGAATAACACCGCCAATAAGGCAAAGATAAGAATCTTGGCTTTATTTGAAGGTTTTGGGCGGTATGGGACTTTTTGAGTGCTGTTGCTTGAACCCATTGAGCACGTAGGTGGTTGGTCTGAACACTTCACATAAAAATTTTTTATTTTTATTCGTATATTTAGGCCTCCTTTTACGAAACTGTGATAGTTTCTAGCACGGGGAGCCGCGCTGAATGGCCCGCGCTACTCCTGATGCTCATTGAGCAGTTTCGTAAAAGAAGGGGTTAATGATTATGATTTGTAATGCATACTCTGTGATAAATGAGAACACGGCCATAAATGGAAAAACTAGAAATTCTGGATTTTTATGTCCATAGTAAAAATGCCTTAGCAAATAGGAAAGACCCACATAAGAATGATAAGACCAATTTTTACCACTGCTTTGAAAAAGGACCACTTAGCGCTCCATGCTTGTTAAAATCCATTATGATGAACCATAATCCTCCCTTTTCTAAATCATTTTTGGTTTCCAAATCATGAAAATAAAGGCAAAAGCAATAGAACTAATCCTGGAAGAGTCTTTACCAACCCCTGGGTTCCAAATTTATGGAAATTCAAAACTAGAATATTGTGCTCAATGTTCTAAATCACTGCAAATGACTATCATGCACTGTCAGAGAAGATGAGCAAAGTTCTTTCTGGGTAGGAGCCCCTGCAATTTGGATTTTGCTAATTTTCCAAAGCTGCAGATTCGTACGGACAGGAGCAATCAAGTCTTTCCTTGCAAAGGGAAGACAGGAGAAGCATTCAGTAAAAGCATTGGAGGGACATCTAGTGGTAGAAAGACAATATTGAGTGATTTAAGGATAAAAGATAGGGTCCCTTTTACTAAAGAGCGGTAGATTATTGCTCTTGCCATACCTTACATGAAAAACCAAAGGTGTGGTGAGTGCAAACCTGGGCAGTAGATGCAGAAGATGTGCCCCAAAACCTGCCCTGCATTTACCACACAGGATAGGCATTTGGAGGGCAATTATATAAATACTATAGACGCCTTCTTTACAGAATACTAGAGTAACTGGGTATATGCACATGTTTGTGTATTTAGGCATATAATAATAATAATAATAACTTTATTCTTGTACACCGCCACACCACACAGTTCTAGGTGGTTCACAGAAAAGAGAACTGAACAATACACTTATTGCCCCAGGTACATTAGGAAGAGTGTGAACCCACCGGGACAGATAAGGAAAAAATGCTTGCGTACCTGAATGTAAACCACTTTGGCTATAAGTGGTATAAGTGTTTTTATATTATGTAAAACCACTTTGAATTTTTAATAAGGCGGTATATCAAATTTTTAATAAACCTGAAACCTTATAAATACTAAAAATAAATAAATATTATAGGACTGGTATAAATGCTTGTGCCCTGATTCCAGAGATATGTGTGTAACTTATAGTATTCTATAATGCCCACTCTCCACCCAGTCTTTGCCCATGTGGATACCCATGGTGCAGCCAGAATGTTTGGCATTTACGTAGCTATGTACATACGGATGTGTATATATGCCAGTATTCTGGTCATTTAAATGTGTATTTTGTGGCTAGATGTTGGCACCCACTTTAGAGAATTAGTTCTTTACTGCATAGACCTGCTTTACATGTCCTGGAAGAAAAGGGAAACAAATGACTGCTCTAAAATTAAATTCCCCCCCCCCCCCACCAAAATAAAAGCAAATCTCCCAAGTGGCCCCCTGCCAATTATACCTATCTGTTCCAATGTCCAGCCATTAGCCCATCCCAATCAGCACCTTTCCACCAGATAGCATCTACTTCCACAATTAAGATCCCACCACCACCATCAAAAAAACCCTGATCATCCCTTCTAAGTTGGACTCCTAATGAAGCCTTAACCCACCCATCCATCAAGATCCCGAAATGTACCCCTTTCTGGTGAACAATCCCCTCAAACATGCACTCCAAACCACAGACCCCCCCCCCCCAATACATATATATACCCCCAATATGTTACCTCCAACATCATACCTTGTCCATCTCCTCACTCTCCTCTTCCCCCCCCCCCCATCTTCCCATCAGGATTCATCAATGGTTCCTCTCTACTTCCATCCATATGACTCTAAGCTTCAAAATGTCACTGATAACTCCTAACATTAATTTTGTGGTATTACTATTAGGGTAAAAGTAATGGGTTTGGTATATTGCCTTTGTGTGGGGACAATTAAAGTGGTTTACATATATTCTATATGCAAGTACTTTTTCCTGTTCCTAGTGGCTCACAATCTAAGTTCTGTACTTGGGGCAATGGAGGGTTAAGTGGCTTGCTCAAGGTCACAAGGAGTTACAGTGGGAATTGAATCTAGTACCCCACATTCTCAGCCTACTGCATTAACCATTAGGCTACTTCTCCATTCATCAGCATCATGTTGAAGCCCAGAGCCAACAAACAAAAAGACAACTCAGCTGTTCCTCAGTATTATGGTGCAACCAAAAGAGAAGACTGCGGAGCTGATGTTCATGATGCAATGATTTATTGTATCAACTAATAGGTGCTGATATACCTGCGGTCAACAGTATCCACATTATCTCGGAAAGTGCAGTTCCGACATGGGCTATGTTTCAACTTAACCATCTTCTTCAGGGGTCCTAAGATTTAATGCAAAACTTTTTAGAGTGATGTGAAAATATGTGAAATTAATGAGTGAATGCAGATGATAACCAATGAAGGGAATGTAAAAAGTGAGATATGAGTAGGATGAAGAGTGATGAATACAAGGTAAGTGAGAGGCGCGAGTGTGTAGTCAAGTGCAGTAGCATAGTAAGATGGTGCGAAGGGGGGCGGTCCTCCCCAGGGGAGGTCTTCCTTGGGGTGCCGGCACCCCTCCTCTTTTCCGCTCCCCCTTCCCACTCTGTCCCCTGCTGCATGTTCACGCCTGCGCCCCTTCCCCGTACCTTTTTAACTTAGGCGAGAGCAGCAAAGAACTTGCTGTTTGCTTCGGCGCTTTCTCTGACATCACTTCCAGTGAAAGAAAATGGAGCTGGAGAAATAAAGCGAATGGCATGAAGGATAGGGGACCAAATAGCCAGACAGGATGGAAGCAGAGAGGAGCTATGTGAATCCTAAAAGAGGATTCAGATGGTAAGGTGTGGGTTAGGGTATCATGAATGACAAGATTGGGGGGCTATTTATCAGGAGGGTCATGTGCTATCTATCACAGGTGGCCACTTCTTGTTTTCACCCTTGACTTGCCCCTACCTGCACTAAATAGCTAGCACGGTATTTTTATCACACTGGCTGGTTTTAGCATGGGTCCACACTAATGGCTACATCATAGTAAAATCTGTGTTAGCTGCTAACAAAAGACTGCTATAGTAAACATAAAAATAGCAATGGAAAGCAAAGACAATGACAGTAGCAAAAATAGAATAGCTATATGCTTTGGTGGCATGACAAGGCTGACCTCCATAAAATACTTTAAATAAGCTTTCAAGAAAGGAGACACTTGAAAGAAGTATAGTAAGTCATTTTCATTTAACCTTGTAAAAATAAAATATGGACTCCTATTCAACAGGCAACTCTTGATTACAACCAGTCAAATGTACGATGATATATCATGCAATCCTCCTTGCCCTCCAAAGAATGAGCAGCAAAGGAAACTGTATACAGTAAAGGCTGTTCCACTGCTCTTCAGCACTGTGGCCTGGACAGCTCCTGCAACAGAGAGGAACAGAGAAGACGACAGTAACAATATTTATGGCACTTTACAAAAGTTTGAAATGCCCAAAGAAGCGGGACACTTTTACAGGAAAAGAAACTGCACAATCAGAAGAAAAGTTACAAACAAAAGACAAAACTAACACAAACCATGAAAACTAATAATATTCTTTTATCCATTCCAACACCCCCCCCACCCTCCAAAAACACAAGACTAGGTACAGATCTAAACTTAGTCCTAAAGGTAGTGAGAGGCACATCCTGTAGGCACTCAGCCGGCGTGGATGACTCTCCTCCTCATCAGCATCTCTCCTCCTCTCCCCGCTCCTCCTCTCCTCCTGGATCCCTCCATCAAAATGGGTCACGGCCAAGTGGGCCTCCTCGCATGCGTGTGATGTCATCGCATTGACGACCGCACACTTCCGGGTGCCTTGCAGCTGGGGCACTGGGTTTAGTGTGCCACTGGCCAGAAAGTTTGCGAGACACTGGCTTAGAGGAAACAGATCTGATATATAAATTCAGAGTGACAGGTATTCACTACCCATATGGATATCTAACGAAGAAAGCAATGCCAAATAATTCAATTTCAAGGAACACAGTGGCTTTAATGCACATGCTTCCTCAACAATGCAGGCAAATAACCAGATCGCAACCTATTTAAGACATAAAAGTCAAGCATAGTAATTTAAACTGATTGGTAACCAAGGCAATGCTATCAGTGGTGGTAAAGCGTGATCTCCTCTACCTGTCTTTGTCAAAATGTTAGCAGCTACTTTATTCTGCATTAATTGTAACCTACTAATCTGGCATTTTGTAAGGCTACAGTACAATAAACTGCAATAGTATAATTTTCATAATACAAAAGAATAAGCTATTGCTCATAAATCCTGTTTTGGCAGGGAGAAAGGAAGCTGACAATGAAGCTACAGCCCATAAAAGAGAGACTTAAGTATGGCAAAACTTGGCATCCAGAACACAATACTGAAATCAAGTCATCCCAAACTGCGAACTGGTAATTTCTCCCTTACCGCTTCATTCACAACTAGTATTTTAGCCAGTTACATTAACGGGTGCTAGAAGTCTGGTCGGCTCTCGTAGTCCCTTGCCGCCCCCCCCTTCCCTTTCCGCGGTCCTGACTCCAAACCTGCCGACTCCAGCAGCGTTAGCAGCACGTACACACGCTGCTTCGGGGCCTTCTGTTGTTTGTGGGAATAAAACTGCTGAAAATACTGAAAGGTTGATTGATTTCTGTGAGATGTGGAGGGCTGGTCAACAAACTGAGCAATCTTTAAAAGACTGTCTCTTATACCTCTTCCCCAGAATTCAGTAAAAGTTGCCCGAAATTAGGCACTGAAGTTTGAGCACAGTTATCAGATTTGTGTGTAAACTAATTGGTTCACAGACAGTAACGCGGAAGACAAAGGCGCGCGCCGACAACTGAGCACAAGACGGAGGCACGCGCGGATGAAAAAGACTGTTTTTAGGGGCTGCGACGGGGGGTTTTGTTGGGGAAAAAGTTAAGTTTTCAGTAAAATATGGGGGGTTACAACCCCCCACAACGCCCCCACAATGCAGCGCGATCTGTATAAAGTAAAGTGGGGGGTTCCCCCACACACACCCCGTCGTAGCCCCTAAAAACAGTCTTTTTCTTCGGCGCGCACCTCCGCGCTGCGCTCAGTTGTCTGCTTGCGCCTTTGTCCCGGCGCGCTTTTGACCTGACACCAAACTAATTGGCTGAATGAGTGCTATCAATAATTGGCCTGAATAAGCATTAAGGGCCAGATTCTATAAACGGTGCCTACGTTAGACATCACTAGGTGCCCTGATTGTGGATGCCTAGCAATGCCTAACTAAAATCTGTGTGCAACCCAAATTATGTTAATTAGCTTAAATGGCATGGTAATGACTGCACAAAATAATAAGGATAATAATAAATACTTCCATACTCACTAAATAATTGTTATAGTGTGTCCAATGGAGGGCAGATCACTTGAGACTCAATAATCAAGGTGGGAAAAAAGCCTCAAAACCACATGACAGCACCATATATATTGTATTTAAACAACTGTCTTTGCTCTATCATAAACAATTTATTTAATAAATGTAAGAGCTCATATAAATCAACTACCCAGGACCTCAGCAATACCACTCAGGGCTCAATTACTCTCATAGTCCTAGAGCTTTAAGTACCCAATCGTCACTGGTCCATATATTCCCAAACTTACTGAGTGGTATTGCTGAGGTCCTGAGAAGTTGATTTATATGAGCTCTTACATTTATGAAATAAATTGTTTGTATTAAGCTAAAGGACTCTTAATATTATAGCCCTATTGGTGGTGAAGTCTTGTTCTATCATAGAACTCCACCTGTACCATAGACATTTAACATAACATAGATATTTAAGTCTCAATGTGAAAAATAACCCACCATGTGCACAACAGTGTAACTTATCTGGAGACGTAAAGTTCACATTCCATCTCTCAGTGCTACAACATAGTACTATAAGCTATCAGCAGGTCTGAAATCTCCCAGAAATAATAATGGTTACTTGGTACCTCATAGAATGGAATGTGCTCAGAACCAAGTAATTAACGACACTTTGAGAAAATGTTCACTGAATAGTGGCAAGCTAAGACAAATAAACTATTTACAAGTCAGAAAGGAAATTCTTCTTTGAAAAGGTTGGACACTGTTAAACACATTGCTTTAATTGAGCAGACCTGTGTTGCTCCACTTAGACTCATTTGATATCATTTTAGCTTTAAGACGCAAGTTTTTCTTTGCCTATTCTTGCATTACTCTTTTGTTAACAAGTATTCTAGCGTGTCTATATTAATCTGTATTTCCCCAGAATGTGGAAGTATTATTATTATTTGAAAAGAGTAAAATAAAAAAATACTATTATTAATAAAAACTTGGAGTTTCAAAATTCTTGACAGGGAAAAGCACCCCTATATCCATTTTTATCCACTCATGTCATTTCAGTGAGCTGAACTTGAGACTACAGAGCAGGTCATTATTACTACTAATACTTTTTGTCATTTCTATAGTGCTGAAAAGCATATGCAGTGCTGTATATTCAACATGCAACAGATAGTCCCTGCTCAGAAGAGCTTACAATCTAATTTGTACAGACAGGCAGAGTTTCTTGCAGAGAATGATAGGATGGATATAGGTAATTTTATGGTGAGGGGGAGTTAGGAGTTGAAAGCTGTGTAGCAAGACAGAACAGACAAAGTATGGAGTAGACAGTGGAGGAGAAGGGTACAGTCCCTCTGGTCTTGAGACATGAAGTTTAGGTACAATCCCACTAGTCTAGACTGGTCTAGGTCTAGTAAGATGATGAGAGGTAACATTATTTATATCTGTTAATTTCTTCTCTCTGAGTCCTGTTAGACCACTTCTGGGAAGATGGAGGGGGGTGAGGATGTGTGTACATACGCTTCTTGAGGGAGAATTCCCTTGGTGGGTTCCTAGTTTGATACTGAGTGATTTATGGTTTAATGATTTAATTCAAATTTGATATACTGCTAATCCAAAACAAGTCATAGCAGTAAGCCAGAATTTTCTCTGGAAGGGGAAAAATTGTGTAGAGGCAGAATATGCAGAGAACAGGATTATATCTTTTGTCTATCCCTATAAGAATTCTCATGAGAAGCGATTGTCTACCCACAGGTTCAGGAATGGAATGTCTGCCACACTAGAAACATCTGCCAGTAACAGGTATATCAAATACTCCAAAGAGTGCGTCAACCCACATACCCAAAAGTTTTATTTTTAATAAAAACAATCGCACATGTTAGCCCAACAGAGGGACACCCAGTGCCTCATGAGCATAACCATCAGCCACACAATTCAAACACGCTCACTCTCACTCCTCCCCCATCCATCCCACAGTTCCAATAGCCCACAGAGAAGTATACCCACCCTCCCCATCCATGGACTCCTCAACCCTGTTAATGTTGGATTTATTTTCTCATGTTGCTGGGTATTCTGCAGTTGGTTACACAGTTTGATATAGATAATGTAATGTGCCTTTTTCCTGTATGTGTTTGCCCGGATAGTTTCAATAAAAATATATTAAAAAAAAAAGAAAGATCTGCCATAGTTCTGCCTTTTACCATAAAGGAAAAGATATCTATTTGGCCATCAACTGCACAA
Source organism: Geotrypetes seraphini (assembly GCF_902459505.1). Taxonomy (NCBI): domain Eukaryota; kingdom Metazoa; phylum Chordata; class Amphibia; order Gymnophiona; family Dermophiidae; genus Geotrypetes; species Geotrypetes seraphini. The sequence goes on along the minus strand of NC_047085.1, from coordinate 260,900,797 downwards.
ATCTGAGATGAGATATATGTAAATTCATTCTGAAAGGTCACTTTGGGCAGCCACAAAACTTAGAGACTTGAAGAAAGCACAGATGTTTATTAGCATACATATGCGACTCCTGAGCTCCAAGCTGGCTTCAGAAGTCCCGAAAACAGGAAGTTACAGAGATATTTATACATTCTTCTGGCTATACAACTGAATTATAGAAAAAACTTTTCACGTGTTACTTTTCTTAACAATCATTGGTGCTAAGATCCCACTAGCAGGTCATTAGCAGGTCACTTATCTAAGCCCTGCAGTCTTTCTGTTACATGTCGTTTATGCTGAGATAGCCATAAGAAGTTAGAATGTCCAAGCTAACACCCAGTGCAGGCAGGCTAGAACATCAGATAAGTTAGGTCTGCAGCTAAACATAATTTAGCATTTTATTAAAGAGAAAACTTAGTTCAACACTTAGGAAAACCAGTCCCAGACTCCTTCAATTCCTCACTGGAAGAGAAGATGAATAAGAAGGGAATATTGTGGAATATTTTTCCACCTCCTCAAGTGTCCAGGTGGACATCTAGAGGATCTAAGAACTCCCTTGTTTGAGATATGTTTGATCTAGGAGAAAGAGGAGGCAGAGAATGTACTGGCTCAGGCTCTGATGAGTCAGAGGCTGATAATAAGGATATTATTGGATCTTGAAAAGACCTTGTTAGGGGCATAATGAAAAAACTGCCTAAGTAGGCATTTGGACATCCTAATCATTCGAATTTCCAAGTGCTGATAATTGAAAATGTTTTCTTGGACTTCTAGCAAGACGTTTTACCTGCTGTACATCCAGAGTTTGAGAAGGCATGCTTTGAGTGGGCTAGACTTCTTTTGGAAGTGTCTGCCCAAAAGGTACCCAAACTGACCAAATGACCACTGGAGGGATTAAGTAATAGCACACACACATACACTCCCCCAGTGGTAACTGACCCCTTTCCACCCCCCTTTCCCATAAATCTGAATTAAAGAGTACATACCTGTCTCTAGAACAGCAGCACCTAGTATGAGAAATCCGAGTAGAACATCACACAGGTGTCTTAAGTAGCCAGGTAGGTGGGCTAGTGAACCTTAGAGAGGAAGAGCCAGTCCTAACTACAACATCTATTGTGTTAAATATGAGCTCACAAAAACCCTGCTATACTGCCATATAGGTGCCACCTGCAGCCATAAGTGTTATTGGGGTGGTAGATAGGTAGATATAGTAGATTTGTGGGGAGCTTTGGAGGGCTCACCATAAATTATAAGGGGAATATAGTGAGATATATATCTGGCACCCTGTGAAAGAGTAAGGGGTTAATCTTCCATTAATGCTACAATTCCACCTCCATACAGCAGGGGCTGCTAGCCCTAAACTGAATGGACTACATGTTCCAGACCACATTGGGCTTTACAGCTCAGTGCTGATATGCTAAACCAGAGGCTTTGGAGAAGGATTTGCAGCCAATCCAAACCAGGGAAAAGGTTTTGAAGAAAATCACTGAGGAATTAAAAGAGGAAAGAGATGCTCTCAGTTGCCAATATGACCGAAAGTTGAGAGAAATGAGTCAACTAGAACTTAAAAAGACTTTTCAAGTTATTGCTTTGGAATCTGATTTAAAGGCAGCCCAGGAGATGCTTCAGAGAAAGAGTGTGTGGGAGCAACCAATGCAGAGAGATGTCCCGCGAATGGAAGAGGACCATGCCCAAGGACCAAAGAATGAGCTTCGTGATGCCCTGGTGTGGTTAAGGAAGGCCAGCCAGAAGATGACACTGGGATGACACTAAATAAGGTAACCTGGCATCCTCTACAGAGTTCTAGAAAGATGAGGCAGAGAGCAGAGCTGCCTACCCTGAGGTACTTGAACCTGACCAGAAGCCGGAATCCAATCCAGCTCCTCAGCATAGTAAGAGAGCTAGCTCCCTTAGGACATTTAATCAGTTTCCTAGTAGCAATCTACCTAGTGACCTAGGGGGGAGCCAGAGAGCACACAAGTCAGCCTCCCAAGCACCCAAGGTAGGGAGGGGTTATAACTCTTAAACAGCTCTCCAAGGCAGTCAGGCAGACAGCCCATGAGGACCTGGCAGAAAGGACTCTCCAGGCTAGGCAAAAGGCAGACCTCACTCAGGAACCCATGGAGTGTGAAGATTCCACAGCCCAGCACTCAACAGAGCAAATGTGTGCTCAAGAAAGCATGAACACTGCCGAATGGGAAATGCCTGTAGCTGAAGATGTGGAAGCCATGGATGTGAGCTTGGCAGTCTCCCGCTAAAGATTGAAGGTACTATTTCCAGGGAGAATATTTTGTTGGGACAATTTTCTTAAGACCTGTTTCTTTTGAAGAAGTTTTGTTTTGACAATTACTGGGCTGTAAGCAGTGCTGCAGCCGTTTCCAGCATTAATTAAGCTGCTGCACTACACTGTGTTAAAGCCAGGAAAAAACTAGTGGAAGTTTCTTTTTGTGCTTGGGGGTTTCTTTCTACCTTACAAACCCAAGGAACTTACAGAATTGGGGAGGATCCCCGAAGAGCTAGGGTTGGGACTTTGTGGGAGCTTGTAAAAGCTATTTACAAAAGGGGACCCAGCAATTCTGATACCCAGCCGTGAAAAGGGCTGGAGAGTTACTACTGCTGAAAGAAACCACAATCTTCAATACTGTGTGTTTTTTCCAAGTTTGTTTTGGTGATGCAGTGCTCAAGAGCCTGGTGAAGAAACAGGACTGTATTGTTAGAAGTCCAGGTCCATGTGAGGGACTATTCTTTTTTTTTATTATTATTATTGAATTTCTGGTTTGAAGCTGGGTGAAGCTGTCAGAGCATTACCTGAGTCTTGCATGAACTTACCTGAGACCACAACTGCAGTTCATCCATTGAATTGCTATTGTTTGATTAGAAACCATTTTGAGGAAAAGGAAAGTGGTGAAATAACTTCCTTGTATTTTGTTTTTCATATTTTTGCTTTTGAACTAATTAAACTCTTTTGCATTAGTCTGAATGGACTTTGGCTAGTGTTTATTGTAGTGAAGCCAAAGGACTGAGTCACTGGTAAGGTCTCCCCCATTGGGAGCCGCGCCCGGGTTGTGCTGCCACCTGTCGGCGGGCCTCCGCAGTTTCCCGCGGGCCCGGCAGGTGACAGGTGAGAAGAGGGTGAAGAGTGCCACAGTGGAGTTCTCCAAAAGTGGATCCCCCTTGGGGTTTGCTGTTCACTATTACCTTGCACCTAGACACCAGGGTGCCAGTACATTGGCAGCGGATGGGAAGGAATCTCTGTCTAAAGATGCTCCCTAGATGAAGAGAAGTTCTCCCCCAAAAGAATGAATACCAGGGGAGAAGGTGTAGTTTGTCAGGGTGATATTGTTCCTATGGATTTCTTACCAGACAATGTACAGCTTGACCGTACTAAGTGGATGTCATTGGAAGAAACTAGCTTTGGGACTAAAATGGACTTAACAGCTACTGAACTTAGTGCAATAGTTACGGTAGCCTCAAGGGCCAAAACTAATAAGAGGGGCAGGAGATCCACTCAGAGGAAAATGAAACCCTCAACTTTTGGGAAAAAGAAATGAGAGAAGACTGAAACTAGTTGGGGAAAGGTTTCTGAGGTAAACAATCATTGTCTTAACCCAAAACCCAAGTCTACAGACCCAGGTAGTAAAGTATCCAAAGGTCAAGTGTGCCCAAGACCAAAGAAGACGTTCATCCAGGACTCTCCAATGGTGGAGGGAATCCAGAAAATGAAAGCCAGTAGCCCAAGGACTACGGGAGTCTACAGGAAAAAGAAGAAATGGGTTCAATAAGGGCCACGAATTTACCCGACTGGTCAGAAATAGAGGGAATGTTTCCTGCCCTTTGGAGAAGCAGCGCTTTAATTATTACCTTCTTGGTGAGCCCGGAGCTGACTCCTTGCAGGCACCTTTTGGGGATATTGGGATCGCGTCATCAGGTGCCTTGTTTCTACTGTGAAAAAGATGCCACACTTTCAGCATGCGGCTGCAGGGCATGGCCAAAGGATCGAAAAATACATCTAAAATTTTTTGCTTTCAAAAATCGTCTAATTATACGTCCTGCAAATCTGATCGTCCAAGTTGCTAAATCGTCCGTCTTTATATCACATTTTCGTCTAACTTTTCGTCCAAGTCAAAAACGCCTAGAACAAGCCCTGTTGGACGTGGGAGAGGTCTGCAAAGTAATGGACTGAACACCCAGACATGCCACCTAAATAGTGGGGTACTTTACAGGGCACTGCTGTGAACTTCACAAAAAGGGTGCCATGTCTTCTCCTCACTACAACTCCCTTATAGGTCATGGTCAGCCCCTCAAACCACCTCCAGAATCCCCTAGACCCACTTATCTACCATCCCAATAGCCCTTATGGCTGCAGGAGCCGCTTATATGCCAGTACATAAGGGTTTTGGGGATGTATAGGGGAGTGCACATGTTTAAGTATCAATGCAGTGATTACAGGGGCTTATGGGCATGGGTCCTCCTCTGCATGAGTCCCTAACCAACTCCCAAGACAAATTAAGCTGCCTCTGTGCTGGACGACTAGGCTTTCCTATGCCAGGCGGCCAGGTGATGATGGTCTGGAGGCTGAATTTTAAAGGTGTGATTAATATTTTTATGGGGGTGGGGGGAGTCGATGATCACTGGGGTAGGGTGGGGGGTTGTTTTATGTGTTTGCAGTGCTTATCTGGTGACTTTAGGTGGGTTTTTGTGACTTAGACCATGGTCTAAGTAACAACGTCCAAGTTCCGTCGATCGTGGGCTGTATAACTTTCGGTTATACATGCTGTACGACTAAGTCTAAGCCGGCTCACATCCCGCCCAACTCCCGCCCTCGACACTCTTCCCGAAACGCCCCATTTAGCTTTGGTCGTTCAGTGGCACTATGTAGGCCTAGGTCGTTTAGAAATACGTCCAAAACCCATTTTTAGTATCGGCACTTAGACGTATTTGGGAAATGTTCGTCAAGTTTCAAGTTTATTTACAATTTCTTATACTGCCTTATCATACCTTCAAGGCGGTGTACAGAAAATACTAAAATTATATATCACAGTATATATAACAAGTGCCGACTTAGACCGGTTTTTGGATGTTTTTCTTTTTCGATTATGAGCCCCATATTGTTTAATTCTTTCTTGTTTGGATTGTTATTTTATATAATCCATTCTTGTATTCTGTATAAGAATTTATTTTGAAAATTGCAATAAATTAAAAAAAATAAGGGCCATGACAGTACCGGCAGGGGCGTCTGAAGAGAAAATGCATGAGGCTGCAACAAAGACACAGAGAACCCAGGTTACCTGATGGCCAAGGAGGCAATCCAGGAACAGCATGAGTGAACAAGAACCAATGTATGAGTGATCCATACCGCAAGGCCATTGGCGTGATGGGGCCCAATGGCTGCAGTGCTTACTGTGCCCCACTCACATAAGTATGCATGTGGAATGAAGGGTGGAAGTTGGTGTGTGTATGATGAGAGTCCAGGGCAGTCTCGGAGATTCCCTTTGTGGATGGGGGGTCCTAGGTGCCCTTAGAATAAATATATTTCTTTGAAGATTATACGTGTGTTTATTTTATTATATGGCTATTTTATCATGTATTTGTTTTTATTATATGTTCATTTTAAATATTGTGTATGTAAATTATGTAAACCGTTTAGTTTTAACGGTATATAAATTTTTAAAATAAATAAATAAATACCTCAGTCGTTTGGGGAAGATCCCCAAATAGAAACAAGTGCTCAACCCAGTAATGTTGAGCTGAGGGGGAGGAGGTGTGAAAGAGTAAGTGATTAACTTCCACTAATGCTACCATTCCACCTCTATACAGTAGGGGCTTTATAGGGATATCCTGTGTCTTAGTTTGAAAGGTCTTGCAGGAACACTAAGTTTTACAAATTTCTTAAGCATCTTTTGAAGGAAGCACCTTTTTCTTTAAACAAGCAGGAAGGAGAGGGAAGGGTAGAAACAGCAGTGAAAACTAAACTGCAACCAAAGGCTGAGAAACAGGCAGACAGATATAGCACGGCTCAGCCAATTAGAGCCCCAAGCACACCTGAGCATCTGTTTAAATAGGCAGAGAACCCAAGAGCAGGAGGAAGGTGCCCCACTCACGGGAAACCTAGAGCAGAGGAGAACACACAGAAGCCTGAAGTCAAAAGGATTGCTAACTCCACATTGAAGGGGAAAGAACCCAGAGACTTTAATCACATTGGAGACTCTAGCCATAACTATGTAGATCTGATTATTCTGGGTATGAGGAAATGGAGTCTCTAGGAGCTGAGGATATGGAAATATATGATAATGTCCCTAAGGGTTTTGCTTCTCCCAGAGAGCTAGGCTGCATCCACAGGGCTTAAGACCGCCCTTCTTTTTCAGTCTGAGAGAGAACAGTTGCCATGTTTGTGGACCACATGGCTGTATGAGAACCTGAGACTAACATTGTTCTCCCACCAGTTTTTTCTTCCTTTATTTCTAACAATCTAACAGCTTAGTTTCATATCTGTCTGGAGAACAATGCTATTTCCACAAGGTGTGGACACACTCCCAGCTCCCTTTTTGAATAGGAGGGGCTGGTAGAGTAATTAAATTCTGTGAAAGTTGAACTACCTTGAAGTCATCAAGTAGTTCTTCATATTACGGTATTAAAGAAAGCTGTTCAAAAAATACAGAGTCTGGTTGGTAACACTAAGATTACATAAGAAAGAGTTAACTGAATAGGAGCTTCATACCATTGCTAATATAACTCAGAGTGAGTTCAACAGTGTTTGGCCATTCAGAGGAGTCCTGTTTTTCAGTACAAAACCTGCTCAGGGAAGCTATAAACTGTTCAGTAAGTTATAGTTAGCATATAGTAGAGCTTCATTGCATGTCCCCTATTCCTAATATTTTTGGAAAGAGTAAACAAGCGATTCACATCTACCCTTTTTACTCTACTCACTATTTTATAGACCTCTATCTTATTACCCCAAGCCGTCTCTTCTCCAAGCTGAAGAGTCCTAGCTGCTTTAGCCTTTCCTCATAGGGAAGTTATCCCATCCCTTTTATCATTTTCATTACCCTTCTCTAACTTTTTTGAGATACGACGACCAGTATTGCACAGAGTATTCAAACGGCCGTACTATAGAGCAATACAAAGGCATTATAACATTTTCATCTTTGTTTTCTATTCCTTTCCTTATAATTCCTAACATTCCCAAAATACAGTTCTTACCCAGTCTAACCAATGACAAATTGATTAAAGAGGTTGCAAAGTTCATGGAAGACAGAATTCTACTTACATAGGCAATGGACAAAAGCTTGAAGTTCTTCAACAAACGCCTTAACTTAGAGCAAACAGGAGAATCAGACATTGGTAATGGAATTATGCAAGAATTTTTTAAATCACAAACTTGGAGGATAAATTGGCAAAACGTATAGCAAGTTCTGTTAAAATATAAGGAAAGACACTAAGCCCCTGTGAAGCTTGCAAAATAGGAGATAAATCAGTATCAAACCTGCAGCCAAAAGGAGGAGTATTCGAGGTGTGGCTATACCATAGAGTGATACAAGGGCATTATAACATTTTTTTCTTTGTTTTCCATTCCTTTCCTGATAATTCCTAACATTCTATTTGCCTTCTTAGCCGCTGCTGCACATTGAGCTGATTGAACGTATCCTCAACAATGACACCTAGATCCTGGGCAGTGGTTCCTAAAATAGAACCTTGTTTCACATAGCTATAGTTTGGGTTCTTCTTTCCCACATGCATCACTTTGCACTTGCTCACATTAAATATCATCTGTCATTTTGATGCCCAGTCTCACAAGGTCCTCTTGCAATTTTTCACAATCCTTTTGCAATTTTGGTATTGTCATTGATATGTTTAAACCCTCTGCTCAGTGTGCAGCGGCAGTTGAAAAAGCAAATAGAATGTTAGGAATTATTAAGTAAAAAATAAAGAACAAAACTGGAAATATTATAATGCCTTTGTATTAATCCATAGTGCAACCACACCTTGAATATTGTATGCAATTGTGGTCATCACATTTCAAAATGATATAACAAACTTAGAAAATATACAGAGAAGAGCAACAAAAATGATAAAGGGGATGGAATGACTTCCACATGAGGAAAGGCTAAAAGGGTTAAGGATTTTCAGCTTGCAGAAGAGACGGCTTAGGGGAGATATGATAGAGGTCTATAAAATACTGAGTGGAGTGGACTAGAGGGCACACAATGAAGCTAATATGTAGTAAATTTAAAACAAATCAGAGAAAATATGTCTTCACTCAACAAGCAATTAAACTCTGGAATTCGATGCCAGTGATTGTGGTAAAAGCAATTGTCTTAGCAGGGTTTAATAAAAATTGGGAGAAGTTCCTACAAGAAAAATCCATAATCCATTATTTAGGAAAATCCACTGCTTATCTCTGGGTTATGCAAGAAAAAATCCATTTTATTCTTTTGAGATCTTGCCAGGAACTTGTGATCTGGATTGACCACTGTTGGAAACAGGATACTGGGCTTGATGGACCTTCAGTCTATCTAACCCAGTATAGTGTCAAGTTTGTTAGTGTCCCCCACCAATATTAGGTGGTAGGGGTTAAGTGTGAGGCGCCCTGACAAACGCCTGGTCTCAGGTTCAGTTCCCTCACTGAAGTTTCACCAGGAAGTAGAATCAAATAATAGGCACAGCCTGACATATAGCAACACTCCTTAGATGTAATTTTGTACAGAAGCTTACCCATGGGTAACTTTCTAGTAGTCAATATATGTAGATTTTGTACGTATTGTTAAATATAGTTATTAGCAGGGGCTCATTCAAACTGCATCCAACAGAAGCATTGACGTCACTTAGAACATATAGAAAATCAAAACAATGATAATAATAACAATGACACGGAGAAAAATAAACCTCAATTGTGAGAGGTTGGGACTACACAAGTGCCCAGCCCTCAACACATCATCACAGGTTTATAAAAAAACTCCGTATACAATTATATAAATAAGATTTTCATTCATTCATAGTCACTTTTTTTCAAACACTTTTTTTATAAATATATATATAGAGCAACTGTAAGTATGTCAAAAATTCACGATAAGAACCCCAAGCTTAACTAAATTAGTGATGAAGGCTACAGCTCAATTTCATTTGTGCAAGAGTTTTCAGAGGCACAGAATGCAAAAAAAACCGCAATTAAGGGAGAAATACACTCATCTGAAAAGATGAAAATTCCAGAGAGACTTTCAGCTCCTAATCCCGACAGAAAAGACTTTCTGTTTCGCCTAAACCGGCTACTTCAGGGGATATATGCCATCTTCAGGTGTCTCCTTATTTCTTGCAATCCGTTGAACATAAAGCTGGCTCTTCTCAAAATGGAGTTAGGACCAATGAATGAAAATCTTATTTATATAATTGTATACGGAGTTTTTTTTATAAACCTGTGATGATGTGTTGAGGGCTGGGCACTTGTGTAGTCCCAACCTCTCACAATTGAGGTTTATTTTTCTCCGTGTCATTGTTATTATTATCATTGTTTTGATTTTCTATATGTTCTAAGTGACGTCAATGCTTCTGTTGGATGCAGTTTGAATGAGCCCCTGCTAATAACTATATTTAACAATACGTACAAAATCTACATATATTGACTATTACGATTGTATCCCAGATAACTTTCTAGTAGCACATTTATATGTAAGTCCTTTTCATACAGTAGCTATAACTTTTGCACATATCTGCTGGTTTGTTATAAAACTCCCCCTGCACATTTACACTTCTCATCTTCAGAGTACAAAACTTTACAGCACACCTGAGAAGTGTGTATACAGTATATCTTTACTAACATAAACCACTGCTAGATCATAGCCAAAAGAGCATTTTCACGTTGCTGTAATTTTAACTCCGACAGACTAATATACCCTTGCTAGTAATGTTCCAGCTAGTTCTCTGATTGCTATAATCTCTTTTGCTTCTATAGCAAAGTGATCTGCTTCTGGCTCCTTAATGTGAGAACTGCTTCTAATTATCTGTATCATGATTTCAGTGGCTGTCCTGAGATTGCTTCTTCTATGCCTTTTGATTCACTGACAAGTGGATATAATTATCGTACCCTGCACATTTAGTCCCTGTGTTCCTTTCCCTTTCTCATGGGCAGAAAGAAATTACACAGGCAAGAAAGAAGGAGCATTTGACGGACAGAAAAAGAGGAATGGGCATGGGAGAAAAGAAAAGTAGATGACTGAGGGAGATTAAAATGGACAAAGGAAATCTAAGAACAAGAGGAATAGTCAAAAAAACAGACTAGCAATGAGAGAAAAGGAATACGATGCCATGTAAAATAAGGAAAAAAAATTAAAAATCAAAAAGGAAACTTAAAGATCGTGGAAAGAAGGGGAGGGTCTTTTGTTAAATTTCCTTGTAAATGTATACTGACTTGTGAAGCACATAGATATGTTTTCTTTGATCTTTTACAATTTCAAGGTTTTGTAGAAAATAAGAAGAGATCTACCAGTGTTAGAGACCTATTTAGGTCAGGAGGGAAGTGTTGTGGGGAATTCCACTTGTTAAGATATAACTCTGAATAGGTGTAATGAAGAACCAAACTTTAGAGAACTGTATCACAAACTGTGTGCCATGGCATAGGCGTAGAATGGGGGAGGCCACAGGGGCCATGGCCTCCCCAAAGATTGGGTGTCCACCCTCCCACCCGCTTTTGGTGTTCTAATTTTAAATCTTCCGGCGGCTGCCGCACAGCGTCAGCAAGCAAGCCTGCCCCGGAGCACTTCATTCTACTTCCGGGGGCAGGCCTGCTGACTGACACTACACGGCAGCTGCCAGAAGATTTAAAAGTACAGCGCTCGGAGGAGGTGTGTGAGGAGTCAGGAACTGGGGAGAGGCCACACTGTAGGATTGCACGGGGTTGGGCCCCCCAAACCAAGCAGCGTTCTGCTGCTTATCTGCCGTGATATGATTCCAGGTGTGCCGCCAGATGCCAATGAGGAGGAAAGGCATCGGATGACTTATTACAGGACGTGCCTCTCATGGTGAGAGGCATGTACTGTAGGCTGTCAGCCAGCGCCAGCACTTCTCCTCTGTCAGTAACCCCTACCAGCGTAGAAATACCATATATACTTGAATATAAACCGATCCAAATATAAATTGAGGTAACCTTTTTCCCCCAAAAAAAGGAGGAAAAAAGGTTGACTTGAATATAAAACGAGGTTAGAAATTTGGGTATGTGTCATTTGTCATCCCCACCAGAACACCTGGCCTCAGTCACCTTTTCAAATACAAACCCACAAACTAAAAGTGTCAGGAATAGTGTGGAATAACTTGTAAGTTTCATGGCTTCACATCATTCTCTTCTTGGCTGGACTGAGAACTTTTCAGCGGCCCCTCATATAGTTGCTAAAAAGATTTTTCCCGTGTTTTTTGTTTAAAGAATCCAAGTTAAAGTATACCCTTTTGGTTCAGAACTTTAATTCTGGCCTGGACTGACTTATTGGATGAGTGTGCTTAGTGAGTAGATTATTTTGCCATCAGCTTCCTAATTTAAGCTGGTCCCAACCCTGACAAACCTACAACTTATAAAAATTTACTTTTATGTGTGTAACCCTGGGCAAGCAAGGGTTACACACATAAAAGTAGGCACTATGGGGCTCATAATCAAAAGAAAAAAACGTCTAAAAAGTGGCCTAAATGGCTACTTGGACGATCAAAAAGCCTAATTGTCCAAGTACCCATAATCAAAGCTGGTTTTAAAACCAGCTTAGGCCTTTCCCCTGCCTCTAAACGCACAGAGAGAAAGGAAAGAGGAGGGGAAAGGGCGGGAGGTGGGCCGACCTATACCTAGGCGTGCAGCAGGTATAACCAAAACTTTAGGCAGGTTGCCTAGTCGGTGCTTATACATAAGAACATAAGAAGTTGCCTCCACTGGGTCAGACCAGAGGTCCATCTCGCCCCGTGGTGGCCCATCAGGTCCGCGACCTGTGAAGTAGTTTCTGACCACGTCTATAACCTACCTCAAGTTCTATCTGTACCCCTCTATCCCCTTATCATCCAGGAACCTATCCAAACCTTCCTTGAACCCCTGTACCGAGTTCTGGCCTATCACTTCCTCCGGAAGCACGTTCCATGTGTCCACCACCCTCTGGGTAAAAAAGAACTTCCTAGAATTTGTTCTAAACCTTTCCCCTTTCAATTTCTCTGAGTGACCCCTAGTGCTTGTGGCTCCCCACAGTTTGAAGAATCTGTCCTTATTTACTTTCTCTAAGACCTTTAGGATTTTGAAGGTTTCTATCATGTCTCCTCTAAGTCTCCTCTTCTCCAGGGAGAACAGCCCCAGCATTTTTAACCTGTCAGCGTATGAAAAATTTTCCATACCTCTTATCAGTTTAGTTGCCCTCCTCTGCACTCCCTCGAGTACCACCAAGTCCTTCTTGAAGTATGGCGACCAGTATTGAACAAAGTACTCCAGGTGCGGGCGCACCATTGCGCGATACAGCGGCATGATGACCTCCTTCGTCCTGGTCGTGATACCTTTTTTGATGATGCCCAGCATTCTGTTTGCTTTCTTTGAGGCTGTCGCACACTGCGCCGATGGTTTCAGTGATGTGTCGACCATCACCCCCAGGTCCCTTTCAAGGTTACTCACCCCTAGCAGTGTTCCCCCCATTTTGTAGCTGAACATCAGGTTCTTTTTCCCTACATGCATGACCTTGCATTTCTCTACATTAAAATTCATTTGCCACTTTTTTGCTCAGTCTTCCAGTCTCGTTAGGTCCTTTTGCAAGTCTTCACAGTCTTCCGTGTTTCTAACCCTGCTGTAGAGTTTGGTGTCATCAGCAAATTTGATAACCTCACATTTTGACCCCGTTTCCAGATCGTTAATAAATATATTGAACAGTAGAGGTCCCAGCACCGACCCCTGTGGAACTCCGCTCGTGACCCATTGCCAGTCTGAGTATTGGCCTTTTACTCCAACCCTCTGTTTCCTGCCTGCCAACCAGTGTTTGATCCATCGATAGATATCCCCTTGCACCCCGTGGTTCCACAGCTTTTTAAGTAGCCTCTCGTGAGGTACCTTGTCGAAGGCTTTTTGGAAGTCAAGGTAAATAATGTCTAAGGATTCCCCCTTATCCATCTGGCTGTTTATTCCCTCAAAGAAGTACAGCAAGTTCGTGAGGCACGACCTTCCCTTGCAGAAGCCATGCTGGCTCGCCTTCAGTTGTCCATTGTTTTCTATGTGTTCGCAGATTGTGTCCTTTACCATTGCTTCCATCATCTTTCCCGGAACCGAGGTCAAGCTCACAGGCCTGTAGTTTCCCGGGTCACCCCTTGATCCCTTCTTAAAGATGGGCATGACATTTGCTATTTTCCAGTCCTCTGGGATCTCCTCAATTTTTAGGGAGAGGTTACATATTTGGCGAAGTGTCTCTGCTATTTCATTTCTCAGTTCTTTTAGCACCCTTGGGTGGATGCCGTCCGGGCCCGGTGATTTGTCACTCTTCAGTCTGTCTATCTCTCTGAGGACATCCTCTTTGCTTACCTCTAGTTGTACCAGCCTTTCGTCGTGTTCTCCGTTTATAATCACCTCGGGTTCTGGGATATTGGATGTGTTCTCTCTGGTGAAGACTGACGAGAAGAATTTGTTTAACCTGTCAGCTATCTTTTTTCCTCCTTTATCGCTCCTTTCCTGTCTCCGTCGTCCAGTGATCCCACTTCCTCTCTGGCTGGTTGTTTCCCTTTCACATACCTGAAGAAGGGTTTGAAGTTTCTTGCTTCTCCTGCCAGTTTTTCCTCACATTCACTCTTTGCTTTCCTGACCTCTCGATGGCATTCTTTCTGGTGTCTTTTGTGCTCTTCCTGGTTTTCCTTTGTTGGTTCCTTTTTCCATTTCTTGAAGGATGATTTCTTGTCGCTTATCGCCTTTTTAACTGCAGTTGTTATCCATGCTGGGTTTCTAGTTTGATTTTTTTTTTGCACCCTTTCCTAAACCTTGGGACGTACAGGTCTTGTGCCTCGAGCACTGTGCCTTTAAGCAGTGTCCAGGCTTCCTTTACGGTCTTCACCTTCCCTGAGCTGTTACTGAGCTTTTTTCCTACCATTTTCCTCATGTCCTTGTAGTTTCCTTTTCTGAAGTTGAGTGCTGTCGTTGTGGTTCTTTTCACTTTTGATGTTCCCATGTTTAATTTGTACTGGATCATGTTGTGATCGCTGTTCCCTAATGGTGCTAGTACCACCACTTCCTTTGCGGGTCCCTCTAGCCCGTTGAGGATTAGGTCCAGAGTGGCATCCCCTCGCGTTGCTTCCGTGACCAGCTGCTCCATGAAACAGTCCCTTATCGCCTCTAGGAATTTAGTTTCTCTCGTGCAATTTGAGTGCCCAATGTCCCAGTCTATTCCCGGATAGTTGAAATCCCCCATAACCACCACCCTTCCACTTTTACACACCTGCCTCAGTTCGGCCTCCAGGTTCAGGTCGTTTGCTTCTGGCTGTCCTGGTGGGCGATAGTACAGTCCTAACTTAATGTCAGCTCCTTCCCCTCCTGTCAGCTTAACCCATAGTGACTCCAGACTGTCTGCCCTTATTGGTGTTTCTGTTTTGGATGAAGTCAAAACAGGTATAAGTGCCGAAAAGGGGCCGCTGAGCTGATTGTGGCTGGTGCGATCAGTTCAGTGGCCCAGCAACCTACCCCCCCCAACGCAACCATCGCGGCAGGAGAGATGCCTCATCTCCCATACAGCGATGCGATCACCCCTCTACCCGAACTGCCGCGACCCGTGGCAGGAGAGATGCCCAACCCGGCCCATGTGCCTAAGGCCCCGCCCACAGGAGGAGCCTAAGGCTCCAAGGCCTATTCTGGTTGGCCCAGGCGCCTCAGGCCCCACCTGTGGGTGGGGTTTAAGCCGCCTGGGCCAATCCAGCCCCATTCCGGGGCCAGCTGGCCTGCCAGATGGGTGGGCTTGGCATCCGTCCATCCGGCCAATGTTGACAAGGTATGGAGGGTGGGATTGGGGGTAGGGGGGGTCATGGGGGTTGGCTGGGGGGTCGCGGGTCGGCGGGGGGCCGATCGGGGGTTCGGGGGGTGCGGTCATGGGGGGGAGATTCGAGGGCAGGAGGGCCTGGGATCCCTCCTACCCGTATTTTAGTGGGGGTGAGGGTCCACCTGGGCAGGAGGGGTTGGGCTCCCTCATGCCCGAACTTGTAGGGGGTGGGATTCGCGTGGCCAGGAGGGCTTGGGCTCCCTCCTGGCCCCATCGGATTCAGGGGGATTAGAGATCACGGGGCAGGAGGGTTTGGGCTCCCTCCTGACCCGAACGTAATCGGGGAGGCCATGGGGCAGGAGGGCTTGGGCTCCCTCCTGGCCCCATCGGACTCGGCGGGGGGGGGGGGGGTTGGGGATCGTGGGGCAAGAGGGCTTGGGCTCCCTCTTGCCTCAATCTTCATTGGGGGTTCGGGGGTGCCACGGGGCAAGAGGGCTTGGACTTCCTCTTGCCCCGATGTCGTGAGGGGGGGGGTGGATTCTGTAACTGGTGTTGTTTTTGACAGACACCGGTTACAGAATCTAGCTTTTAGGCGAAGGACTGGCTCCTCCTTCGCCTAAAAGCTCTTGTTTTGGACGTTTGGGGCTTAGGCTTTTTTTTTGGTTGATTATAGGGTATAAGTTTAGACGTAGTGATGGTCTGGGCGTTTAAACAGCTGAACGTAGAGGCAGGCCATTATTTTTTTTTAAACTCCTTTTGGACTTTTTTGAAATGGACATTTTCCCTGCTTCTATTTTAAACATTTAAAGCCTTAGGCCAAAAGGGGACTTAGACGTTTTTTTTTTATTATGCCCCTCCACGTATATTTTCTCAGCATCTACAAGCAATTTTATAGCACTTACGTAAAAATGCTGTTCTATACACTGAATTCACTTAGAAATTACTCCCATAATTAGGACAATATTCAAAAGCCATTTACCTGAGTAAAAGGCTATTTTTCTGGGTAAATGGACTATTTGAAAATTGCCTGCCCTTTCCGCAGGTAGATGTACACACTCTTTGTGGCTGTCAGGATCTCTTTGTATTGCTTTGACTGCTGCAGCTGCTGCTGTTTACCAAAGTCCAGAAGCTGTTGCCCTAGGCGATTATCTAGTCTGCCTAATGATTAAACTGAGCCACTTAACTTGCTCAACTTTAATATCTCAGTTAAGGCACATAGGGAAAAATCTTTTGCTTCATGTACAGCGACCAGTGCTGTACGCAGTACTCCAGGTGAGGGTGCATCATGGTCCAGTACAGTGGCATGATAACCTTCACCGATCTGTTCATGATCCCCTTCTTTATCATTCCTAGCATTCTGTTTGCCCTTTTTACCACCGCCACACATTGTGCAGACGGCTTCATCGACTTGTCGATAAGAATTCCCAAGTCCCTTTCCTGGGAGGACTCTCCAAGTACCGTGCCGGACATCCTGTATTCGTGCATGAGATTTTTGTTACCTACATGCATCACTTTATACTTAGCCATGTTGATGCCCATTCCTCGAGCCTGATTATGTCACGTTGCAGATCTTCGGAATCCCCCTGTGTCTTCACTACTCTGAATAACTTCATATCGTCGGCAAATTTAAGCACCTCACTCGTCGTACCAATGTCCAGATTGTTTATAAAGATCTGTTCAAGCTCACCGGTTCAAATCCCATCCTCACCTTCACTCATTTTAACAACTTCCTAACAGCTTCCTATTAGCTCTCATAGGAGAATATATGGTGGACTTTGCTGTTTTCCAACAGCATTGTGCAATCTGCAGGCACATTTATTTAGATCTTGCCATGGCTAGGACATCCTAAACTCTCATGGTAGTAAACTTCTCCCCAGACCAAAAGAAATGGCTCACTAAGTTAAAGCACTTTGTTGCATCTTGTCTATCCTCTCCAGCTCACCAGTTCAAATCTCACCCTCACCTTCACTCATTTTAACAACTTACTAACAGCTTCCTATCAGCTCTCATAGGAGTGTATATGGTGGACTTTGCTGTTTTTCAACAGCACTGTGCAATCTGCAGGCACATTTATTTAGATCTTGCCATGGCTAGGACATCCTAAGCTCTCATGGTAGGAAACTTCTTCCCTGACCAAAAGAAGCCATTTGTGGCTCACCAAGTTAAAGCACCTTGTCTGTCCTCTCCAGCTCACCAGTTCAAATCCCACCCTCACCTTCACACATTTTAACAGCATCCTAACAGCTCTCATAAGTGGTGGACTTTGCTATTTTTCATCAGCATTCTGCAGTTTGCAGGCACAGGTGCATCAGATACATTCAAATGCTCTCATCTACAAGCCATTGTGGTAGGAATGCAATTCTTTTTATGCAATATCCACACAGGGCAACAGGTATAAGAGTTTACTAAAACTTCAGAAGGCTTGGACAGGTGTTGAAGGTGTTGAAGGAAGGTACATGCTTTGAGATGTATCCTAGAGACATTACTATTGGTAAATTCAGCTTGGCTTTTGAATTGGGTTGTGTGTGTGTTGGGGTGGGAGAGGGGGTTTAGGATGAGAGAGAACAGGCTGCTTTAGACATCTGAGAATTGCTGAAGATCATTTTAAAGATCAACCCAAATATGTTTAAGCAAAGGAATGGCCAAAGAGTTTGAAGGTTTTCTGGTAGAAAAATGAATATAAAATATTTGCTAACTGCACTCAAGACTTGAACCCCGTGATGTATGGAAGATAAAAGCAGTGCCTTAAGGCATAGAGCTATAGATGAAACCTTGTTTAGCATTTGGTAAGAGAGCCTCTACAGACTAAGCAGATGAGAAATGGCTTCTTGTCAAAGCTTTGAGAAGTGAAGGAAATAATTAAAAATCAGTACAGGTATGTTTGCCTAAACCACACCCAAAGCATGCCCAATCAGATTTGAAAGTTTTCTGGCGGGAAGTCCTAATGGTGCCTATGATGTCAGACACTACTTAGGCGTACTTAGTATAAGAAGGTCCATCAGAGCAGCATTTTCTCTTTTAGGACTTCTATTCTGTGTTATTGCTTATGCTGATTTTTTTGAGACCTTACCTTTCTTGATTTTCTTTTAACCTTTTCTTTCCTATATCTGCCACAACTCTCTCCATTTCACAGGACCATTAGCGCTATAGTAATTTGCAATTTTGATGTCTTTCTAACCTTTTTCATCTTTCCAGGTGACTATGCTGCAGCTATGCAAGGAACTCCTTGCTAGCACTCAGATACCAAATCCAGGTGAGAATGATATATTACTAGCTACTTAGGTGTCTTTATTAGATAAAAGCTCAGGTAGAACTGATTTCTTCTTTTGGACTCCCATTCTGTGTTATTGCTTATGGTGATTCTCCATTAACTTTTTGTCCCCCTGATATCTGCCACAACTCTCTCCATTCCACAGGGTCATTAGCAGGTCTGAGAATTATTGATGATAAAATTTGGTTCCAAGTGTGTTGGCTGAAAAAACACCCATGCTGTTTGAAACTTTGGTGCCAGGAAAATGGATATGCAAGTTACATGAATATGTTGGACCTATAGTAGTGTTTTTCCTCATAGAACTAAAGGTAAATCTTTTTAGTCATAATTGTTAGGCATCCTTATTATAAAAAGGGAACAGTGTTTGTGCTTCTGTTCATTCTAGCTGTTATTTTGAAACTATGCTGTGACATATTCTCCCACAACTTCTGTTTTTTATTTTTGCCACAGATGTCTTTCTAACGTTTTCCCCTTTTTCTCCTGATTTCAGGTTCCTAAAGTGGCTAATGACTCCTCTTGTGTTTCCCAGAGGCCAGAGCAGGTCTGTTCAAACTGGGTTCAGCACACCAGCTTGCACCTGGCCAAAGAGCCAGCAGCTCAAATACCAAAACAGAAAGAATAGGTGAGAATGATGTACTGCAACCTTTGTTTGCTTTGTTTGCCCTTGTGATGAATTATATATATTTTCACAATACTAACATGTTTCACACTTTTTTTCCTTCAGACGACTGTAGCTATTGATGATTTTCTGAGAGAACAGTAAATTGATGAATTTTAGGCTCTCTTTTACAAAGATGCGCTAAATCAATGCATGCGCTGTTAACGCGTGCATAGGATAACATGCACACGTTAACATTTACCACGCTCTTAAAGCGGTACCATTTAGGGCGCCATTAGCATGTGCTAAATGTTAACGCTTGCATGTTATCCTATGGACACGTTAGTAATTAGCGCATGCATTGATTTAGTGCACCTTTGTGAAAGAGAGCCTAAAACTCACCAATAAACTCTTGATTTGTCTCAATCCATCTTCCTTTTTCTTCAGCCTGCCTTCTCCTACCAGGAGCAGATTATGGGACCTTAACAATTCTACCACAGTAACAACTTGGACCTAAGAGTGGCTTACTCTGCATACCTGTCATCCATCTCACTGAACTGCAGTTGCCTGATATTACACTTGCATGCTGCTTTCCTAGACTGTGCAATAAAAATCTTAAACCATTTTTCACCTTGTGCTTATTTGCATTGAGTAGCAGCCGGGCATTAATGTTTCCTTAATAAGCACCACTTCAGCTACTTCGTCACATTGACCTTTGTCTTATCTAGTGTTCCATGAGGCCCAGGCTGCAAAGGAGAGAAGTAGGAAGGCCCTTAGGGGGTGGCACACAGGGTAGCTGGCATGTCTCCTGCCTTACAGCCTGCAACCAGCATAATATTTGAAAAAAATGACATTATATGAGAGCTGGAGAGGATGAACAAGGTGCCTTAACTTGGTGAGCCAGAAATGGCTTCTTTCAGTCAGGGGAGAAGTTTCCTACCCTGACAGCTTAAGATATGCTTAACTGCAGCTGTTTCAGTGTGCTTCAGGCGCTCCACTACAGAGCTGCAAGAAATGCTGTAGCTACTGCCATGATGACGCCTAAACGGAACAGTATAATCAAACCTGAATTGCTATGATTTTATGTCTCATTGTGTAGCACAGTGGTTAGAATGAAGGTTGGCATGTGAGCCTGGTGTGGGTTCGACTCCCTCATGTACTTAACTGACACAATACTCATTTTAATAAAAATTACAAGCTACAGACCAATCAAATCTAATTTTCATCTCAAACAGCACAACATTAGCAATACTAGAAGCAATCAATTCCAAAAGTAGAGTTTGCAACTGATAAAAACAGCAGTATTTGGCTCCATGTCACATTTATTCAACCATACTTGAGATTCTGGCTTTTGGGACAATGAAAGCAGTGCTTTAAGCCAGGGGTATCCAATGTCAGTCCTCGAGGGCCGCAATCCAGTCGGGTTTTCAGGATTTCCCCAATGAATATGCATGAGATCTATTTGCATGCACTGCTTTCATTGTATGCTAATAGATCTCATGCATATTCATTGGGGAAATCCTGAAAATCCGACTGGATTGCGGCCCTCGAGGACCGACATTGGACACCCCTGCTTTAAGCCATTGAGCTACCAGTCTTTTGTCTCAGCTACCTGTGAGATGATAGCTAAGCAGATGATACCTTAGCAGATCACTAAGCTATGATATGGCAGGGGATTCAGAGAAACTGGAGTGAAAGGTGGTGTAGCTCAATGTGTAAAAGCTCTATGCAGAGGTTGTGAGTTCAACTCCCAGCCTGTCTTTTACTTGTGGCATTGTACCTTGCAGGTATGCCTTGATGATCTCGCAATGAGGCTTCAATTCAATGAGGCATTGTGCAGCTGCACACCTCCCTTTGCAATGAGCTAGAAGCCACATTCAGGTATGTTCTGTGTTTTATTCTGTTTTTAAGCTTTGCCAAATGAAGTTATAGGCTTTCTTTGCTTAGAAGAATGAACTGATTGGAGCAAAGTTTAGTGAGAAAGGAGGTGTTATTTGGAGCTTGAAACCTAAAGCTGTGAATTTCATGTGCTGTAATTAGCTAATAACATTGATTCTTTAGGCAATGTTATTAGCTAATTAATGTTCTTTAAATTCAATATGCTTGTAAGGATGTGTCCTATTTATGTGGTGACTGAATCACAGAATAAAATGCCTGAACTGTATTTAGAAGATCACTTTGGAAACGTCCAAAATCTGACAAAACCCCATTCAAAAAAATGTCTATCTCAGGCTCAAACAAAGCTCAATGGGAGACCAACAGGGCAGCCTAAATAGTATCCATCTTTTATGCCCATGGCTGGCCAGGGCATGACAAGTGGTCACTTTGGCTATTAGGTATGAATCTTCATGTCTGCTTGCTTTTTAGCTGCAATTCTTGTCTTACATCTGTGCCAGACAACTTACTTTCATAAGAGCAAGTTGTTATCAGCTTGTGTCATATATCTTATACTGTTCCATGTCTTGCAGAGGAAGAGTTCTCATGCTACTGTGATAAGGGAGGGTTCGAGCAGCAGTTAACATTCCATCTGTGAAAGTTAGGAGATAAGGGAGACACCTGTTGTTACTGCAGAAGCAGCAGTGTCTGTGAGAAAGAGACAGCCTGGTAAAATTCAGCACTTTCTGTGCTATATAAGACTGAGAGTCACATCTTAGAATTTGAATTCAGCCATGGCCCTGGAAACTATGTACTGTACCGACCTATTGATCGCTTGAATTCCCGATCAGGATCAGGCGGAATGTGGCAGACATAGTGAAGTATTCTATTTGGTGTATATCCCTACCCGGGAAGAGGGGGAGGACTAGCAATCATATCAAGCGACTCCTTCCACTCCACCATCATAGCGTCGACTTCCACAGCAGATCTTGAAATTCTATCCTGTAAACTTTGGTTGGATCAGTTAGAAGAAAGCCTAATAATTACTCTATTTTACATACCCCCCCAAGAAATGGCCCACAGCTAAAGCCAACCTTTTTGAATTCCTCCTCACAAACTCAATAGCAGGCCCCTATAGCCTACTGACCGGCAATTTAAATATTCACCTAGAGCAGAGAAAGGTGACTCCAAAGACTTTCTATCCTTCATCTCTTCACTAGACTTCTTTGTGCCGGCCCCTGAAAAGACCCACCAAAAAGGCCACCAATTAGATCTAGTCACATTTGCCTCTAAAGAACTAGTCAACCCCAAGATCTCCTGAATGCAAGCTACCTGGACTGATTCTTTATGGTCAGATCACCGACTATGCAACTTCCAACTTAACCGGCAAGCATGATGTTCCTGATTCAAACCCAAAGAGGCAAAAAGGAACAAAGATATTATAGCTAGCAGAGGTCTGGTGAACCCAGTGGAATTCTGGTCACATTTTGACTTGACTTCTAACCCAGATTTAGAGTCCTTTTCTGCAGATTCCTGGAACAACATGAGTACACAGATACTAAACAAAATGGCCCCCATCAAATTAAGAAGAAAGAGGAACAAAAATTTAGATGGCTGGTTTGACAACGAGTTAGGAACGCTGAAATGCGAGCTAAGAAAACTCGAAAGACAATGGCTGAAATCTGGAGACATTAAAGGGAGGGTGAACTGGAGACTAAAACTAAAAGAATACAAAAAACTTATAACAATTAAATGCTCTAACTTTTATGCCCAAAACATCAACACCAAAAACTTTTTCAATCTAGTAAACATTCTCTACGACACACAGACCGTTTCCCACTCTACCTCAGACTCCCCCCCATCTGCTGCTACGCTGGCGGAATTCTTTAACAACAAAATCATCAACTTGAGATCCGAACTGCCAGCCTCCTCATCTAATCATTTGAACTACCCAGTGGCACAATACACAGATGAACCTAGGGTAGACATGTCCTGGAACAAATTCATCATTCCTACTTGGGGTCAATTCTGCAAATTTTACTCGAAATACGTGGATTCTTACTGTAGACTAGACAGTTGCCCACCAAACGTTATGAAAGCTGTCCCTGCCTCCTTCAAAGCTAAGTTATATAACTGGCTCTCTTCTCTATTACTGACCGGTACATTTCCCGAGGATTTAAGTCAGATTCTGATCACACAAAATCCGAAAGAATCCTACAAGCTGACATCAAACTACAGACCAATTGCAAGCATCCCCTTATTTATAAAACTGATGGAAGGCCTAGTCAACCAGAACTTAGTAATGTATTTGGACAACTTCGGTATTCTACAAGAGAATCAGTCAGGCTTCCGCTCAGGCTTTAGCACTGAAACAGTTATAGCCTCACTACTAGATCTCCTACATAATCTACTCAGCCAAGGTTCTAGTGCACTAGTCCTACAATAGATCTAAGCAGTGCCTTTGACCTAGTCAACCACGACATTCTAAGTGACCTTCTGAAGTCAATTGGACTTTCTGGTAAAGTGTTAAATTGGTTCCAGGGTTTCTTGAGCAAACGATCTTACCAAGTCTACAGTGATAATAAACAATCCAGCAGATGGACAAACTCTTGCGCTGTTCTGCAGGGTTCCCCCTATCCCCTACCCTGTTTAACATCTACCTTGCCCCATTAGGGAATCTATTGCAAAGCTTAAAAGTCAAATTCTATATCTACGCAGATGACATCACCATAGTTCTTCCCCTCACAAACCTAACTTCAGAGACAAAGAATCACCTGGCATTTGTCCTAAAACAAATTGAATTATGGATGACAGAATTCAAACTGAAACTCAACTCAGATAAAACCAAATTTTTTCTCGCAAGCCCTAACGATAAAATCAAAGATTCTAAAATCTCCTTGAATGGTCAGGAATTCCCTATTGTCGATTCCATAAAAATTCTGGGAGTGACTCTCGACCGATACCTTACTTTAGACACTCACACGGATTTATTGTCAAAAAAATGCTTCTCGACATTATGGAAACTTAGAACCATCAGAAAATACTTTGATGCAGCATCATTCCGATTACTGGTGCAATCTTCTATTCTAAGCACACTGGACTATTGCAACATCATCTATTTGGGAACTTTCAAGAAAACCCTCCAAAGACTTAGAATTATTCAAAATTCGGCAGTACGCCTGATTTTCGGTTTAAAAAAATGGGAACAAATAAGTCCCTATTATCAAAAACTCCACTGGCTGCCCCTCGAAGCAAGAGTTTTGTTTAAATTTTCTTGTCTCTGCTTCAAATCAATCTTTGGTTTTGCCCCTTCATACCTGGTTTCCCACTTTAATCTGGGTTATACTACCAGGCCCACACGCAGAATCCACATATTTACCCACCCAACAATAAAGGCCTGCCATTACAATAGATTCCTGGACAGAACTCTAGCTTTCCAGGCAGGCAAACTGAGCGATTGGCTAGGAAACATTATCACCCACTCCTCATCCTATTTTAGTTTTAGAAAATTAGTAAAAACAAACTGTTCAACCGATTTGTTACCTAAGAATTTGTCTGTTCATCATCTCTCCTATTCTGTACTCTGATATTCATTGCTTCTACATTGTAACCTTGTCGCCGATTGTCCAGCTTTTTCTCACTGTATTTGCATTCTTTGTACTTGTATTCATTGATTCTTCATTGTAACTATGTCGCTGATTGTCCAGCTCTTCTTACTGTAAACCGCCTAGAACTTCCATGGCTTTGGCAGTATATAAGAAATAAAATTATTAAAATTATTATTATTATTATTCTCTGCTTATATCCTGTATATTATCTGATGTCTATCTGCATTATTTGGCATTATCTGATGTTTATGCAATAAAGAATCATATTACTCTGAAGCTTTGTTGGAGGTGACTTCTACATACCCTTGTTAGATAAACACGTGGCAGAATAAATTGGTACCAGAAGTGGGGTGTAGAATGTGGCCAGCAAAGTGACCTCTATCCCTGGGTGGAATCCCGGGGGAGGAGGTATGGAGGCTAATATTGTAGCTTAGGGGTTTCCTGTACGGTGAAGATTGTATATGTTATGGAAGGTGTGGCCAACCGACTGTAAATGTAAATTCTTTATATATGCATGCTTTATTTTGTTATATGATATTCATGTGCTGCCTGTAAAATTATACCAGGAATAATATTATCGAATGATAAGTATAATCTGTTTTTGTATGATGCCTGTATATATATATATATTTGCTTAGCAAGAGTTATGAAGCCACAGCATTAGGGAATGTGCTGATGTGTATATGTATGTCAATATAAAAGAAAGATTTGATTTTTTCCGGTATAGAGCTTAGAAGGACAGACAGTGCAGGAGGTTCATTCCCAGTTGTGGTGAACAGGGAGGGGTTGCTGTGAGATTTTTTCCCAATTACATTAGCCGGTTGAGGAATTTTAAAATATAATTTATAAAGGTAGATGGAGCAATTATGATTAAATTAAGATACTGAGGAGTACAGGGAGTTAATTTACAGATCATTACAAGCTTCCTGTACTGAAAAGCGAGAGTAGTTTGTACACTTTGGAAAATAAAGGAAGAGTGTGGAGAGCAACAAGAGCCAGGGAAAATTGTTTTATTTCCGGTGTATTTTTCGTTAAGCTGCCCGTTAAGGGGATGTATTAATAGGTTTTTGAGTTTGTATGAGCCAAAATTCCAGATGTGTTACCGTGGAAATAGCCTATTTGAGCTAAAGGTGTAGAGATCTTTGCAATTCGATGTTTTAATGAGTAAAACAGGGCTCAACGTAATTAGAAGCCAGACTTAAATGTTTTTGTATGTGCAATCTATTTGCCTATGTCATAAATCCTTAGGAGTCTTATCTTGCTTCCCGCTTTAACCTAGAGAATGTGAGAAAGAGATGGGGGGAAAAAGGGAAACATTCACTCATGCCCTAGTATTTAATTTATATGCTTGAACCGAAGTACCAAATACATTGTAGAAACATAGAAGTTGCGCTGAATATTTTTAAGTAGGTAATTATAACTATGATAGAATATTTCACGTCTATGAATGACATAGTATTTTAAGTTCTGCTTTTTATAGATTTACAGTACACTGTATATCAGTATCTTTATCTTGCTTTCAGTGAGAAGGAAAAACCAAACAAACAAACCCCTCACAGGGGAAAATTGTTGTATTACTTTGGAAAAAGGATTGAAAACAGTGGTATATGATATTAGCAGGGGAGGAAGAGAGGAACAGAATGGAGAATTATAAAAATAATGATCTCCCTTGCTTTCCAGTCTTGTGTCTTTATACTGGTGTTCTTTATTAGTTCTGTCGTATCTCATATTTTGGAATATGATTTTTTTTTGTTCCCATGCATAAAGTGTTATCAATCAAATTCTAAATACCAATGGAAAAAGAAATAAATTTAAAATAAACTTGGTAGTTAAAACTCCAGAGGAAGGGGATAGTTATTATGTAAAGACAGTGCAGACAAAAGAAGCCACATTTAGTCTGCCCACTTCTCAGAGTGTAGCGGGACCCAGGTGGCAGACAGGGGTTCCAGGTCAGCTTGAAAGGAGCATGGCTAAGTGACCTTAAGGGTGGTGTTGAGTTGAAATGTTTCTTCTTTGTCTTGGCAGTCATTTGGCATACATACAGAGCTGTTCTGGACCCGTTTTTTTGCACAAAGAATCTTTTGGCTGAACAAAAAGAAGGAGGAAAAAGTTATGCTTCAAGTGGCCTTGAAATGACCTTGCACCTAATATGTTTCTTCTTCCCCCTTAGAACTGACATTGCTGTACTTCAGAATACCTCTGTATTTATGATTATGTGACCAAACCTGGAAAAGAAAGAACTGGGAAAACAAGACAAGATACAGAGAATGAGAAATTGGTGATGTTAGGAAATTACCAGGGGAGAAGGACATGGGAAAGGTTACAGATTCAGGTTTGACTTGTGGCTGATGTGAATTTGGTGAAGTAAGGATGCATGATAGTTGCCGAAAGTTGCAGACAGGATAGTGTACGTTGATAAACAGGGTATGTGTTGCGTGTTTGAAAGTATGTGCATGTATTATGTCCCTATTATAAGGGACATTCTAGTTGGGATAGGCAGGTGTGAGTAAAGTTCCAAGTTATTTTTGTTAGGTATTATTATGCCATGTATTATATAGAAATTTACTTTGCTAATGTGTGCAGTAGTGCTGCCCGATTCAGGAAAAAAAATTTTGATTCAATTCGATTCAGCCTATTGAATTGGTTTTTCGATTCGATTCCATTTTCCTGCCCAATTGGGTGTTTTTTTTCAAAACATCCTGGTGGGTTTATTTTACAGCCTCTTCACCCACTTTGCCTTCTCCTAACCACACTGGCGCTGTGGTGTAAACAAAATAAACAAACAAAAAAGACTTTTCCTCTCTCTGTTAAATCCTAGCTCACGTTTGCGGTCTAACACTAGCTCTGACAGGATACACAGAAAATAAAATTAGTTTTTCTACCTTTTGTTCTCTGGTCATTATTCAAATTTTGTTGGTCTCAGGCTCTAGTTGTCTTCTGATAACTTGCTTGCCAGGGTCTCCTTTCTTCTTTCTCCCTGCTAACCATCCATCTTCCATCTCTATCTTCCCCTTCCGTTTCACTTCCCTCCCCAGGAGGTCTGGCATCTTTCCTTTTTTTCGTCTCCCTCCACAGATCCACCTTTTCTTAACTACCCTTTCATCCAGCATCTCTCCTTCCTTCCCCACCACCCCAGGGTCCACCATCTCTCCCTTTCTTTTCCCAACTACCCTCCTATCCAGTATCTCTATCCCCCCTCCATACCATCCCTTGCGTCCAACTTCTCTTCCTTTCTGTTCCTTCTCTCCCTAAATCCCATTGTCCATCATCTCTCTCCCTCGCTCCCTCTCCTCTATTTTCAGACCCATTTCTTCCTCCCCAAAGTCCAGCATATGCACATCTCTTTGAACCCTCCTTCCCTCCCAACGTATACTTCTATACCAGGGCCCCCCTCCCCTGAAGGTCTGTCCCCCCTTGAAGGCCTGCCTCCCCCCCTTGAAGGCTTGTCCCCCTTTGAAAGCCTATCCCACCCCTGAAGGCCTGTCCACCCCCCTTTGAAGGCCTGCCTGCCTGTCCCACCCTGAAGGACTGCTCACTCCCTCCCCCCGGCATCCGGCTTCTAACCCCCTGGCCTTCCGCTTCCCCCCTCCCCCCGGCCTCCCTGCACTGTTTACCTTCCAGCCGGAACAGCCTGCAAACAAGATTGCGGTGTTAGCAATCTTAGTACCGCTTCGGAGATGGTTCCTCCGTCGCAGTCCCGCCCCTTCAAGTTTCAAGTTTAATAAAATTTTGATTAATCACTTAATCTTGATTCTAAGCGATGTACATAATAAAAAATACAGTGTTGGGGAAACAAAACAATAAATGACTAAAACGAAGTCCTTACGTGTGGTGATAGAAGCATAGAAACATAGAATATGACGGCAGAAAAGGGCCTACGGCCCAACAAGTCTGCCCACTCAAATAACCCTCCCCTCTAAGTTCCTCTTTGAAGTGAGCCCACGTGTTGATCCCATTTGATCTTAAAATCAGTCACGTTACTGGCCTCAACTACCTGAAGTGGAAGATTATTCCAACGGTCGACCACTCTTTCAGTGAAGAAGTACTTCCTAGTGTCACCATGGAATCTCCCTCCCCTGATTTTCAGCGGATGCCCCCTTGTCGCCGTAGGGCCTGTAAGGAAGAAGATATCTTCTTCCACCTCAATGCGGCCAGTAACGTATTTGAACGTCTGATGGGGGTGTTCTTCCATTGGTGCCAGGAGTAAACCCACCTGGTAGTCCCTCTCATCTCTTTTCCATTTTTTTATCTTAATTTGTCTAATCTCCTCCCTAAATTGTTTCATTGAAGCTTTCAGATCTTGAAGTTTTTTTCTCAAACTCATCTTTTTCTTGGTGTTGCTGTAGTTCGATCTCCAACTCCCCTGCCTTCATACAGAGTTCTTTCTCAGTGACCTCAGTCGTTTCTACCAAAAGAATCATAAGATCCCTGGAGCATCTATTAAGGATTGCCATCCATTTCTCACCAAATGTCTTATCAGAAGAAACCATTTTAGGCTCCTTTAGGATGCGCAATCCTCTAGGAATCATTGTCTTTTTAAGATATTGCACCAGGGTACTATTGTGTAACTCCGCTCGCACCGCCCTCTTCATTATGTTTTCCAGGTCAAGCCAGGTGGATTGCTTGGGGGGGGGCAGTCTCATCATCTAGGAGAACACCAACGGAAGAACACCCCCATCACCACACGTAAGAGTGTGGCGTTTGGTAGCACGTCTGGTGAGTCGGATGTCACTAGTGAAGGATCTACGGATGGTACAACTGAAAAGTCGGGGGAATCGACCAACCAAACAACGAGAGGAAGGGGACGCACTCATCAACAAAGAGGAAGAGGACAGATACAACAACCAATACCTCAGACCCGGACGGGGACCAACCGACAGTGATTAATCTATCTTCTACCCTATTGACTGTTTCTCAATCCATCATTTTAGGTCGGGGGTTAGGGTTTATTATGACCCACCCACCTGACTTTTTCAAACTCCACATAGCGCTACATACTTTCATAAGGAAAATGCAGTTGAAAGTCTTTTTCCAACAGGGGGAGGATACTGAGGGCGTCCAACTAGAGGATGGAGATCAGGAAGAACAAGTTACAGTTAAGTCAGTGGACATCTGCAAGACTAGATCTAGATGGACCCCCCCCCCCCCCCGGTCCTATGGACCCCATGATTTATGCTTTTAGACAA
Organism: Geotrypetes seraphini; assembly: GCF_902459505.1. Lineage (NCBI taxonomy): Eukaryota > Metazoa > Chordata > Amphibia > Gymnophiona > Dermophiidae > Geotrypetes > Geotrypetes seraphini. The sequence goes on along the minus strand of NC_047085.1, from coordinate 260,871,290 downwards.
CTGGTGGAGAGAGATTTGAGAGAACTTCAGCAAAAATGGGAACACAGGGGTCCCTTTAACACTACTAGACAGCAACACCGTGGATTTCAAGAACTGCTTGAAAATGAAAATATTGTTATAATTAAGGCTGATAAAGGGGGCGCCACAGTGCTGCTGGATAGGAGTGATTATGACAAGGAAGCAAAACGCCAGCTTAGTGACACTCAAGCATACTTTAAACTGGATTGTGATCCTACAGATGCCTTAGCACGGGACATTCGGGAATATCTGGACACTAACTACAAGAATGGTATCCTCACCAAAAGGGAACTGGCTTTTTTGAATGAGAACAATCCAATGATTCCTAAGATTTATTTTGTCCCAAAGATTCATAAGACCTTGAGTAACCCTCCCAGCCAACCCATAGTAAACACACACCACTCCGTCCTGGAACCCCTTTCCAAATTTATTGATCACTTTTTGCGGGAGGAGGTACCGAAGATCACCTCTTTTATTAGAGACTCCTCACATTTTCTGAGGAGACTAGACCAACTTGACATAGTGATGCATAACAAATGGATAGTAACCCTAGATGTAGTGTCACTTTACACGCAGATTCCCCAGACAGAGGCTTTACAGGTGATAAAGAAGAAACTTGAAAGATGTCCCTCCCCCCAACGTATCCCGACGGAATGTCTCATGAAAATGGCCGGATGGGTCATTCAGAATAACTACTTCCAGTACTATCAAGAATTCTTCCAACAGACTAAGGGGGTGGCGATGGGAGCCACCTTGGCCCCATCGGTTGCCTCACTATACATGGCTCGTTTTGAGGACACACTAGTATATGGCACCACATGGTACTCACAGGTCCCACTCTGGGTCCGTTTTCTGGATGACATTTTTTTAATATGGCAGGGTTCCAGACAACAACTTCAAGAATTTTTTGAATATCTAAATTCAGTAGATCCTAACATCAAATTCACAATGACATGTCACCAGACCCAGGTGGAATTTTTAGATATTGCCTTAAATGTACATGATGGTTACATTCAAACTTCCCTCTTTAGAAAATCGGTCGCACGTAATACGGTGCTTCATTTTGAGAGTTTTCACCCTTACAAATTAAGGTTCAATTTGCCAATAGCACAATTTCTACGGGTCCGGCGAGTTTGCTCAACTATAGGGAATTTAAAACACAGGCAAAACTCCTCTAGGGGAGGCTTAAAGATAGAGGATACCCGGAGAGGGCATTAAAGTTAGCATATAAGCGGGCGAGATTCGCCCAACGGGAACTACTATTACAAGAAAAAGATCACGAGGGTGAGGAGGCAGACCTCCTCACATGTGTTCTCCCATTTTCAAGGGTGGCAGCTATGATAGTTAAGATTATGCAGCGCCATTGGTTTATAGTTCAAGTTCACGAGTCCTTACAGGACTTCCCCAGGATAGCATACTCCAGAGGTACCACGTTAGGCCAGAGATGTAATTTTCAAAAATATGCATGTTACAATAAGATGATTGGAGGACAACATAAGAAGTGTGGAAGGTGCCAATGGTGCACCTTCACCATAGAGGGACAATTTTGGCAAGTCCCAGGGAGGGATATTATTGTGAAATCAAATATGGACACCGACTGCAACTCGGCCGATGTGGTCTATATAATAATGTGCCCATGCGGGTTGGTTATGTAGGCAGAACAAGCAGGATAGCACAGTTACTTACCGTAACAGTTGTTATCCAGGGACAGCAGGCAGATATTCTCACACATGGGTGACATCACCGACGGAGCCCCGCAGCGGACAGCCTTGAAAGCAAACTTGCTTGAAGATCTCGATCTTTCGAGGGCTGCACCGCGCATGCGCGCGTGCCTTCCCGCCCGAACTAGGGGGCGCATCTCCTGAGAGGATCCTCAGTTCAGATACCTAGCCAAGAAGCCAACCAGGGGAGGTAGGAGGGTTGTGGGAATATCTGCCTGCTGTCCCTGGATAACAACTGTTACGGTAAGTAACTGTGCTTTATCCCAGGACAAGCAGGCAGCATATTCCCACACATGGGTGACCTCCAAGCTAAGTAAAAAGGGACGGAGGGAAGTTGGCAATTTATGAAAAAAGATTTTGCAAAACAGATTGGCCAAAGTGACCATCCCTCCTGGATTAGGTATCCAGACAATAATGAGAGGTGAAAGTATGAACCGAGGACCAAGTGGCAGCCTTGCAGATTTCCTCAATAGGAGTTGATCGGAGGAAAGCTACAGATGCCACCATAGCTCTAACTTTGTGGCCCGTCACTCGACCTTGCAGAGGAAGACCAGCCTGAGCATAGCAGAAAGAAATGCAAGCAGCCATCCAGTTGGAGATGGTACGCTTCGAGATAGGACGTCCCAACCTATTCGGATCAAAAGAGAAGAAAAGTTGAGGAGATGTTCTGTGCAGTTGAGTGCTTTGGAGGTAGAAAGCCAAGGCACATTGACAATCCAAGGTATGAAGGGCCACTTCTCCAGGATGAGAATGAGGCTTTGGAAAAAAATACAGGTAGAACAATAGACTGATTGATGTGAAATTCTGAAACAACTTTAGGTAAGAATTTAGGATGAGTACGGAGTACCACCTTGTCATGATAAAAAACTGTGAAAGGTGGATCTGCAACCAAAGCTTGTAACTCACTGACTCGTCGAGCAGATGTGAGAGCAATCAGGAACACAGCTTTCCAAGTGAGATACTTGAGGTGAGCTTTGTCAAGCGGTTCAAAAGGAGGCTTCATAAGTTGAGCTAAAACAACATTGAGATCCCAAACCACTGGAGGTGGTTTAAGCGGTGGATGGAGATTGAGAAGTCCTTTCATAAAGTGAGAAACCATAGGATGTGCAGAAAGAGGTTTTCCATCCAGAGGCTGATGAAAAGCAGTTAGAGCACTAAGATGGACTTGAATAGATGTAGTTTGAAGTCCAGATTGTGACAAATGAAGTAAGTAGTCCAGAACTGATGCTAAGGAGGACGAGATAGGTTGCAAGTGACGTGTAGAACACCAAGTAGAAAATCTAGTCCACTTCTGGCCATAACATTGTCTAGTTGATGGCTTTCTGGAAGCAAGTAATATATCCTGAACAGACTGAGAAAATTGAGGAAAGTCTGTTATGTAGAAAGGTACCAAGCTGTTAAGTGTAGAGACTGCAGGTTGGGATGAAGCAAGGATCCTTGACTCTGCGTAAGTAGAGGCTCCCTGGTGCTGAGTTGAAGTAGAAGGGAGAACCAAGGTTGCCTGGGCCACCGAGGAGCTATCAGAATCATGGTGGCATGTTCTGACTTCAGTTTAACTAGAGTCTTGAGAATCAGAGGAAACGGAGGAAAGGCATAAAGGAACTGATTCCTCCAATCCAGTAGAAATGCATCCTCTTCGAGACGTTGAGGAGTGTAAATGCGGGAGCAAAATTGAGGCAGCTTGAAGTTGAGAGGTGATGCAAACAGATCTATCTGCGGAGTTCCCCAACGAGCAAAGATTTGGTGAAGAGTAGGAGAATTGAGCGTCCATTCGTGAGGTTGTAGAAGACGACTCAATTTGTCCGCCAAATAATTGTGTTGACCCTGAATGTAAACAGCCCTGAGGTAGAGGTTGTGAAGAATTGCCCAATGCCACAATTTCAGAGCTTCTTGACATAGGGAATGAGATCCCGTCCCTCCCTGTTTGTTGACATAATACATGGCTACCTGGTTGTCTGTACGTACAAGAATCACCATGTCGTGAAGGAGATGTTGAAAAGCTTTGAGAGCATAGAATATCGCTCTGAGTTCCAACAGATTGATATGACACCGACGGTCTGCCTGAGTCCATAGACCCTGAGTGCGAAGACCATCCACATGAGCTCCCCATGCGTACGTTGACGAGTCGGTTGTGAGGACTTTCTGATGAGGAAGAGGATGGAACAGCAAGCCTCTTGAAAGATTCAAAGAGAGCATCCACCAACGGAGAGACTTCCGCAATGAAGGAGTTATGGAAATCAGTTGAGATGGTGAATCCACGGTTTGCTGCCATTGGGATGCCAGTGTCCATTGAGGAATACGAAGGTGAAGTCTGGCAAAAGGAATCACATGAACTGTAGAAGCCATGTGACCGAGCAGAACCATCATCTGTCGTGCTGGAACGGATGAAAGGTGGAAGACTTTTTGAGAAATCTGAAGAAGGGCGGCCTGATGTGGTTGTGGAAGGTAGGCTCTCAGATTGATAGTGTCCAGAGTTGCTCCTATGAACTGGAGAGACTGAGAGGGAATCAACTGAGATTTGGGAAAGTTTATGTGAAATCCCAAACTTTGTAGAAAAAGAATAGTCTGTTGGGTCGCTGCAATAACCCCTGAAAAAGAGGGAGCTTTGATGAGCCAGTCGTCGAGGTATGGAAATACTTGGAGACCCTGGTTGCGAAGAGCTGCAGCCACCACCACTAGACATTTTGTGAAAACTCTGGGAGAAGAAGCCAACCCAAAGGGGAGAACTCGGTACTGCAGATGGAGGCTTCCTACTTGAAATCTGAGGTACTTGCGAAATGCTGGATGAATAGGGATATGAGTATACGCCTCTTTGAGATCGAGGGAACACATCCAATCCCCTTGATCTATTAAGGAATATAAAGTTGGCAGAGTGAGCATTCAAAATTTCTCTTTGACTAGATATTTGTTGAGAGCTCTGAGATCCAGGATCGGTCGCAAATCCCCCGTCTTTTTGGGAACTAGAAAATAACGGGAGTAGAATCCCAAGTTCCTTTGAGGAAGAGGAACTTCCTCCACAGCTCGCAGGCGAAGCAGAGCCCGAGCTTCCTGAAGAAGAAGGGGAAGGTGCGACTGATTGGAAGGACACTCTCTTGGATGGCGATCTGGAGGCACCTGCAGCAACCGAAGAGAGTATCCCTCTTGTAGGATGGTAAGCACCCAGAGATCTGATGTAATGAGCTCCCACTGGTGATAAAATGTGGACAGATGATCCCCTATGGGGAGGGGAGAATTTGGAAACAGAGAAATTGGAATGCTCAGGCTGAGACTGTCAAAAAGACTGAGCTGGTTTGGTGGCAGCAGGAGTCTGAGACTTTTGCTGGCGCTGTTGTTGAGGAGGACGACGAGGAGGAGGCCTGGAAAAAGCAGGAGTCGTTTTCTGAGGATAACGACGTGGAGTCTGTTTAAAACCTCTAGTTGGTGTAGGTTTAGGTTTTGGTCGAATAAGGGAAGCAAAAGAGCGTTCAAGTTCTGAGAGACGCTTGGTAGCTGCTTCAATAGAGTCATCGAATAATTCGTTTCCCTGACAAGGTAGATTCACCAACTGATCTTGAAGATTGGGATCCATGTCAACAATGCGTAACCATGCTAAACGACGCATGGCTACAGCAAAAGCAGATACTCGAGACGAGAGTTCAAAAGCGTCATATGAGGCTTGTAACATGAAGAGTCGCAATTGAGAAAGAGTCTTGAGGATGAGTTTGAATTCCGAAAGACGAGTTGTGGAGATATCCGGGTAAAAAGATGGTAATATCTTCAGAAAATGGTTGAAGTAAGATGTAAAAATGTAGCTATAATTAAGAACTCTATTTGCCATCATAGAGTTCTGGTATAAACGGCGACCAAACTTATCCATGGTACGACCCTCTCTGCCTGGAGGAACTGAAGCGTAGATTTTAGAAGGATGTGCTTTCTTCAAAGATGATTCCACCACCAGAGATTGATGAGAAAGTTGAGACTTTTCATAACCTTTACATGGAACTGTTCGATAACGGGATTCCAATTTAGATGGAATGGCAGTGATGGAATAAGGAGTCTCCATGTTACGAACAAAAGTTTGTTTAAGAACAGGAGTCATTGGTAAACGTAGTGACTCTTTAGGTGGATGAGGAAGCTCCATATCTGCTAAATATTCAGGAGTATATTTAGAATCAGAATGAAGATCTAGTTTGAGAGCTTGTCCCATATCAAAGATAAATTTGGCAAATGAAATGGATTTGGAATCAGATGCTTCCTCAGGAGACACACTGCGAGATCTAGGAAGTCCTGAGTATGAAGGAGAAGCCTCTCTGGAATATGGTGACAGTGGTTCTGAGTCAAGGCGTAGAGTCACAGAAGAAGCTGCACTGTGAGAGTGCAGTAAGAGAATGTTTTCTCTTAAGACTCCTGGATGGAGAAGTACCAGGTGTACGTGGTACCGAATGAGTCGAGGTCTGAGGTGAAGTGTCTCGACGAGCCGGTTTCGATGGAGGAGTCTTCGGTCGAGAAGGACTTCGAGTCGATGCTCGATGGTGTCGGGATCCGTGCTTCGACTTCGAAGAATGAGGCAGAGAAGTCTCGGTATCCAAAGCCGAAGACTCCCTCCGAAGCTTAGAAGCAATATGTCTCGAAGGCTTCGACCGGTGCTTCAGAGGAGGTGATTCCGGAGAAGAATCAGATGAAGGTATTCTCTTCAGTGTCCGGGATCGGCCTCGAGATACTGGAAGCTCCGGTTGGGTGACAGGCTGATCCATCCGAGGCAAGGTTGAGAACGGGACCAATTGAGCCACTAAAGAGGAAATCTGAGTGGTCAGTATAGATTTTAGCATGTCCTCCAACATCGGCACCGAGACAGAAGGTTCTGATCTCGTAGGTGCAGCAGTACGCTCCGAAGAGGGCGACCTCGAAGGTGAGTATTCCCTTATCTTGGAGGTACGCTTAGAAGATGGGCGTGCAGAGAACTCTAGCGGCTTCTTGGGTACGGTACCTGAAAGAGAACCCGGAGACTTACCCCCCATGGAAGTCTTCACCGATGGCACCGTCTTCGAGGGAACCGAAGCAGGCAAGGTCGAGGCCTTCGAGACCGAAGCTCCAGCCGGAACTTGGGTCGAAGCCTTCGAGACCGTGGTCGTTGATGTTGTCGGAGTCGAAGCCTTCGATACCGGGGCAGCCGCCGAGGTCGAAGTCGAATCCGAAGGTTGTTCCATGTCTCCGAAAAGTTGAGAAAATTGGGCACACCTGCGTCGAAAAGCCCGTGGAGTGAGAGTGAAACAACGATGACAATCTTCTGGGGAATGGGTTGGACCCAGGCACTGTAGACAGTGGCAGTGGGGATCGGTGACCGAAATCACACGATTGCACTGACGACAATGTTTAAACCCGGTGAGAGGCCGGGACATAGAAAAAAATAAAGTCCGTGTCGAACGGAAGGAGCAATTGGGCCTAGGCCCAAGGCTCACCGGCCGGACAAGCGTAGAGAAAAGAAACAAAAAATTTGTTTTTTGTTTTTATTAATTTTAAAAAGGAGAAATAAAATAGAGCACAGTGACCGAACTTTTTGAAAAAAAAGAAACAGCCGCGGTGAAGAGAAGGCAAAATTGCTGCAGAGCTGAAGAAAAACGTGTCTTCTTGTCTCCGCGGAATTAAACGAACTGAGGATCCTCTCAGGAGATGCGCCCCCTAGTTCGGGCGGGAAGGCACGCGCGTATGCGCGGTGCAGCCCTCGAAAGATCGAGATCTTCAAGCAAGTTTGCTTTCGAGGCTGTCCGCTGCGGGGCTCCGTCGGTGACGTCACCCATGTGTGGGAATATGCTGCCTGCTTGTCCTGGGATAAGATAAAAGTTCGACTTACTGAACATAAATCGAGAATTGTCAACAGGATTATCCAGGCCCCTCTAGTTGAGCATTGGCTAGAGCGAGGCCATAAGATAGAGGAGGGTTATTGAAAGAGTGGTGGGGAGGGACGGTGGGAAAGATCATAGAAGACTCAATGAGAGGGAACAGAGACATATTTTCACGCTGGACACAGTGGCACCCAGGGGGTTAAACAGTGAACTGGAGTGGGCTTCAATGATTGGTTGAGGGTTGGGCCAATAGGAGAGTGGGGGAGGCAACATTTCCATGGTAAAGGGTGGAGGTATTTAAACACCGAGGTTTCAAGCCGCCGCCATCTTTTCTCCTTTAAAAGCTTACATTTGGAGTCGGATGACAGCAGCCACCTTGTTGTTTATCTGCAATTACATCACTTTCTTTTTTTCACATGACTGTGTCTGTGAAAAAATTAGGACACCCCATGAAATATTCAGTTCTTTCTTAAAAAATGTTCACATATCGATGTCAAATCTTTTATTTATCATGGAAAAAAAAGTGATGTAATTGCAGGAAAACAACAAAACTTTTTCTTGATTTACTCATAAAACAAAAGATATTCACAAAAATGTGTATTCTAACTCAGGAATAAATGAGGACACCCCAACATATCCTTCTACCTAAAGTGACTCAAATCACACACAGGTGTATCACATCAGGTGCACATGATTAGAACATTGTTACTAAGCATTTTGAAGGAGGTTTGCCCTACTTAAACATCAGACATGGTGAGATCAAAAGAGCTGTCTGAGGCCTTCAGAAAGAAGATTGTAGCAGCTTATACATCTAGTAAAGGATTTAAAAAGATCGACAGAATTTGACATTAGCCATTCCATGGTCCGGAAAATAGTGTACAAGTGGAGGACCTTCCAAACATCTGCCAACATGTCCAGGTCTGGCTGTCCAAGCAAGATGACCCCCAGAGCAGACCACAAGATGCTAAAAGAAGTCTCCAAAAGCCCTAAAATTATCTGGGGGTCAACTTGCTCGGCTAGCACACCTTAGTAAAAGACACCCTTCCTCTTAAATTTGCTCCATTTTCAGCCTTTTTTAAATTATATTTTTTTTTATTCATGTAATAGTGAAATCTCTCCACAATGTCTCTTGACTGATTATTTGGCAGAGATCAAGCGTACAATGTGACCTTTCAATTTTAATCAGTGTATACTTTTCAGATTTTGTTTCACAGTTTAATATCAGCTTAAAGATTTCTGGCATCTTTTCAGTTATGTGCTTCTGTACGGTTTCACAGTTAGTCCTTAATTATTTCCTCATTCCTCCATTTTCTGTACCATTTCTTTTTAGAATGAAAGTCATTGTATGCTTTTACAGTGGCGTCTAACTTCATTTCTAAATATTTTTTGGGGGGGTTGTTCTTTTGCTCAGAGACTTTATATTAACAATCTCTCAAATGAAGCCCACATTATAGGAGAAGCAATTCAAAATCATAGGGTCTGATATATACAGGAAATAAAGAAAATTATTAATGTAGTGTTACATCGTCCACTGAAAAATTGGACCTTATTTCGCTATGGAAGCACTGGAAAGTATTGCTCCTTTTGCCTCAAGAAAAAAATCATAGCAGTGGGGGGATCGAAAAAAAATATATGAATATTGATCAAAATAGATCAAACATTTACAAGGGTATCTAAGTTGAAATTTAACCCCCAAATATAGTACAGATTGTCTCATTTCCAGGAACCCTTTCCTTCTGGATTAAATTAATTTTGAAACATCTGGAAACATGGAGATCTTAGAATCTATAAAGGTCACTTCTTTAAGCCTAAAAAACAGCCTAAGAAGTGCCTCTTTGTTTTGTTGAAAGACGAATGTCACCAGAAGTGTAGAATGTGAAATAACTTCGTCTTCTGAGGTTTCCAGAATTTTTGTTACGTTCATAGGACTTATTGAATCAGATGAAGCCTCAGTTTTAGAAGCTTTCTTAGAAACTGGAAGATAATAAATCTTGTGTAAAGGAGAAAAACCAGTCTCAGGGTATTTAAATGAGTCCTTCAAAAATTTATAAAATAAATCTTTAGGAGCCATTGCTAGTGTCTTTGGGAAGTTAAGAATTCTCAAATTCAACATTTTGGTATAATTTTCTACCTTCCTTATTAGCAACAGTCTATCCTACATTAAAGTAGGCTGAGTTGAATACATTGAACTCCTTGGTTCAAGCGGTCCACCTTTTCCCCCTGTGACTTTATTTTCTCCTGTAAAGAGTCCATTCTCAAAGTTTGTGCATTTACCAGAGGGAGAGTTCATGCACATAATTTATATAAGGAGTCTAAAGCAGTCCAGATGGATTCCAAAGTGAATTCCGCTGGACTTACTAGTGGGGGGACCGAAAGAACTTGTCTTCCAACTGCTGATGCCACCGTTGCCTTCTCCAATGATGGTATCTCTGCCTGGGAGACTTGGGACCCGGTAAGCCCTCCAGCTCTGTCAGGGAAGATCCTTCCTGTCCCTTCTGAGGCGCCATAGTTTCCCTCTCTCGTGGCTGTTGGGGAGGCATGGGTCCTGCAGGGCTAAGCGATACCTCGCTCCTGAGCGCCAAGACTTCCCTCTGACTCGGCGTTACCAGTTTGCCCCAAGGTGAAAATGTAAAAAAGCTCAGAATCGTCTCCTGCCTTCCCGGGATAAGCTCACTCTGCCAGGCTGTAGCAGCCACTCTTCCCCTTCTTTTAGGCATTAAGTATTAGGCAGTAAACCCAATATTCAGGAGGAAACTGTTTCAGCAGGAGAGCATATAGTGAGCGTCCTCACTACACCGCAGTCATCTTGCTCAGCAGTGGATTTTCCCAAGTCCATCTTACTAATGGCTTATGGACTTTTCTTGTAGGAAATTAGCCAAATCTTTTTTAAACCCTGCTAAGCTAACTGCTTTCACCACATTTCTCTGGCAACAAATTCCAGTTTAATTGCACATTGAGTGAAGAAATATTTTCTCTGGTCTATTTTAAATCTACTACTTAGTAGCTTCATTGCATGCCCCCTAGTCTTAGTATTTTTGGAAAGAGTAAACAAGTGATTCATATCTACCCATTCCACTTCATTCAGTATTTTATGGACTTCTACCATAGAGTATCTCCTCTGAGCTGTCTCTTTCCAGGCTGAAGAACCCTAGCCACTTTAGCCTTGCCTCATAGCAAGTCATCCCATCCCCTTTATCATTTTCGCCGCCATTCCCTGTACCTTACTAATTCTGCTATATCTTTTTTGAGATGCAGCAACCAGAATTGCACACAATATTTGAGATGGAGCGATACAAAGGCATTATAACATTCTCATCTTTCTTTCCCATTCCTTTCCTGATAATTCCTAACATTCTATTTGCTTCCTTAACCACCACTGTAACTATCCAGGGATTTTTTTCCCCATCTTCTTAGCTCTTCCTTCCCCCTGTTGATCACTGCAGCAATGGCTCAGAGTCGGGTCATGGCCTTCTGGAACCTGTATCATGAGCTCTAAACCTAGGCACCACCTTGTTAGTAACCACAACTCTCTAAACTCAGGGGCTGTAAATGCTTACTCTGCAGTATTCTCCCATCCTGGTTGACCTAGGTAGTAAACAATCTGAGCTGGGATTGGAACCTGGAACACTCTGCATGGCACTGAGTTGCTCAGCTGACACTGGACTGTAAATCTATAATTGTTTCAGCTTGCTCTTCTAGTTTGTAGTCCATTTCTTTGAACTTAGTACTGTACCCATTTTAGGGATCTTAACATAAATATTATCTATATTGCTCAAAATGTCACTTTTAGTAATTCAGACTTAAAATTTCCTTGCAATTCTTCCATGGCTTTTTTTTTTTTGTACAGCTTGTCTGTCACCTTTACCTCACTTTGAGAGGATTGCTCTGTATCAGAGATAGCAGAGTTGTACTTTCCAAGGATATGGAATTCAGTGTGGTGCAACTATTGTATCATCCCTAAATCATAAAGCAGCCCTTCAGATCAGAGATTTTTATGCTTGTTATTGTAAAGAAATGGAGGGGCATTTTCGATTGGATGTCTAAGTCAGTTTGGACATTTTGAGAAAGACATCCAGAAATTCAGTAGTTCAAATGTCCATTCTTAAAACTGCCACATGTCTAACTTTTTTATTTGAAAATGTACGTCTATCTTTTCTTGACATTCCCAAATATAAAGACATCCACATGAAAAACACATAAAAGCTAGTTGTTTGGATGTAGTACCCAATTGTCCTAACCCATCAGAACAGCTTGCCATCAGCTGATCGTGGCAGGGTAATCCCCATCAACTGAGCCGGTTTCGGGGGATTCCTGCTGACTCAGCTGATGGGGTTTCCCCCTACCAAGCTGAACTGGCAGGGAGTTTCTTCTCTCCCTGCCTCCCTCACAGGCACAGATCCTCCAGCCCCCTCCACAGAGAGCCCATGCACTACACCATCCCGTCCAACATCCCCTGAACCCTCCGACATCCCCACAATCCTGACACATACACCCACACCTCCCTGTACCTCTGGTACAAAAATCAGCAGGAAGGATGCCCACTCCCTCCTGCCGCTGGGCCGTTTGATCATCCAGATCGCCAAGTCATCTTATCTTTACACCGCATTCTCGTCCAAAAAATCATCCAAGTCCAAAACGCCTAGAAAAAAACCTTTTGGGTATGGAAGGGGTCAGCAATGTGATGGACTGGCCACACAGACATAACTAACAGAGTAGTGGGGCACCTCTGTGAACTTCACAAAAAGGGTGCCATATAATCATCTCACCACAACTCCCCTGCAGATCATGGTGAGCCCTCCAAAACACACTATACCCACCTGTCTACCACCCCAATAGCCCTTATGGCTGCAGGTGCCACCTATATAGCAGTACAGTAGGGTTTGGGGGGGTTTTGGTGGGTGCATATGTTCCACCATAAATGCAGTGGTTAAAGTGGCTTATGGGCCTAGATCCTCCTCTCTATGGTTCACTAGCCCACCCCCCAGACTATTTAAGCCACCTCTGTGCAGCTCAACTAGCCTTTCCTATGACAAGTTCCAATGTTCTAGTGGCAGCTATGTACGTTTTTAATCCAAATTTTATGGCGGTGTGAAGGGGTTAGTGATCACTGGGGGACTGTGTGGGGGTCTGTAATTTGTCCCTGCAATGGTTATATAGTCACTTTGGATACCTTCTGGCCACTTACACCTGTTTTTAGATTGCCTAAGTCACAACGTATAAGTTCCATCTAGGCAGTCTTGTCAAACTTTCAATTATCACTGCAAGATGACTGGTCCTGGTGGGTAGAGGGAAATAACCCACTAGTCCCGGAATAAAGTGAGATTGTACAAGAACTGGGTTTAGGTCTGATGAATTCACAGGCCAGAGGTCTGGACCAATGAAGTCCAGGGTCTCCTGATGTAGCAGTTCTATGGTGTCCTTTGCCCCGATATGCTGGGGCATTGTCTTATTAGAAGATAAAGTAGTCTCCCAAAATGCAAAGGATCACTGGTAACAGCTTCTGCATCAAGAGGATGTCCTGGAAGTATACATCATTGATCTTAACCCAAGGATCAATGAAAACAGATCTGTGAATCTGAGTTTTGAGACTGTGTTCAAGACATGACTGATTGGCAGGTCAGGTGGGTCCATAGTAGGCGTTTGGCATTAGCCTTACGCTTCAGTGTTGTTGAAGGCACATATAGATCGTGTGTGTTAGTCAGTGGAGCTACTGTAAATATCTTTTCATCCATAAGCCAGATGAAGCTGATGCAGTGCTCCGGGTACTTGGTCAAAAGCTGCTTGCACCGTTTCAGGTGTGCAGTCCACAGAGTCAAAAGTAATTATTGGTGGCTTTTGTTTATGTTTATTAAAAGACTTAGGGGACTTATTTTCAAACTCTTAGACACAGGGCTGGATTCAGTAACTAGCGCCTAAAAAGATGGTTGCCTATCCACACTTGTGTCAATTACAGAATCATGTTTAGCAGCACTTAAAACTTAGGCACCTATATTGTAGGCCAGGATTTACAAGCCTGTATTATGTCCTTTAGAGAATTGTGCTTAATTCACTCTCCAGTCCTACACACACCTACTTTGGTATTAGGCACCACTAAGCGCAATGGATAGAACTTTTGAAGAATCACACCTATCTCCCAATAAAGTTTTTTTTTCACTTTTTAATGAGCCGCCCCCCTCCCTCGGACCTAAGACAGATGACCCCTCTGCCTATTAACTAAAAACAGCCTTGCACATATTTCAATATGAAAGATCACCTGGAAATAATATTATTAGAGCAATGAACAAAAAACTAGATCACTTTTTGTAAGTATATTACTGTATTTCCTTTCTGTGTTTTTTTTGGAGGGGGGCTTTCTACAAACTAACAGCATAGCCCAACCCCTTCAAACATGCAGCAGAAAGAATAACAGCAAAAGCTGCCTGAGCAGCGACAATACCGCTGCAACCAAAATAAGAACAAGGTTGACGTCGCACGCCTCGCGCCGTCATTTTGACGTTGCATCCTGGGACGTACTGCGCGAGGTCAGAGCGCCAGGGGATTTGGTAGTTCCCGGAAGTGAGGTGCTCGTGCTTGGCGTTCTGTTGTTCTGCTGGGTGAAATGTCCGCCTCTCTTCTGAGGAGGGGGCTGGAGCTCCTGGGAGCGGCGGAGGCGCGAGGTGAGCGGAGCGGAGGATCGAATCCCCTGCCACTGAGCCCTGTGTGCAGGGTAAGGGAGTCGGTGAGCGCAAAGAGACGAGGGGGCTCCTCCCACCCTGCACTGCTGGGACTTGTAGTCATTAGATTTTGCATGGGACGAGGGCAATGGGGGTCTATCTGCATAGCTGATTTATTTATTTTTTTATTGTTGATTTTATCACAAAGGCTGCTAAGTCCATAGTGACCTATCCCGGATGATTCCAGAGTTAATCTCTCCTTGAGTGTTTTCTACTGTATATGAGAGATTTTTGGTAGGGAGGGAGGTGTTCCTTTCTAGGGGAAATTAGGATGTGGAAGACAATTCTGTAACTGGCACCTACATTAAGGTACCCCGAGGGTATGCATTTATTTATTTTACATTTACTATACCGCTAAACTGACGGTGCAGAACTAAGCGGTTTACAGGCTTATTTAAAAGAAAAGAATTCCAATTATTTGGTAGAAAAGTATTCACAAAGATTTACCACAAAAGAGGTGAAACATGAAGGCTAGGACAGGGAGACACAATAAAGTTAATCACAAGAAGTGTCTGAGCGTCCCAGTTTCACTGGATGTTAACCGTAGTTTAATCAGGCCTTGAATTCCTTAAAAGTGGAAATTTTACACATGGAGAGTGGCGTGTTATCTATAAAGTAGTGCAGGCACTTGCTGGTGTTACTGAGAGTGCCTAAGTGTGGCATGCTGGCGTATACAAGCATATATACCAGGGGTCTCCAAAGTCCCTCCTCGAGGGCCGAATCCAGTCAGGTTTTCGGCATTTCCCCAATGAATATGCATTGAAAGCAGTACATGCACATAGATCTCATGCATATTCATTGGGGAAATCCCGAAAACCTGACTGGATTCGGCCCTTGAGGAGGGACTTTGGAGACCCCTGATATATACAGTACTAGTATTCTAAACCAACCCTGTCCTGGAGGACTACCCGCCAGTCGGGTTTTTGGGACAGCCCTAATGAATATGCATGAGAGAGATTTGCATATAAAGGAGGAGACAGGTATGCAAATCTGCTCCATGCATATTCATTAGGGCTGTCCTAAAAACCTGACTGGCTGGTGGTCCTCCAGGACGGGGTTGGGAACCACTGGTCTAAACCATAGGCACCAGCGCTGTGGGTGCTAGAACATCCCCAATATTCTTTCCAGTACTGTCCAGACATCAGAGCTGATATCTTTGGGATGTAGAGCTGCAGCTGAAAGCAAGAGATAAGGCTGTGCAGCTGCTGCTTCTGCCTTCCCGTGCACAGCCCATTGATCAGAAATTCCTTAGTGTACCAATAGGCCACAAGGAAAAATAGGACAGAAGGCTGGTGTTATCTAAGCTATTGATACTGCCTCTTCCTCCAGCCTATTTGCTAGCCAAGGAATGTTTGAGCAATGGCTTAATAGCAGGGAGCAGAGAAGAGCAGCAGTGTAAGTTTTAGACAGACTTCCTACCTTTGGGCTACCATTGAGAGCAGGGAAGTGCTGAGGGAGGCACTGGAAAAGGAATGAGAAATTGATAGAGAAGCAGGGAAAGGAAAGAGTTGAAGAGCAGTGATAGGTTGTGAGAGGAAAAGAGGCTGAGGAAAGAGATATGGACTGTGAAAGACTTCTGAGAAAATTTAGAGAGTCATGGGATATAAGGTAATATCCTATGGATTAAGAACTGGTTGAAAGAAATAGAGAGTAGGTTTAAATGTCAATATTCTCAGTGGAAAAGGGTAATAGTGGGGTTCCCCAGAGGTCTGTGTTGAGATTGCTGCTTTTTAAAATATTTATCAATGATCCAGAGATAGGAATAACTAGTGAGATCATTCCGTTTACTAATGACATAAAGTTGTTCCTATGAGCGTCGGGAGCAGTGCGACTCCCTGTGCTAATAACCGCTATCGCGGTTTAGTAAAAGATGGGATAGATAAGTTTCTGTAGGAGGAAGAGCTGTGTTGGGAGAGAGTTCCACCATTTTTCCACTAGATATGGAAAGATTATTGAATATATTGTGTTGTATTTGTTGCCTCTGGGGTTTGTATGTGTAAATTTGCTGAATGTACGTGGAAATGTTTTACAATGGTCAGAGGATGGAGAAGGAAAAAATCAAGAAAATAAAGCAGTGTTGGAAAAAAATCTTAGGGCTCCTTTTACTAAGCTGCGTTAGGGCTTTAATGCGCGGAATAACTGGCATTAGTTCTAGCCGTGTAGCGCAGGGTTAGCGCGCGCTAATCTGCTGCGTGTACTAAAAACAGCGCACCTAGTAAAGGGGCCCCTAATAATGTTCATTTGCTGATAGAAAGTCACCTGCCTGACATGGCCATGTTTAGGCTTTTTACCATACTGCTTTGTTTTCTTAAATTTTTTTTTCCAGCCATATCCTCTGACTGTGGATTGTCTGGGTTTTTTAAAATTTCATCTCTTTTTGACTAATGTTTTACAGTGTAGAGGTTACACCAGTGGTTTCAAACCCATGGGCCATATGCAGCCCATCAGATACTATTTTGAGGCCCTCGATATTATAAAGAATGATTCTTTATGGAAAACTTGTGCCTTAAGTGTCCAGCCTCACGCAAGCGCTTTCCTGTGTCTGTACACGATTGTGAGGTGGAGTGGAGAGGATAATTGCAGGCAACGTTCCGAACATAAGATAACCATTGGAGGCAATGCAGCTTGTGTGTGTGTCCAGTGCTGAAGGAGGTACAAGCTGAAGGTGGTTGTGGACACGACCACCGGACACTTAAGACACAAGTTATCCATAAAGAATCATTCTTTATAATATCGAGGGCCTCAAAATAATTGGTCCAAAATCTTGTCTCTTGCAGTTGATACTAGTTGATAGTTTTTCACTTTCTGCATGTTGCACTGCTTTCAGCTTGTGTATAGCTGAAATTATCAGAAGCAATTTTAAGGGATCCTACAAGGCTCATTATTATTAAAACACCAA
Organism: Geotrypetes seraphini; assembly: GCF_902459505.1. Classification (NCBI taxonomy): domain Eukaryota; kingdom Metazoa; phylum Chordata; class Amphibia; order Gymnophiona; family Dermophiidae; genus Geotrypetes; species Geotrypetes seraphini. The sequence goes on along the minus strand of NC_047085.1, from coordinate 260,854,117 downwards.
TGCTTTACCTACCACATTTGTAATTTTTGAATTAACAAAAGATTATAACTTGTTATAATCTTTTGCTAATTGAAAGGAAAAGGAAAGATATTAAAGGAAAGATTTATAAACTATAAAGAGTTTTACCTCATGCAAAATTGTCATTTCTTTAATAAGACATTAACTATTTTTTTCTTAGACCCTCCAAGTACTAGTGCTGGCCGATTTCCGATTCGAATCAGGTGAATCGATTCAAATCGATTTGTAAAAAAAAAAAAAATCAGCCTCGTCGATTCAGTTACCAATCCTTCCCCCCCTAAAGCAGAAGCGGCAGTACTGAATCTTGCTGGCTTGCCGCTGCTGCTTGAGGGGGGAGGGTCAGTCAGGAAGTGCTGCCTTGGCCCTTTGCAGGGTCCTCCAGCTCCCCCCCCCCCCCCCGGCCTCCCGCTCTTACCTTAAGATAATTGGCAGCCTGCAGAGAGGATCACGGTGCTGTAGCGATCTTTGCAGGCTGCTGCCGTCGTCCTCAGCACCACGTTGGCTTTGCCGCGATCTTACTTTTTTCTGTAGGGTTAGGTTGGGAAGGGAGGTTGGTGGGTGGGATTGGGGTTGTTGGGATTGTCTAGCTTTTGTGTGTTTCTTGTTGGCTTGTATTTTTGTGCATTTTCTCAATAAACATTTGAAACAAACAAAAAAATGAATCTTACTTTTCCGACAGGGTTTCCACTGTTCATTTCAATAATTCAGTCTCTAAGGGCTCCTTTTACGAAGCTGCGTTAGGGCATTAACGCACGGAATAGCGCACGCTAGACGCTAACGCCAGCATTGAGCTGGCGTTAGTTCTAGCTGCGTAGCACGCAGTAATATCCTGCGTGCGCTAAAAACACTAGCACACCTTAGTAAAAGGAGCCCTAAGTCTTTTAATACCAACTTTGGTATTCCACAAAGTTCCATATTGTTCCCTCTACTCTTCAATATTTATCTGGCCCCTCTATTAACCCTCAGTCAATCAATCGGTTTTTCTGTCTATGCTTATGCTGACGACCTTCAACTTTTTCACACCATCGACCCCACTAATTTAAATGATATTGCCACCATTAACCTTAAATTGGCTAAAATTCACGATTGGCTAAATTTAAATATGCTTTCTTTAAGCATCTCAAAAACAAGTACTGTTCTTTTCCCATGAAAAGAAGGTTTACAGCTAGTCGCACCAGTTTCCATTGACAATACCCCTCTCGAATCTACTCCATCAACCAAAGTATTAGGTGTCATCATTAATAATAAACTTTCTTTTCGTCCCCAAATCAGTGCTTTGATCAAAAACTGTTTCTTCAAACTTAGGATGATAAGATCTCTGGTCCCTCTTAATTCACTCTCTTATAATATCCAAAATCGATTATTGCAACTCATTATATAAAGGGTTGTGTCAAAAAGATATTAGGCGCCTTCAACTCAAACAAAATACGGCCATCAAAATCATCTCAAGTTCCAAAAAATTCGATCATGTCACCCCTTTGTTAAAGAAAGCTCATTGGTTGCCTATTCCACACCAGATTACTTATAAAATTACTCTTCTAACTTTCAAAACTCTAGAGACTAATGCTCCTGCATTTATAGATAGACTATTGATTCCATATGACCCCCCCAGAACCTTAAGATCAGCCTCACAACACTCTCTAAATGTCCCATCCTTAAAAATAATTGGCACCCGTCGTTCTCTTATTTTCTCAGTTACTGCCCCCTCAATTTGGAACTCTCTCCCCTTATACCTCAGAGCTGAACAAAACTTGGATAAATTCAAAAGTAGTTTAAAATGCCTACAATTGATTTATCTTTCATAAACATTATTATTACTCAACCTGTCACATCCTCCCTACTGTACTTCCCTTTCATGTGCTTTTTCTTAATAAATTGTAGATCCTCCCTTTTTTTCCTATTGTTCTCATTCACAACCAAATCAAGTATGTCTGTCTTGGACGGTCTATGTTTATTATTTGTTGTTTGTTCCCTACTTATATTTACATTTTTAATGTACAACGCTTTGTATTCCAGGAGAAGCATTTTATCAAATTTTAATAAACTATGAACTATGAAACTATGAGATACTGGATAGGAGGGTAGTTGGGAAGAGAAAAGGAGAGCTAGAGAACCCTGGGGTGGTGGGGAAGGAGGGAGAGATGCTGGATGAAGGGTAGTTGAGAAAAGGAGAGATGGTGGATCTGGAGATGGTGGGGGTCCATCGCAGCAGCTGCGGGGATGGAGATGAAAAAAAGGAAAAATGCCAGACCTCCGGGGAGGTAAGGGAAACGGAAGAGGAGGACAGAGATGGAAGATGGATGGTTAGCACAAAGAAAGAAGGAGATCCTGATCAGAAGACAACCAGAGCCTGGGACCAACATGATTTGAATAATGACCAGACAACAAAAGGTAGAAAAAATTATTTTATTTTCTGTTTTGTGATTACAATATGTCAGATTCGAAATTTGTATCCTGCCAGAGCTGGTGTTAGACTGCGAACATGAGCTTAGGATTTAACAGAGAGAGGAAAAGTCTTTTTTGTTTGTTTATACCACAGCACCAGTGTGGACAGGAGAGGGCAAAGTGGGTAAAGAGGCTATAAAATAAACCCACCAGGATGTTTGAAAAAAAAACCCACCCCCAATTGGGCAGGAAAATCGAATTGAAAAATCGATTCAATAGGCTGAATCGAATTGAATCAATAAAAATTTTCCTGAATCGGGCAGCATTACCAAGTACCTACAAATCGAAAATGTGGCCTGGAAAGGGTTTGAGTTTGAGACCATTGGGTTACTGTATATATGTTGAATATAAGCTGCCAGTTGAATTGCAATCTATGAAAAGCTATCTTTTATTTTATTTATTTATTCATTCAGTTTTCTATACCGTTCCCCCAGGAGAGCTCAGAATGGTTTGCATGGGTTTATTTAGGTTCTCGAGCATTTTTCCCTGTCTGTCCCAATGGGCTCACAATCTATCTAATGTACTTGGGGCAATGGGGGGATTAAGTGACTTGCCCAGGGTCACAAGGAGCGGCATGGGTTTGAACCCACAACCCCAGGGAGCTGAGGCTGTAGCTTTAACCGCTGCGCCACACACTTTCGAAAGTTATTGAAAATGAGAGTTTTGTATAGTGAAGTGAATTATATATCATGGGAAGTTGTATGAGGTTGAATGCTATGGTAACAGTTTTTTTATTTAGACTTTTTAAAATAAATAAATAGATTAAATATGACAGATTTGCAACTAGTTTACAGGACCAAAACCTTAACAGTCCTAAATCTTGGTGATGTGTGTATCTATGTGTACAGAAACATTAAAATACAAAGTGAAAATCCATTGAATCCATGTAGGTAAAGATTCTGTTGTCACAAAGAAAGGCAAGAAATCTCCAGTGGAGCATGGCTTGGAGCTCAGCAGCTGTAAGACTGGGCTGAAGAAGAGGCCACCAAAACGAGTGACAGCTCGCAGCCGTCAGCAGACTACAGCTAGCGTGAAAGGCCGCGTGGTTAAATCTGCCATAGGTAAGAGCATCATCTAGCACAATTCTGTGTACAGAATTGCAATATTCCGAGAGATATCCCTCAAACGGAGGGCATTACCTATGTTCTTTAATGTATCTCCCAGCAGAGAGGTCTCTTGTGGATATCCCCCGGCTCTGATGGGTGCATTAGTTTTAGAGGAACTACTTCTAAACATTTCTTTAGTGTAGCATTGTATATGTATATTAAACATGTAAGAGACTATTCCTGCTTGATAAAGCTTACAATCTAATCAAAACAGACAAACAGATTAAATAGAGGTTAGGGAGGTAAACTACAGCTATTGGTGGCAAAATATGCAGAGGAATGAGGAGGTAGAGCCATGCTTTATCCCTACCTCCTTCTAGTACAGTTAGGAGTTTTATTGGTTGATGGTGCTGACTATAAAAACTCCTTTTCTATCTTCTGCACTTTTATTGAAGCTGGCTCTGAATGTGTAGGTAGAAAGTAGCCTGTGTTTCTCAAAATGATTTATCATGATGAAACAGCACACTGGCTGAGCTTCCCTTGGGACTGTTTTGACTGATGTTTTGTTTCTCAAAACAGCTTGTACCATAAAAGTCATCCGACCTCATGTACATACAAAAGAAAAAAAGATTAGATTCTTGAATTGGACAGTAGAGAATGACGTGGTCACCGCAGTAAACCCGCAGTAATGGAGACATTTGCAATTGGTTTACCGCAGGAATGGGGACAAGACCTTTCACCGTCCTGTGGAAGCGATGAAAAGTCTTGCTCCTGTGGTAAAAAAATTGCACCCATGTTAGAATCGGCAAATCCTCCCCAGCTCCTCTTGGGCCTATTTTACCTTCAGGAGCCAGCCATGCCACAGTGAAGACAGAAGGAACCCAAACTTGAGACCAATGTGATTTGAAGAATAAAATTACCGGACAACAAAAGGTAGAAAAAAAATGATTTTGTGATTAGAATATTTCAGATTTGAAATATGTATTCTGCTAGAGCTAGTATTAGACATAATTGGGAACCGCAAAGCCCAGGCTGTGCTTCTTTTGCTTCCAGCTGACTTAGGGCAGTTGCCCTAGTTGCTCTCCCCTACCACTATTCCTGCCATGTGTGACTGATTTTTCTATGTAGCATTCTGTAGTAATTTGATTCAGTTTTCACAATAGTGGCGGGGATATTTGTGAAACGGAGGGGAGACGGGGAGGTTTGTTGATCCTTGCTCTGTATTATTTGTGTTTGTAAAATGACAATTGTACAGAATAGTCTCTTTTTATACTTTAATCAAATAAGTTCAGTATAAAATCATAACTATTCGTGGCTTGTGTAGGTGGGATCTGACAGTTTACAGTGCGGGGACAGGGCAGGGACGGGAACTAAGCTCGATGGGACGGGGACAAGCTTAGGGTGATGGGGTGGGAACGGTGATAAATTTTTTCCCCATGTCATTCTCTATTGGACAGAAGTTACCAATGTATTTTTTGTCAATCTCTCCCTCCTTATTCAAAAGTTTTTTAAGAAATTGATTCTTACACATCCTTTGGTCTTTTTATAGGTGCGTATAACTTTTATCTTCTTGTAATTTAGCAAGAATTTTATAGGATTGGCAAAAAAAGTTCACTAAATACTCTGTACTGTTTGAATCTTTACCAAAGTGAACATTAAAATAGGCAGATATTAAATATGAAATGCAGTACAGTTGCTTAAAATGAGTTAGGCTTATTGAGTGGGGGTGGTGTCTGGAGTGCTGGAAATCCGTGCTAATCCCAAGCCCCTGGGGGAAGGGTATATATAGGATTATCATATGGCGACAGAAAAAGGAGGACAGATTGAGCCAGTCTGGATTTTACTTCTATTACTTTCAGTGGAGGTAGGCCCTGGACTGGATCAATCTGTCCTCCTTTTTCTAGCGCCATATGATATTCCTAGATGTATATGCTCCCTGTTATCTGCCAGCTGGAGGCATGTGAGTTCCCTATAGGTTCCTGTTGATATTGTTCTATGTTCTGCCTTCCATATGCATTCCTCACTGTCTAAATACCTGCTTTCTTTCCTCCTCCAGAGGAATATCGGAAGCACCAGCAGAAGGATCACCTGCAAAGCAATCTGAAGTACATGCTAAGAACCACATTTGTGCCAAATGACAAAGTGACAAGACAGGTACAGGATGTTGCCATGCACCTAAGGCAGATTTTGTAACCAGGCAGTCCCACTGAAGAGAATTAAACCAGCAGTATAGTCCTCTTCACAATATTTCTCTGACCTGACTCCTTCCTGGAATTATACTGTAGCCAGGTGCAGACTGTTGGCATGGGCTAGCTGTTATAAATGCTTGAGTGAACTGACCAGTGGCTTAGTGGCAGGGCCTCACACTGTCATGAAGGAGAGCCAAGTTTAGTTCTGTATTAGACCTTCCCCTCCTTGGGACATCTGGATTTGAGGATGCTACGAAAGAGGGGAGAGGAGTCCAGTTCAGCACAAAAACCATATGAGCTGTTCAGATTTAGAGTACATGCATACCTGGCTCTTGAGAAGAGCTATGATCTGTGGTCCCTGGCCCTGACAGCGCTAGGTGCCACAGGAAGAGGATTAAAAAGATAAAAATCTAAGGTTTTGGAGAGATGGGTTGGGATAGGTGGATTTTACAGTCCTGCTAGGGATGTGGCTTACTCAAGCTTGGGAGGGTGTGGCAAGCTGGGATGACTCTTTGTCTTACTTACAATGTCCATTATGTTGGCGATGCCAATGCCAGTTTATTGTATAATAATGAAAATCTTTTCATGCAATGTGGGATGTGTTTCCTCCTCCATTAAAAAAAACAAAACTCCTTCATAGGAAAAAAGCAGATGTTGGATTTGTTTGCAGGAAATCCACCTTACATCAGTGGAACGTGATAAAAACTCAGGAGATGGGGGGTGGGATCCCTTTCTGGTACCACAGCTGAGATACCATAAAGGGAGGCTGGTAATCCTAATTAAGAAAGGTGTCTCATTCATATTACATAACCATGTTGTGGATGTGTTGGGCAGGTTTGTGATTGCACATGTGAATTTAGATAGATGGCCCCTACTATTGTGCAACATTTACTCTCCCAACAAATATGGCATGTTTTGAGCACATTTTGATTACTCGTTTATTAAGTTTTGAAGAGATTCCCATAGTCTTGTAGGAGGTTTTTAATTTGGTGGCGGACTGAGAGGGAAAAAGACCCTTAGGAGACCGTCAGGAGGGGCATTGTGCTACTGAATCAAACCTACCATGAAGTCTATGAACTGTGCAAAAAGTGTATATTTTCCTGTCAGCACAAATAATACTTTTGCAAGAGGACTTCATCTTTGCCCTAGAAGCTGGCAAACACCTGCTGACTGTGACAGCATTAGATATTCTGAGACTTTCAAGAAAGTGCTTGGGTCACAAGAAGAAAACCAAACCACATAAATCTAGGTTAAGATGACTTACCAGAAATCATATTAAGCGCAGGTGAAAAGAGCTGACAGATCTACAATCAAGCCTAGGCGGGAGGGGGCCCACTTTCAGGGAATTATTAACCTTAGTATTAAGAATGCATTGTAAGGGGAAATAGAGAAGTCATATTTGACACCAAGTGACACCATGCTTCATTATGACTCAATTGCCAGTATGTATACCAGCCAATCAACAAAAATGACAAATGTGGTAATCCAATAGAAATTAAGTATGTAATTTGTAACCAGGTAGCACTCTTAACCCTAGGCTACTAAACTAGGGTATAAAAGTAGCATTCCTGGTGACTTATACTTAAGAACGGATTAGGCAACACATGACATACCGGTACTCTGTGTAAGCTCCTCTGTTAGCCTAATTTGTTGATACTATATCCTATTTGGATACTATTTTTATAGAAGCTGTCTTTTATTTATTACTATTTATTACAGCAATTGGGTTGTCGGTGTGAGGTCATTCAAACACTTTGGAGGTTTAGCAGCACCTTCAGGATCCAGCGTTGGACTGAGTTGGTGGTCTGGCAAGGGAGGTTCCAAACCCCAATAAAGGAATATCTTTTATATATACTCTTTTGGATTTGCTGGATATGTGGAGGATTCTTCACTCTATGGACAGAGACTGTACTCATTTGTCAAGGGCCCACTCCACAATCCAGACTGGATATGTGCTGGTATCTCAGGAGTTGAGGGATAAAGTGGTTATGACTGAGATTGGCCTATATGAGATTTCTGACCATGGTATGATTTGGGTGGACTTGGACCTCAGGTAACTGAATCACTAAATATCTCTACACAAATGGGAAAAGGGGGCAATGTCTGGAAAGCAATATATACTCGAAGTATGGGAAACAAGGTTCTGGATCTAGAGGCTGTGATGAAAGAGGCTGAGTTGGATTTAGTGGCCATCACAGAGACGTGGTAAATGGAGAACCATGACTGGGATATAGTTATGCTAGGCTATAATCTATTCAGGAAAGACAGGGTAAGAAGAAAAGGAGGGGCAGTGGCGTGTTATGTTAAAGATCATATTAAAGACACAATTGCAGAACATGCAGGGTAAGGAAAGAGGGAATGGAAAATGTATATACATTGGTGTGATATACAGGCCTGTACAGACAGAAGTAGCCAGAGTTTTAATACTGTAGTAGATATTCAGAATATTGCTGTAAAAAAGGACGTATTACTAATAGGTGATTTTTAGCATGTCAGATGTTGATTGGGGTATCTCTACTGCGGAGTCTTCTAGAAGGAGAACTGATCCAGCAGTGGACCATGGAACCCATGCAGTATTTGACCATACTGGACGGGGCTAGATTCTCAAAACTTTATGTTAAAAACCAATGGGCCGCTGTCACAGCCATTATTGTAGTGATTTTAAAAAGTGAGTCATTCTCCAAAAAAAATGCTCATGTGCTATGTGTTTGGGGTTTTATTTTTTTAAGCTTAATAGCTCTTTGGATCTCTTTAGCCCAAAGAGGTGCATTTAAATGCCTGCGCTTTTCCTCTGTGAGATGTGGAAAATCTGCATCCTTTATATAATCTGCCATATTTGGGCCTATACATGGGTTGGGCTTCATATAAACTTTCAAAATGAGTATAAAAAATCTGTCCTATCTTTGCTTTATGATGATGTACCACTCAGTCCTCATCTAGGATCTGTGGAATATAGCTAGGCAAGTCAGTAGAATCAGGATGAAGAAATGCTTCCATCTAGGACACAGTTCTTCAACCGCCGGTCCGCAAAAAAATCTTGCCGGTCCGCAAAGGATTCGGTCCCCTCCGCAACGAAAGGCCGGTGTCAGCTGACTTGCAACTTCCTGTTCCAGTCACTGTGCCGGGACTCCTGCCTTCCACCGCGTTTGCCTCCTGCCTTGTCTCCGCACCTCCAGACCACCAGCGGCAGCTCTGTATGCTTTTAACTTCGGCACAGAGCTGCCCCTAAACAGTATTTTAGCGCGGTTTCATGAGGCAGCCTCGGGGTCTTTGCTAGGCCGGCCCACATCGCATCATCGAAGCGGGCCGGCCTAGCAAAGGCCCCGAGGCTGCCTCATGAAACCGCGCTAAACTACTGCTTAGGAGCAGCTCTGTGCTGAAGTTAAAAGTACACAGAGCTTCTGCTGTTGGTCTGGACTCTTGGGCCGCTGAAGAAAGGCAAAGAGCAGCTTCCTGGAGGTCTCCCTTCCTCTCGCCTTTGCAGGTCCCTTTTTTTTTTCCTTCAAACGGCAACGGGCCCCAGCATCGACATCAATCAAGTAAGTTTCACTGTTCCTTGCAAGCGGTTCTGCTCAGCCAAAGATTCCCTTCTGACATGAGCCACCCTCAGGGGAAAGAAAGTGACCCGCAAAGGTGAGGGGAAGGGGGGGGGCAGATGATGGAAGTTGGGGGGGGGAGAGAGAGAAGGGGCAGATGATGGAATGGAAGAGATGAGAGAGAGAAGGGGACAGATGATGGAAGTGAGAAGAAGGGAGAGAGAGCAGAAGGCAGATGGATGTCAGTTGAGAGGGGAGAGCAGATGCTGAATGGAAGAGGGGAAAGAACACATACTGGATGGAAGGAGGAGATAAATAAAGGGGGAAGAAAATAGTAAGATAATGGAGGGGTGAGGGAAAGGGGTGACAAGCTGTGGGTAGACACGGTGAAAAGAGGGAAACAGGACTAAATAGTAAGAAAGAATTTAATTTAGATGGAGGCAGAAAATAGAGAAGGAAGACCAGAGAAGAAAAGGGAAGAGAGAGCAGAGAACGATATCAGATCTGAGTGGAGGAAATGAGAAGAGAGAGATGCTAAAAACCACAAGGGGGAGGGAAGGACAGAGATGCCAGACCATGAGGGGAACAGAAGGAAGATGATGGATGCCAGACCAAATTGGGGGGGGGGGCAGGAGGAGAGATGGCAGGGAAAGACAGACAGTGAATGGAAGGGGTAGATGCTGGACTGAAGAGACAGAGAAGGTTATCATGCCGCTGTACTGGGCCATGGTACGCCCTCACCTGGAGTACTGCGTCCAGCACTGGTCACCGTACATGAAGAAGGACACGGTACTACTCGAAAGGATCCAGAGAAAAGCGACTAAAATGGTTAAGGGGCTGGAGGAGTTGCCGTACAGCGAAAGATTAGAGAAACTGGGCCTCTTCTCCCTTGAGCGGAGGAGATTGAGAGGGGACATGATAGAAACATTCAAGGTACTGAAGGGAATAGACTTAGTAGCTAAGGACAGGTTGTTCACCCTCTGCAAGGCAGGTAAAACGAGAGGGCACTCTCTAAAGTTGAAAGGGGATAGATTCCGTACAAACGTAAGGAAGTTCTGTGGTAGAAAGCTGGAACGCTCTTCCAGAGGCTGTTATAGGGAAAAACACCCTCCAAGGATTCAAGACAAAGTTTGACAAGTTCCTGCTGAACAAGAACGTGCGCTGGTAGGGCTAGTCTCAGTTAGGGTGCTGGTCTTAGACCAGAGGGCCACCGCGTGAGCGGACTGCTGGTCATGATGGACCTCTGGTCTGACCCAGCAGTGGCAATTCTTATGTTCTTAGGGCAGACACTGGCTGCAAGAGAGTGAAAAGGCAATGAAAGCAGAAACCAGAGACGACAAAAGGTAGAAAAAAATAATTTTATTTCTATCTTGTGATTCAAATATATCAGATTTGAAATATGTATCTTGCTAGACATAACTGGGGAGTGCAAAGCCCAGGCAGTGCTTCTTTAGCTTCCAGCTGGCTTAGGGCTCTCTCTGACCAGGGAGCAGTTGTCCTAGTTCCACTCCCCTAACACCATTCCTGCCATGTGTGACTGTGGTATTCTGTTACATGATATTTGTGTAGCATTCTGTAATAATTTGGCTTATTCAGTTTTCTTGATAGTAGAGGGGATATATGTGAAGGGGAGGGGAGACAGGGGTTTTGTTGATCTTTGCCCTGTATTATTTGTATTTATAAAAGACAATTGTATAGAATATTGTTTTTTTTAATACTTTAATAAAATATGTTCAATATAAAATCATAACTATTTGAGGCTTGTGCAGATGGAATCAGATGGTTTGTGGGACCGACCTCGTGGGGACGGGGTGGCGATTGTTTTTTTAAAAAAATTTCAGTCTTAGTAGTTTGCCGGTCCACGAAATAATTATTTTATTTCTGCCGGTCCATAGGTGTAAAAAGGTTGAAGAACACTGATCTAGGATGTTCCAATAAAACATATTTATTCATAAATCTGAACACGAGAGGATCACATGACGATGTAAGCAGAGAGGATGCGTCTCAGCTCTATTCCTGGGCCCCACTCCACATCGCTGCTAGTACCACAACCTATTTTTTTATTTTTGGGCTGCCGCTTTGCTTACCATGTCCTGCCTTTCATATGGACAAATTTCTCCACCCCTCCGACGCAGGCATGGCCAGTAAATCCACAAAGAAGCTGCGGAGGCAGGCAGGGATGGAGCAGACAAGATGGAGCCACTGCCTGAGTCGCTGGCTTCCCCGGAGGAGTTTACCACCGCCCAGCTGACACAGCTTACTAGTGCTGTGAAATGTGCACTGGAGCCCCAGCTTGAAAAATTATCGTGTCAGCTGGGGCTAGAGGATGCCTTGCTGGTGGACACCGAGCAGCGCACGGGGGAGTTGGAGCAGCGAGTATCTGCGCTGGAGGACATTAATTTGGCAGTGGCTCCTACGATTGCGGCATTGGAGAAACAGATTGCCGAGCAGGCCGCCAAACTTGATGACCTTGAAAATAGGTCCAGGAAGGGGAATCTCTGCTTTGTGGGGTTGCCTGAAACCCTACCTGAGCAGCAACTTGGCACCCTTCTCACCTCCTGGCTCCAGAAAGAGCTGCCCCTGCCTGCTGATATGTGTCCAATTTGTTTTGAGAGGGCCCATCAACTGGGTCGGGCTGCGGAGAAACAACAGCGGTCGCGAGCGGTGATAGCCAAGATACATCATTTCTTACACAAAACTGCTTTGCTGCGGACATATAGAGACCACCGGGATACTTTAACCTACGATGGCTGCAGAGTCCAGATATTCCAGGACTATTCTCCTGTGTTGCAATCTCACCAGAAAAAATTCCAACCTCTTTGTGCTTCCGTTTTCTGTTTCTTTGTCCTGCTACTCTGAAAATTTTCCATAATGGCTCCTGGAAGGTATTTGACTGTGTGGATCGGGCGCAGGCCTTTCTGGACACTCTTAATACTTGATTTTCAAGCCTTTGGCTGCCTTGATTTCTGATGCTGTTGTTTCCAGATTGTTCTGCTACCTGGAACAAGGTTGCCCATTCTCGGGCCTATTGAGCCTTGCACAGGTGGCTAGTGGTGAGGGGGGGGGGGCCCTGTGTATTTTGTGATTCTCCCCAGTGCTTTGCACTGTTTTTTGTGGGACTAGTGCCCAGGTGGTTCGACTGGGATTGGGTTTTTGAGGTTTGGGTTTGGGGGAGGCTCACAATCTGGGCTTTGGGTTGGTCCTTTGTTCTTCTGTTTTTCCTTTTTTTTCTTTTTCTTCTGTTTCTTGTGGCTCTTCTATTCTGTTCTTCTTGATGAAGGGACTGGATGGTTTCTCTTGCGCTTGAGTGAGGGGGTGGGGGGTGGGCTGAGTGTCTTCCCCCCTAGTTTTGCTGAACATCGTACTTTTATTACTGTTTCTCTTCACTCTTACTTAGTTTGGCTAGCACTAAAATTGTTTCTTGGAATGTGGAGGGTATCAATTCTCCCATAAAATGTACCAAAATCTTACAGGCCCTTCAGAGGCAAGGAGCTGACATAGCATGCCTTCAAGAGATACGCCTCTCTGATTTTGAACACCTCAAATTACAACTTTCGTGGGTTGGTGCTGTCCACTTTTATTCCTCTGGGGGCGGGGCGGGGGGGGGGGGGCAGTTCTCATACGCAAATCGTTACAATGCACAGATACTCTCTGTCAGAGAGACTCTCAGGGACAGTACCTATTACTTGATTTGAACTTACGAGGCCGGGTCTATTTCTTTGTTAGTTGTCTAAGGTCCCGCCCATAGAGATAAGCAGTTCTATAGAGATCTGCTGCGCCTTTACACTACTGCTAACTTAGATAACTTGATGGTGGTGGGGGATATGAACTTGGTTCATGACCCTCTTTTGGCTAGATCCACAGGTCTCCCGTCTGGAGCGAGTAATGATTTGGTGACTTTTACTACAGCTTTGGATTTAGTGGATACGTGGCGCTCTTTACACCCGAGGGAGCGAGATTACACACACCTCTCCAGGGCTCATGGCACTTATTCCTGTTTGGATTATATTTTTGTCCAGCGGGGGATGTTTCTCTTCATTTCTTCGGCGGCGGTGGGCCCTGGGGAGGTGTCTGATCATTGCATGGTATGGATTGAATTGGAGTCCTCACACCATTCACTATTATCACCAACAGGAGGGGGTGGAGATTTCCCGCTTACTTGTAAAAAGATCCCCACTTTTTGACCTTCCTTCACAACAAGTGGAAGGACTATGCTCACAATAATTCACAACATCTTACTGACTCATTTTTATTTTGGTTGGCGGGGAAGGCAGTGCTTAGGGGAGATATAATTGCCTATGTCAGTGCTCGCAATAAGAGATTGGCAGCTGGTATCTTGGGATTGTAGAAACAAGTTCGGAAACACAAAGCGGCATACGTTAGGGTCCCCTCTCGAGCTAACAAGGAGACCTTGCTGACCTCTCAATTGGTCTTGGACTCTGATACACGAACGCACTATGCGCATGCTGCTATATAGAAACATAGAAATTGACGGCAGAAAAGGGCCACAGCCCATCGAGTCTGCCCATACCAATGACCCACTCCCTGACTTCTACTCCCCTATAGATCCCACGTGAATATCCCATTTTCTCTTAAAATCTGACACGCTGCTGGCCTCAATCACCTGCTGAGGCAGCTTGTTCCAATGATCGACCACCCTTTCGGTGAAGAAGTACTTCTAGCATCACCTTGAAATTTCCCTCCCCTGATTTTCAGCGAGTGTCCTCTGGTTACCGAGGGCCCTGTAAGACTGAAGATATCATCTTTCACCTCTATACGCCCTGTGATATACTTAAAGGTCTCAATCATGTCCCCCCTCTCTCTTCGCTCCTCCAGTGAGTACATCCGCAATTTTTTTAGCCTTTCTTCATACGTGAGATCCCTGAGCCCCAAGACCATCCTGGTAGCCATACGCTGAACTGACTCAACACTCAACACATCTTTCCGGTAGTATGGTCTCCAGAATTGAACATAATACTCGAGATGGGGTCTCACCATGGATCTGTACAGTGGCATTATGACTTCAGGTTTTCTGCTGACAAAACCCCTACGGATGCAGCCCATCATTTGTCTTGCCCTGGACGAAGCTTTCTCCACCGGATTGGCAGCCTTCATATCATCGCTAATGATCACTCCTAAATCACGTTCCACCGTGGTCCTGGACAAGGTTTCACCATTTAGTGAGTAAGTTCTGTGTGGATTTTTTTTGCCTAGGTGCATTATTTTACATTTTTTAGCATTGAAGCCTAGCTGCCAAGTTGATGACCACTGTTCCAGTTTCCGTAGGTCTTGCATCATAAAGTCAGGAACACTGCTTTTGCCTACTATGTTGCATAGTTTGATGTCGTCGGCAAACAGTGATACTTTTCCTCTAAGCCCTTGGGTCAAATCTCCTATGAATAAATTGAATAGAATCGGCCCTAAGACGGAGCCGTGAGGTACTCCACTCGTTACTCCTGATGTTTTGGAGGGGGTACCGTTTACCATCACCCTTTGAAGCCTACCATCTAGCCAATCCTTTACCCATAGGAAGGGCAAGTTCTTTCGCTATGGTAACAATCCTTTACCCATAGGAAGGGCAAGTTCTTTCGCTATGGTAACAAGAATGGGAAGTTGTTGGCATCTATCGTTAAGGCTTGGGGGGGGGGGCAAGACACATTTTAGCTATTAAAAGTTCTGCAGGCACAGTACATTCTAAGCCTGATCAAATCTCGCGCTGGTTCATAAAATTCTTCTTATATGATAGGGAAGCCTCTCTTCGGAGGCCTCCCTTGGAGATTTCTTGTTCCAGTCCCAGTTGCCTTGCCTATCTGAACTCCAATTAGACATTCTGAACTCTCCTTTCACGGCCAAAGAACTCCAGAAAGCCATCACTTCTCTTAAATTGGGTTCCGCTCTGGGACCTGATGGATTTTCTGGGGAGTTCTTTTGGATGTTACAGGTTTCCTTGGTGAGACCCCTCCTTGAATATTACAATACAGCTTTGCAGGAGAGAGCGTTTCCTGACCAGGCTAATTCAGCATTGATTACTTTGATCCCCAAGCCATAGGCTGATGCTGAACTTGTGACCGTATATCGCCCGATTTCTTTAATAAATGTAGATCTTAAGTTGTTTTCTACTCTTTTGGCATCCAGGCTGGCCACGATCCTTCCGGACGATTTGGGAGGAAGAGGTGGGCTTTGTTAGAGGCCGTCAATAGGTTTTGAATGTCAGGAAACTACTTATGGCCTTGGCCTACTGCCAACATCATGAGGTGCCCTCCATGGTGGCTAGCCTAGGTGCTGAAAAAGCTTTTGATAAAGTGCTGTGGCCCTTTTTGTTCGGGGTCCTTTCACATCTGGGTGGGCAGGGCATGTTTTTCCAAGCTATTAAAGCTCTATCTCATAATCTGACTGCTTGTGTGTTAGTTAGTTAGTCCCCTCCTTTTCCCATAGCTCGAGGAACCAGGCAGGGGTGTCCCCTTTCCCCATTGTTTTTTCTTTTAACGTTAGAGCCGTTACTTTCCTTGCTTCGACTGTCCCCAGATATCAAACGGGTCACACTGACGGCTGTCCCAGTCAAGGCCCTTGCCTATGCTGATGATCTTCTGCTGGTGCTCACTGACCCTCAGGAGTCTTTACCTGCTCTTTTGGATACCATCTCTCGCTTTGGGGCCTTCTCTGGGTTTACCTTAAATGATCGTAAGTCTCAGGCTCTTCCTCTGCTTCCCGAGGTTAGGGCCTCGTGGGTGGGCCCCTTTCCTTTGCAATGGGCAGTAGGCCATATCAAATATTTAGGGGTTTTAATTCCGGTTCCCCTTTCTCATTTGTATGCTCTTAATGTGCAATCCTTATTGCAACATACTGCTGTGCAGTTAAATCTTTGGCGAGCCTACCCTCTTTCCTTGCTTGGTAGAATCCATTTGTTTAACATGCTTTTAGCTCCAAAGTGGATGTATGTTTTCTAGATCCTTCCCCTCTTTTTGAGGGATAGCGATGATCGGAGATTGCAAAGGTATTTACAGGCTTATCTGTGGCTGGGAAAGAGGGCGAGGCTATCTTACACTGCACTTTGTATCCCGGTCCCCCATGGGAGGCCTGGGCCTTTTAAATGTCAAATTCCTTACTGTTGCTTTTGCTATGAGGCATGTAAGTGATTGGTTTCGATCTGCTGAGGACTTCACCACTACTAGCCTTGAACTGTCACTCTTGGGTTCTGTGTACTTCAGCTGTTACCTCCATGTTCTGAGATTGCGTTCCCCATCTGTTGCCACGCTGTCTCACCTGCTTCCTACAGCTGTTGCCGCATGGAGATGGATTTCCAGACGCCATCATTTTTCTGCTAAGGCTTCTCCTTACCTGGCCATTAGAGACAGTCCACACTTTCCAGTGGGTACCTCTTCTCCGGACTTTCAATGCTGGGCGCAGAAGGGCATTCATTATCTTTTTCATGTGCTTAAAGAGGAGAGCAAAATGATGCCCTTTTCGGACTTACAAAGGGAGTTCTCTCTTTCTCCGCGGGATATATTTCCTTACCTACAACTTCGTAATTACATATGGTGTCTCTGTTGAACTGATCTGACTGAAGATGTCCAGGAGGAATTAGGATTTTTATTTACTCTGCGGACTCAAAATAAAGTTACTCTAAGATACCATCACAGAGCTCTATTGGACTCTTCTCCAGCCCTTATGTACCGAGCTTATGCCGCAGCATGGGAGTCGGATCTTTCCATTACTCTGTTAAAAGCTACTTTCAAATCCTTTGTTCTTGCTATTCACAAGGTCACAATCCATGTAGCCAGTTGGGAGCTCCAGTATAAATTTGCTCTTCGTCTACATATATCTCCCCGCCGGGCCTATTTGGCTGGAATAGCTCAGACCTCCGGCTGTCTTAAGTATGGATGCCAGGAGGCAACTTTGGGACATATGTTCTGGCAGTGCCCCGGTGCAACACTTTTGGGACCTATTGTTGCAGGCCCTCTCTTCTCTTTGGAAGTGTGGCGTAAAGCTGGAGGCAAATGTCCTCTTTGATGTTTTCTCTCTGCAATCCCCTACTCTGAAGGGCTACCCTGCTTTTCTTCAACGAGCGATGCTTCAAGGAAAAAAGACTATCTTGTTGCTTTGGCTGGAGCAATGGGCCCCCACTCTTCACTTTGCTGAAAATGGAGCGCACCCAGCTCAAAACTCTGAAATCTTCAGCAGGCCAGCAGTTTATGCACATTTGGGGACCCTTCTGGAACTCCTTTTCCCCCGTCGCAAGGAGTAGACTTCTGAGATGCTGTGCACATCAAACAATGTATCTTCCTCTTGTCCTCCCTTTTTTTTTTTTTTTCTCTCTCTTTTATTTTCTTTGCTCCCTTGCCTTGGGATGGGTGGGTGGTTGGCTGGTGGGTGGGGGAGGATGGGATGGGTTAAAATTGTAAAATGTTTAAGCTTGCTATTTACTGGTTTTGATACTCTTTTTTTTCTGTATTGCTGGTTCACGTGTTGGCTGTGTTTGTTTTCTGTTGCTGAATAAATATGATTTAAACATAAATCTGAACACGACTGGACTCTACACAGGCAGTGTTTCAGCACCTAAGTACCTTCCTCAGGAGTCTACAATTTGACTCGGACATTAATAGTAATAATTCAATCTAAAATGATTTATTTAAAAAAATGAATCAATGCATAAGATAATTGTATAAAAATATTTAATCAGCTCTATTCATACATCTAAGCACATCCAATCCGATTCTTAGTCCCTGCCCAGTATATCACAGGATGCACCGGGAAGGGGAAGGTCTGTCATTTTGAAGAAGTGGGCCTGCCAGCAGGAGGGAGTGACTCTGTAAAGTTCAATAGAATGACCAAGATTTAATTCATATCTTCTCCTAATTGAACTCTGTTCAGAGACATGAAGGCAGTTACTACCGCCTCACCACCCAATCATTGCAGTGTTCAATATGGGTCAGAACAAATGCTGATAATTATTATTTGGGCTAATTCTTCAACTTATATTCCCATAGCAAATATCCCTCTACTTACCAAACTTCTAGAAACCATAGTTGCTACCCAGCTCTCCTCCTATCTCGAGAGATTCTCCATTCTTCACCCCTACCAACTTGGCTTCAGACCCTGCTTTAGCACTGAATCCCTCCTAGTTTCCCTAATTTCAAAGGTACAACAACTACACTCACGTAACAAATTCGTTGTCCTACTACAATTCGATCTTTCCGCTGCTTTTGATGTCGTCCATCACGACATACTACTTTACCAACTTTCCGAGATTGGAATCAACTCCACCGTCCTAATGTGGTTCTCAAACTTCTTACGCTCCCGTTCCTACACCGTCAACACAAATGGCACCATGTCCACTCCTTGGACTCCATCTTGTGGTGTCCCTCAAGGATCACCCCTTTCCCCTATTCTCTTTAACATCTACATGTCCTCCCTGAAACTCTTTCAACTATCCCCCCTTGAAACAATCTACACTTATGCAGATGACATCCTTGTCCTCCTTGAGACTGACCAGAACCTCACCAACCTCCACGAAAACATTACAGCTTGCATAATGAGACTCCGTGCCTGGTCCCTCTCGGTACAGATGAAACTAAACGAATCTAAAACAAAACTACTCTGGCTCGGCCCAAAATTCGAACACCTGCCCACACTTTTCACACTACCCACAGGCGATACACTACAGCTCGAGTTCTCATGCAAGGTCCTTGGTATCACTATCAATTCCTCTCTCTCCCTCAATGACCACCTCAACTCCTTGGCAAAATCATGCTTTTTCAGCCTTCACATGCTGAGGAAAGCTAAATCCTACTTCAGCCAACAACACTTTGCCATCCTTGTCCAATCCATCATCCTCTCCAAACTAGATTACTGCAACGCCATCTACTTAAATCTATCAAAAAAAAGTATTCTAAGACTCCAGCTAATCCAGAATACTGCAGCCAAACTGATCTTCTCAAAACGCAAGTCTGACCATGCCTCCCCACTCCTTGCCAAACTTCATTGGCTCCCAATAATCTCCAGAATCCATTTCAAATGTTCCTGCCTGGCTTTCAAGATCATTCACGGAATCCTGCCTCCTCTTATCCCACTGTCTTTCAACTCCTCCCAGTCCCGACTCCTCCAGAACTGCCCAAAGGCTTAAACTAGCCTTCCCCTCTCCACGCGGCATCCACTATTCAGGCAAACTGGGAAAATCCCTTCTCTTCAAAATCACAGGTCTTTGGAACGACCTCACCACCCCGCTGCGGAACCTGAGCTCCCTTCAGTTATTCCGCAAACAACTGAAAACCTGGCTTTTCAGCAAATTGTAGCTCTATCTTTCCCCCCTTTCTCTCCCCCCTTCTACACATAAGTTCATGTAATCCTTTTTCTTCTTCTCTACCCACTATTTTAAGTTCTTGTAAACCATGTCGAGCTCCATTCTCATGGAGATGATGCGGTATATAAACTTAAGGTTTAGATTAGATTAGATTAAATTTCAAGTTTAAGAGACTTAGCTTTTAAATCTTTCTAGTTCCGACGTGCCACGGGAACCGGCATTAAAATTCAACTCTTTTTTTAGGGTGTAGTCTCATAAACTTTACATGAAATCGCTTGTTTACAGACAGATTACTTCCTCTCCATACTCCAAATAATAATTATCAGCATTTGTTCTGACCCATATTGAACACTGCAATGATTGGGTGGTGAGGCGGTGGTAACTGCCTTCATGTATCTGAGCAGAGTTTGATTAGGAGAAGATATGAATTAAATCTTGGTCATTCTTTTGAACTTTACAGAGTGACTTTTCTTACAAATTGTATTATCCATTTGTAGTCACTCAACAGATAAGAATTGTTGAGCTTTTTGGCCCTTGAGTATTTTTTGACTGAGTCAGCAGGAGGGAGTGGGCATCCCTTCTGCCAGATTTTCATCTAAAAGGTATGGGTTTGGGGGGGGGGGGAGTCGCAGGGTCTCCGGCGGCAGAGGGAGAGTCCAGGTGGCCAAAGGTAGGAGGGACTGGGAGGTCCCGGCACAGCTTTTTTTTAATGGAGACAAATATTCCGTGTATATAATACACGCACAACATCTATGCCCATTAAAAAAACTGCTGTTCAGCGCTTTTTTAACGCTACTGGCACCTCCAGACCATAAGAGGGGCCTTAACCTGGACTAATCGGAGCCTTAGGCCTCTCCCCGGTGCATCCCAGGATGCACTGGGGAAAGGAAGGCCTGCCATTTTGAAGAAGAGGGCCTGCTGGCTGGAGGAAGTAGGCATCTCTCTGGCCAGTCATCATAAGCAAGGTATGAGGGAGGCACGGAGGGGTTGCGTGGTGGCAGGAGGGAGTGGGCATCTCTCCCACTACCAGGGGGGTGTTGGGGTGCGTTGCTTGGCAGGAGTGAGTGGGCATCTCTCCTACTGCCAGGAGTGGTATTGGGGGGCATTGCTTGGTGGCAGGAGCGAGCATCTCTCCCGCTGCAGGGTGGGGCGATTGTGCAACGCGGCAAGAGAGACAGTGGGCATCTCTCCTGCTGATCTTTATTTGGCTTTTTTTTTCCTGTCAGTGCCTGAGCCAATTAGCGCTCAAGTACTGATCAGAAAGTAAGGCAAATGACAGCTCAGACCTGTGGGCCGCAAATGTGTCACAACGAGGTTAGAGACTTGATTTAGACTGGAGCTTCCTCTTTAAAGGCAAATAGTAACAATTACCAAACATTAAGCATTTCCCAACTTTAATATCTCCTTAAAATACTTCCGTAATAGAATCTCAGGTGATAACAAATAAATTGAGGGAAAATGTAAAGCGCAAATTCTAAGTACATTCTCCATCATTTCTAACTTTGAATGCAAAACACATGAATCTTTAATTGCAGAAACAGAACTATTCTGGAATTATGCAACTTGAGCTTACAAATCCTGAAACCCGTTTGTCCAAACAGAAACATTTGAATCAACGTTAGTTAACTTGTCCACCATTTCTACTGAAAAAGAGACAGACTAAGAAATAACTGATTTAAGTAACCCTTCCATTTGCAAATTAAGAAGCCAAATATCTTTGCTTCATCCACTTAAGGGGCTTCTAGCTGAGAGTCCACTACCACAATTACTGAAGGTAATTTAACAAAGGAAACTGACTGAAGTGTAGCAGCAGTCCTCTCTTGAAGCCCCAAGAGGACTGGGGAACCTCTTGGGACAACCCTGCAATGAGAAGATTAGGTGGAGGGGGAGGAGTTATCTGGAGAACTGAGAGAAACTTCAATAGGAGGCAGGCCCTATGATCCAGGTGTTTTTTTTAGATTGCACCAGAACCATGTTTGTCCATTGAGCCAGAAGCAGAGTAGACATTTTTCAGCTTCACTGATCCTTTGCATGTTCCCACTCCTGTGAAAACCTCCAAGCTCCTTAGTGCTCTGTGGGGGAGATCTGGGTGTGTGAAGTAAGTGCCATAAGTTAGTTGTTCAAAAGGTTACTTTCGTGGGAAAAAGTGCATCTTCTCAACAGATTCCCCTTCATTCTGGCAATGGCAAAATCAACCACATACCTTTATGATGTGGGAACTAAAGTGGATCTCGCTTTTGGCAGCTAAAATTTAATGCTAATAAATGCAAGATCATGCATTTGGGCTGTAAAAACCCGAGGGAACGGTACAGTTTTTAGGGGGTGACGAGCGGAACTTGGATGTGATTGTATGTGATGATCTTAATGTGGCCAAACAGGTTGAAAAGGTGACGGCGAAAGCTAGAGGGATGCTAGGTTGCATAGGGAAAGGTGTGGCCAGTAGGAAAAAAGAGGTATTGATGCCCCTATATAAGACTTTGGTGAGACCTCATTTAGAATATTGTGTACAATTCTGGAGGCTGCACCTTCAAAAAGATATAAAAAGGATGGAATAGGTCCAGAGGACGGCTTCTAAAATGGTATGTGGTCTTCATCATAAGGCAGACTTAAAGATCTCAATCTGGAGGAAAGGCGGGAGAGGGGAAATATGATAGACGTTTAAATGCCTATGTAATGAAAGGAAGCTCTGGAATGAGGGAGCATAGGATGAAGTTAAGAGGAGAAATCTAAGGAAATACTATTTTACAGAAAGGGTGGTAGATGCATGGAACAGTCTCCCGGAAGGGGTGGTGGAGACAGAGACTGTCTCTGAATTCAAGAGGACCTGGGATAGGCACATGGGTTCTCTTGGAAAGGGAAAGAGATAATGGTTTCTGCGGATGGGCCATTTGGCCTTTATCTGCCATCATGTTTCTATGTTTAAGCACAGGTTATTCTTAGCTATTTGGAACACATGTATCAAATCTTGTCTCCAAGAGAAATCTTAAATAAATGGCATTTATAATAATTTGGGTTCATTGAAATGTTGTGTTGTTGGATTTGGGTTTATATCCCTTCAGGTTGGGTGTATTACTCAGTTTAGTTGGATTGGGGGAGGGGGAATATAAGGAAGCGTTTTTTGCTTAATAAAGTAGGAGGTTATAAGAAATAAGGCCTTTCACTTCAGTTTAGAATGAGTTGAGGGATTCATTTTAAAATTTATTCTCTGCTTGTTATTTGTATGGTATATGTAAGATTTCCATTCTGTTCTTATCTCTTGTCTTGGGATAATGTTCTACAAAGTTCCTTGTATCTTTATTAATATAAATGGATTTTAACTTTAAAAAGATGAAAATACTGAGTATCTGTGAATTACAGTTCATGTTCCAATAGCCTCAGTAGTGACCCACCTATACCCACTGAGTAGAATGCCCACAAGCAGCAGAAATGAGCTTCAGGGCCAAAATAAAACCACATTGTGTCTGGGTAACCTGCTTTTTTTCTTCAGACTGGCAGACTGAAAGGCTTTTTATTTAATATTGCAAGAAAACTCATGCCTACAACACAATGTTTTAAAATACTTTTTCAGATCAAAATCATTAGAACTTGCAAATAGCCAACTATCTACACTTCCAGTGTGGCCATTATTTGGCTGTGCACTCTCACATGAAAGGTCCATGTTTGATTTTCTATTACAGTGGTGCCTCACACAACGAACTTAATTGGTTCCAGGAGCAAGTTTGTTATGTGAAACGTTCGTTATGTGAAACGCGTTTTCCCATAGGAATACATGTAAAAAAAAATAATTCGTTCTGCAGCATAAAATATGCTAAGATGACATAAAAAAAGATAAATTTTTGGTTATTATTTTTATTTAGATACATCTAAAAACATAATTGTTTTTTAAAACAACACACATTTTTTAAATTTAAAGACAGACTAAGTAGAGTCTAATTTTACAGTGAGAGAGGGCAGAGTCTCAGCGGCAAAAACTGGGACTTAACTGTTCATTTTTTTTTTTTTCTACCGTGTTTCCCCGATGATAAGGCAGGGCCATCAAATAAGACAGCCCCCCCTTTTTAGAAAAAAATGTAAAATAAGGCACCCCCCCGCAAATAAGCCACCCACCGATACCTGCGCTTACCCGAATCGGGTGGTACGGTGGGTGACTCCGTGTGGTCCCTGGCACCCCCGACACGATCGGGGCAAGAGGGAGCTCAAGCCCTCTTGCCCCCCCGACTCCCCGACACGATCGGGGCAAGAGGGAGCCCAAGCCCTCTTGCCCCCCGACTCCCCGACACGATCGGGGCAAGAGGGAGCCCAAGCCCTCTTGCCCCCCCCGACTCCCCGACACGATCGGGGCAAGAGGGAGCCCAAGCCCTCTTGCCCCGCCGATTCCCCAACTCCCCGACAATATCGGGCCAGGAGGGAGCCCAAGTCCTCCTGGCCACGGCGACTCCCTAACCCCACCCTGCACTACATTACGGGCAGGAGGGATCCCAGGCCCTCCTGCCCTCGACGCAAACCCCCCCTCCCCCCAACGACCGCCCCCCCCCCCAAGAACCTCCGACCGCCCCCCCAGCCGACCCGCGACCCCCCTGGCCGACCCCCACGACACCCCCAACCCCCTTCCCCGTACCTTTCTGTAGTTGGCCGGACAGACGGGAGCCAAACCCGCCTGTCCGGCAGGCAGCCAACGACGGAATGAGGCCGGATTGGCCCATCCGTCCCAAAGCTCCGCCTACTGGTGGGGCCTAAGGCGCCTGGGCCAATCAGAATAGGCCCGGGAGCCTTAGGTCCCTCCTGGGGGCAGGGCCTGAGGCACATGGTCGGGTTGGGCCCATGTGCCTCAGGCCCCGCCCCCAGGAGGGACCTAAGGCTCCCGGGCCTATTCTGATTGGCCCAGGCGCCTTAGACTCCACCAGTAGGCGGAGCTTTGGGACGGATGGGCCAATCCGGCCTCATTCCGTCGTTGGCTGCCTGCCGGACAGGCGGGTTTGGCTCCCGTCTGTCCGGCCAACTACAGAAAGGTACGGGGAAGGGGGTTGGGGGTGTCGTGGGGGTCGGCCAGGGGGGTCGCGGGTCGGCTGGGGGGCGGTCGGAGGTTCTTGGGGGGGGCGGTCGTTGGGGGGAGGGGGGGTTTGCGTCGAGGGCAGGAGGGCCTGGGATCCCTCCTGCCCGTAATGTAGTGCAGGGTGGGGTTAGGGGGTCGCCGTGGCCAGGAGGACTTGGGCTCCCTCCTGGCCCGATCGTGTCGGGGAGTCGGGGGGGCAAGAGGGCTTGGGCTCCCTCTTGCCCCGATCGTGTCGGGGAGTCGGGGGGGCAAGAGGGCTTGAGCTCCCTCTTGCCCCGATCGTGTCGGGGAGTCGGGGGGGCAAGAGGGCTTGGGCTCCCTCTTGCCCCGATCGTGTCGGGGAGTCGGGGGGGCAAGAGGGCTTGAGCTCCCTCTTACCCCGATCGTGTCGGGGAGTCGGGGGGGCAAGAGGGCTTGGGCTCCCTCTTGCCCCGATCGTGTCGGGGAGTCGGGGGGGCAAGAGGGCTTGAGCTCCCTCTTGCCCCGATCGTGTCGGGGAGTCGGGGGGGCAAGAGGGCTTGGGCTCCCTCTTGCCCCGATCGTGTCGGGGAGTCGGGGGGGCAAGAGGGCTTGGGCTCCCTCTTGCCCCGATCGTGTCGGGGAGTCGGGGGGGGGCAAGAGGGAGCCAGGCGGAGAGAGGGCAGTTAAGCGCAGTGCCTGCGCGGAAGGATGCAGCTCGGGCGACTTCGTTGTGTGAAACGAAGTTCGTTGTACGAATCAAGACATAAAGTTCGTTGTGCGCAGCGTTCGCTGTGCGAGGCGTCCGTTATGCGAGGCACCACTGTACCTTGCTTGGGTAGGAAGGATGCAAAGGTAGTGTTCAGACACCCTAAGGAGAGGGGATGCAGGGAATTACTGTATATCTTCACTCAAAGATGACAACTAGTGTGGAGGGAGGGGGGTAACATGTAAGTTAAAAATAAATAAATAAAGGGGAAAACTGAGTAGCTGCAAAATGAAGGCTCAGATCCCAGGGCTGAGCTGAGAGTTTAAAGCTATTTATTTTCTTGTCCAGTATCCCTTCATGATGTAGTGTGGTAAAGAAGGAAAAAGACCATTAAACTGTTGTTTCTCTTCTCTTCCTTTTGCACAGATTGTAAGTCAGAACCAGGGCAGGAAGTCAAAAGATCATCCAGCAGAGAAAGACAAGAAAAGACAGGAAGAGAAGAGCGTCTTCAGTGAGGCAGATTTTCTGCGCTTTGAGAAGGAGTACTTTGGCGGAGGGGTAGGAGGCATCTGAAGAAAAGGAATTAACATCTGTCTAGAGCAAGGTTTTCAGAGGAGGGAAAGAGCTGGAGTTTGTGCCCTTCTCTTGTTTAAAGATTCTGTTTTAGGTAATAAGTGCTACATTGTGCTTTCTTTTGCTCACTGATCCAGTGTCGAAGCAGCTCCTGATTGGTGTAGCCCAACTTTACTACAGGAAGAGGCGGTCGAAGCAGACCGCAAGTGATTTTCTTCACCCGCCGGCACTGGATCGGAACCCCTGCGAATTTCGGGGGAGTACTGTATATAAGAAATTAAAATAAAAAAATAAAGGGGTGGTTGGCTAAAGAGGGAGGAGGTGGGGTGGTGGGTTTATTTAATTGTAAAACAATATTTTATACCTAGCTGGTAATGTCTATTTGAGTCTTTATACAAATACCAGTTTGTTGTAAAAGATGATTTTTTATTTTCATCCAATAAAAACGGTGTTAAAAGTTCACTCTGCTTCTTGACTAGTATTATGAATCTAAATCACATTAATTTAAATTAAGATTTAAAGCACTGGTCAGGAAAATTATGCACTGATTTAAGGTGAAACTGCAAAAGGAATATCTTCACATTTATTTTCACCAATAGTATCAGAACATAGTCACTTTCCCCCAATTTTACAAAACCGTAGTGCAGTTTTTAGCCCCAGCTGTGGTGGTAACAGCTCCAAGGCTCATAGAATTCATATGAGCATCGGAGCTGTGGCCAGCGCTAAAAACCGTGCTATGGTTTTGTAAAAGGGTGGGGGTTTATGTTCTAAACTGAGAATTTAAATAGTAACTCCAGGAGCCCATTTGAAAGATGTGTTTTGGAAAGCAGGGAATATTTGATTATTTACTAGGGGCAATTCTCTAAATGGTGCTAAAGATTAGGTGCCCAAAATCTGTACACCAAGATAGTATTAGTAATGACATCTGGGTGCCCAGATTCAGTTATAGAATAGAGCCTAGGTTGTTGCATGGGCACCAACACTTATACCATGTACAACTGGACCATTGCAAAGTGATATACTCTGGCCTGCACTTCGGATCCTCCACATGCTTCTAAGTTTGATTACATTACCCTATTGTTCAGCTGTTATCACTGGCCACTTATTGAGTACTGCATTTGCTTGAAGATACTTGCTTTGACTCAAGGCATTACACATAAGTTTTGCCTCTTACCTTGCCACACTGAGTGTTCCCTATATTCCACTAAAGATTGAATATTCATCTAGAATCCTGGGATTTGTTTTGGATTCCACTCTTTCTATGACAACCAAATTAATAACATATCTAAAAATAAATTTTTAGTTTACAGATGCTAAGGAGAGTTTGCAGTTTTTTTCATCAACATCATTTTACTATATTGGTTCAGGCTATAATATTGGCTTATCTAGACTATGCCAATTCCCTTTACATTGGTTTAAGTAAATGTAACTTGAAGAGATTACAACTTATTCAGAACACGGCTGCCAAAATAATTTATGGTAAAAATAAATATGATCATGTTACTCCATTGCTGAGGGCATTGCACTGGCTTCCGATATATTGGAGGGTTCAGTTTAAGTGTGCGAATGTGATTTTTAAGAGTTTATATGGGATATTTTCCCCATTATTTCCTCTTTTAATTCTTATCTTCAGTCTATGAGGAACATACATAAATTTAATTAATATTCCCTTCCATTAAAGGGATTCAAACTTTAGGTAGGCTTTCACATTCTTTGGCATTTACTATGGTGAAAATCTGGAATGATCTTCCTTCAGTTATTAGAACTCTCTTTTCGCTGACTTGCTTTAGAAAAACCTTGAAAACGTATCTGTTTACAAAATATCTTACTGATAAAGCACAGTTACTTACCGTAACAGGTGTTATGGTAAGTAACTGTGCTTTATCCCAAGACAAGCAGGCAGCCTATTCTCACATATGGGTGACCTCCAAGCTAACCAGAATGGGATGGTGGGAGT